>NC_139699.1:55431823-55526823 GCF_964188405.1 Protomyctophum parallelum
GCGTGGGGACGGGGAGAGAGAGGGAGGGGGAGAGAGAGAGAGAGAGAGAGAGAGAGAGGGAGAGAGAGAGAGAGAGAGAGAGAGAGAGAGAGAGAGAGAGAGAGGGAGGGAGGGAGAGGGACTTTGAGGTGAACAGATTCTCCCAGTGTTGTGAGCATGAACCCGATGCCCCCTCCAGCATCATTGTGTCAGTTATACTGTATGGCGTGGAGCAGAGGCTAAGGGGATTGCATCAAGGCGTTCTATTCATAGAGTCTACTATAGAGCCGCCGTGAGACCAGTGGAGTTGACGCCGGCCGGCATTATTCCATCTAACATCTGTCGAACCAATCTGAAGCCCTATAGTTTCCCCCCGCCGATATAGACGAAGACAGCGCCGCCGTGGGGCTTTTCCATCGGCTGTCTTCGCCGGTTTACTCGCGATGTGTTCGTATAGAGAGGAACTGAGAGAAGTGATAACGTCCTGTTTGATGTGTTGCTTCGTGAAAGGACTTGGAGTGGTTTGTTTTGCTCTTGGAAGTATATAGCTGGTCTCTCTATGAATTCACTCATGGTCACATACTTTACAAACGGAAAGGACTATTTGAAACATCCATCTATCGAAGTATGTTCTTTCTTTCCATCTTTTTTTTTTGCTCTGAAAAGGATTGTAAAAGAAAAACTGAGTCGAAACTTTCAGCAACTGTGTGTGCGTGTGCATGGGTGTGCGTGTGCGTGGACAGCCAGGGGATACACGAACAATCCTTCATCTGTGTTTTCTTGCTTGTCTACAGAGTAAAGGCATTTTGGCCTGTCTGACTGTGTCCAGGCAACACACTCCACTCCACACTATCCCTATAGGCCTCTCTCTCTCTCTCTCTCTCTCTCTCTCCCTGCCACTGTCTCTCGCTCTGTTTGTTTGGGCCTCTCTCTCTCATCCTCTCACTTGCTCACATTTCTGTATATTAAATTGTAATTAAGAAATGCATGTTTTTGGCCGTCGTCTGGGCAGGGCACACCAGAGGCGCCACCATCAGAGACTAGCCACTCAAGATACGCTCCATATATGGCCAGTGCACGCGACCTCGCCCTTTAGGGAGAGGTCGCTTCTCGCCCTCAGGCGTCTTACTGGTTGTATACAGATTTGATACATGACGGGACAACAGCGTTGTTGAAGACGTTATGTGAGGACCAGGGCCAGCTGATCCGCACATTTCTTGACCTGGAATCTTGTCGGGGCTCGCCACCTTCCCGAGGTCCCGAGGTTCGCAGGACATCAGCTATAGGTCCAGACTGCTCATCTGGAGGACGAATAGTTTTCCTTGCAGGGATCTCATTCGCTGCTTCAAAGCATGTGTAGCATTACGCAGAAGCGAGGATTGACCCCGGGGCTCCCACTCGCCAGACCAACCCGCAACCTGTCGCTTCTCACTTCACACCGCGGACCACCGCACACGATGTCCCTCATGTCCCTCACGCGAGGATATCACGCTCCGCGTCCTGCCGACTACCCCAGATTGTAGCGTTACGCGGAAGCGGGGGATTTAACCCGGGTGCTCGCCAGACCAACGCGCAACCCGTCGTGCCAATAGGGCTGAGCCTGATTGGCAGGGCTGTTGCGGGCTGGGTCTTGGCTAGGGGGGGGGGCTACACATGCAAAGTAATGATTGAGCTCATTGAGGATGTGCTCATTGTCCTCGCATGATGATGGAGCCCCGTTAGAGCCTGTGAATACCCTGACACATAGTCCATAGAGTCCTGGAAGAACTGTCAGTAGCCCGTCTGTGTTGTTAACCGAGCTGGGCAGCAGTGCATGCATGCCGTGTTCTCTGACTTTGACTTTGTTATTGACAAAAGTGAGAGTGAAAGGTCTTTAATGCGGTCGATGAACAGTGTTGCCCGTGAACACGCCATGGTATCAAATGTCAAATTAACCCATTCTGAACGGGCACCCATTTTGGTGTCAGCATCATGTTATGCTTGAGCTATTTAAAAATAGCAGATCTACAAGCTCATATCGCGCCACCGAGTGGCGCGATACGAGCTTGTAGGTCTGCTATTTTTGAAAAATCGAAGAACGACTGACATTTTTAGAATCTGATCTCAGGTCAGAATGGGTTAATCAGACCAGTGTGTGTCCGGCGGAAACCTTGTATGAATCTGATCTCAGGTCAGAATGGGTTAAGCACTGATCATCTATAATACCTGCATGCACATCACTCTTTACTCTCACTGTTTACCAATCCTTGTGTTCAGGTGGAAACCTCTTGTGTCCAAGCCTGTCACTTTTCAGGATTCAAATTAAAAAATTGCTAAAGTATCAGGTCTACAAGGTCAATGTTGTGGATCTGCCACTTCTGATGCTTTCACGTGACACTGCAGTTGTGTAGTATCATCAAATACGCAGGCGTTGATTTACAAAGAAAAAGGTTTGATAATGTGGATCAAAGAGGGGACACATGGGGACACACACTCTGTTTGCACTTATGTTCAGTATTTGATTTGAGAACATGAGTCCATTGAGAGAGAACATATCGCTTTTCAGAAGAGCCCTCTTCTTCAAAATTCAGACAGCACAGACTGAAAGGAAAGCAAATGGCCCTGAACTCGTTTGTGCAGCTTCTAAAAAGTGGTGCGCTGATGAAATGTCAATGGGTTCTTTGCAGATTTTTAACCACTTCAACCCTCTGGACGCTTTGAGTTGATGGAATGTTTTTCTTTTGTCAGTCCACACCAATTCGACGAAACGAAAACAACATTAAGCGTATTGTAATGTATTGCAAAAGTAGGCTATGTTATTTTCTGTATTTTTAAAGACACTCGAAAAATATTTGATGGGAATACGACGACGTCGTAAAATGTTGCTTCAAGTTAAATCGATACAAAGCTTTCGCACACCCTGAGGTGTGTAAGTGAAACAGTGAACAGCAAGGTACATGCACCATCAGCCTGTGTGTACCGATTTTCATTTCCATTTTCAAAAATAGCAGATGTACAAGCTCGCAGCACAGCACAAAGTGTGTTTCTGCATCACAGACATGACTGTGTGTAGCAGATTATGCACCACGAGGCGTATCTACTAAGGAGCGCAATAAATCTTTACTGTGCGCTAAAAGTTTAGGAGCCCAGCTGGCCCCACTTAGCCCACTGATTTACTATGACCTCCCATTCAAATCTCATCAAACGCAATTTGCCAATTAGAATAACAGAGGCATTAATATGGATCCATATGTCAGTGGCTTGGACCACACACAGCCCTGCACGTAGGAAGAGAAACATTTTATTGTCCTCACACAAGCTGGAAAAAAATAAAGAAAGAAAAGACTCCAGCCATGTCCTCCTATTGCCATGAGCCAATTTGGTGTCCCTGCAGATACGTCTTCTTTTCCTTTCGGCTTTCCCTCTCTTTGGCCTTCCTCTATAGGCCTCCTGCCTGTGAGTTCCAATCTCAACATCCTTCTAAACCGATATACTCACTTCGTCTGTACGTGCAGTCCAAACCATCTCAGTCTGGCCTCTCTGGCTTTATCTCCAACACATCTGACATGCGCTGTACCTCTGATGTACTCGTTCCTGATCCTATCCATCCTTGTCACTCCCAGAGAGAACCTCAACATTTCAGTCTCTGCTACCTCCAGCTCAGCTTCCCGTCTTTCCCTCAGTCTGCAACAGGCAACTGTCTCTAAACCATACACCGTAGCTGCTCTCACCACCTGCCCTGCGGATACGTACATTTTACAATTCAATTCAAGTCTCACAAAATTCACGTCACTGTACGCAACTATACAATTACAATTTTCAACCATTTTCAATGTATTCTGCTGCGCTATATTGCAGCAGTTATTTATTACATGTGCTGGTATCTGAGAGAGACAGTATGTCTCTGATGGAATATTCTCTCTCCTTTGGTGACCTCATTCTCACAAACAATGTCAGTCACTCATTCCTGAACCCTGTCGTCCCTATTATGGGCATGTATGGGTGAAAATGTTAAAAAGAAAGTTAAAATAAATGTTTAAAAAGAGCTGAACCTCCCTCAAATTTCGGCTTGATAGTCCAGTCATTTGTAGGATAATGAACAGTGGCTGTGCTATTTCAGATGGCGGATCGACTCACTAGTAATCGTATAACTTCCACCAGTTATGCTTTTGTTTTTAACGCTTACATTTTTCTTTTTGTTCTGTTTTTTTTTTTCATTCCAATATAGTTTTTTTTTTTTTTTTTTTTTTTGTCTTGTCCTCTTCTTTTGATTTGATTTAAATGTGGTGTTCATGGTGTCTAGGTCTTATTTTGTCTCGGTTGAAAGTCTTATTTAACCCATTCTGACCGGGCACCCATTTTGGTGTCAGCATCATGTTATGCTTTAGCTATTGAAAAATAGCAGATCTACAAGCTCATATCGCGCCACCGAGTGGCGCGATACGAGCTTGTAGGTCTGCTATTTTTTGAAAAATCGAAGAACGACTGACATTTTCAGAATCTGATCTCAGGTCAGAATGGGTTCATCAGACCAGCGTGTGTCCGGCGGAAACCTCGTATGAATCTGATCTCAGGTCAGAATGGGTTAACACCTGTCAGCTTTGATGCAGCGTGCGTCAGAAGTGGCATGACGTATATTATGGAAGTGAGACACGGAGACCCAAGAGAGAGGCTGAGCAGCTGATGAGGATGATCAGATGGATCAGTGTGTCACTGAGGGAGAGGAGGACCAATGCAGAGCTCAGACAGAGGATGAGCAGACTGCGATGGTACGGACGCATATTAGTAAGGAAGGAAGAACAATTTAGGTAAAGGAGGTAATGACCCTTCCCGGTGGAAGAAAGCCATATCGAGAGTCCAGTCTGGAAAGTGGACTTTAAACCGATGACAGCTTTGATGCTCCATTACCGTTTTGATTACCGTCATGACTGCCTTTCTTGTCAATATCGTCATGCAAGAAAGGCACTATATACAGTAAATGCTAAATTGTACCATTATTTATGTTATTGAGGAGCGCTAGCCCCTCCTATGTCCTCCAATGTCCAGCAATGTCTTAACACGACATTGAATGTTATTGAAAATGAATGGCCATTTTTGAGTGTTTGTGTAAACACAAACATTACGTAAACACAAACATTGATACAAAAGTGAGGACGCAAAATGTGATTGGCCGGAATGTGATGATGTACAGTATGATGATGATAAGAGCGCCCCTCACTTCACACAGGTGTGATTTTGTATACATCATCTTTAGCTTTTGTCCCCACACGTCTCATATTTGCCATTGACAATGAAATGAGGAATTAGGTCGTACTGTAGCTCTGTCAAATTTTACAACACAAACATTAAATGCCATTGACAATGAAGGGAAAATGTACGTCATATGTAGACGAGCAAATCGGCTAACCAATCACATTAATGCAGTTGTTCATACTGTATGATGATGTATGATGATGTATGTATGTATGTATATATAATGATAAGAGCTCACTTCACACAGGTGTGATTTTTTTTATACATGATCTCCTGCCTCAGTAGCAACGTGGGCAAAAACGACGGCTTGTGCACTTTTAATAATGCAGATGCATTAGTGTTTAGCAAAAATGACCTCATCAAGCTAAGTTAAAGTAAAATAAGATAAGATAAGGCAAAAGATAAGATCAGGAACACCCTAATAACATTGCAAATAAACCAACTCTGCCAGGTGGAAACCTCATTATGTCCCAAAGTGGTAATTTATGAAGAAAATACAAAAGGTTGGAGATAAGAGGTTTCTGCCCGACAGCGACGACATTATAATGTTGGAATCAGACCTTGTGGGGCATGCCTTGGGGGTCAGTACTGTTACCTCAGCCTTTCCTCCTCCTACAGTAAACAATAAAACCTTACGCCATGGAGGTTGTCCCAGCCAATTTAGGGCACTGTGTTCATAATCAATATGAGGCAACCTTTTTAACTAAAGACTATGAAAAACGGCATGTCAGATGCTTTTGACAGAGCTATAAACAAGGCAGCCGCACACGTGACTGTTGTCAAAGACGATTTACAGCCAGCCTACTGTATGGTGTATACTGTAGCCTCCAGTATCACGTAAAGTACAGTACAGTAGCTCCCTGCAGAAGTAAATTGTTGCCGATCCAAAAGCTCCAACAACTTTAGCTTTCCCCCCCCCCCTTTTTTTATCCTGAAAAGTAGCAGTTTTGGACATGAGGGGTTTCCACCCGACAGAGGCAAAATGCTGCTGTGGTCTGGCCTAAAGCCAGATAGCATAATCAGACCTCAATTGAGAGTTATTAATTAGAAACGTCTGCAGCTGGGAATTAATTAAGAGTGTCCAAAAAAAAGGTGCCTTCACGGCCTATAGCCTGGGGATAGGATGATCATTATGCATAGGTCACTGGGATCTCAAGTTCTCAACACTGCACACCAGAGGTGGAACAAGTACTTTACAAGAAATTCTCCAAGGAGAGAATACCAGCACTCACGGACATGTCATTTGGTTTAAGGCACTTTTTTATTATTTTAGATTTGCACAGTATGCTGCAGAGCAGACAGCACAACGTACGTGCTTTGGCATATAGCCGTCGTCAGCGTTATACTATCAACAAGTAGGAACAAGTACTCACATGTTTGTTTGTTCTTCCACAGTAAAAGTAGCATTTACCACAATGTAGAAATACTCTGTTGTCATTAAAAGTCCTGTTTCAACATTTTTACTTTGCAAATATAAGTATTGGCATCAGTGTGCACTTTTTTAGCACTGTCCTAGAAATTATTAGAAGTAACAGGGTTTCCATCTGCAATGCCAAGTCATGTAAGTTTTGGCTCCTTACTTGTAAAATGCTCATACTTTTGAAGTCTGAATTATTGTCTTGCCTCCATTGTAACAATTTCTTTTAATGATTAGATGTACCAAAGTAAAAGTATGGAGTATGTACAGTAAAGTGCAGCCCCTGGCCCAAGAAACTATCGTGTTTTTTCACAGTCTAATGTTTGGCAGGTACACCTGAGTTTGAAGAGCATACACGCTGGCTCCCATCCATGTGTGTGGGGGTGAGTAGTGGACAGCACTGTTAAACACAAGAGCTGAGCCAAGGCTCCAGCCATGATGGGCATGCAAGTGGAAACAAGAGATGACATACTGTAGGCCCCATTTAGACTGCAGTCACATCAAGTCAAATCCGATTCAAATCAGATTTCTTCTCTCAAATCAGATCTTTGAAATCTGATTTGTTTAAATATGTCTTAACGCAAGTCACATACAAGTCACATGGAAACCGATTTAGATCAGGTTGTTGCATTCAGACTGAGGCCTCTTTTAGACGGCGACCATCTCCATATAACACGTCAAAGTCCCGTTGCGTTCTCATTTTTTCTTACCCTTTACACGAGAACGCACACGTTATGATATGATGTGCTATTATGCTATACTGTCGCTAGGTGGCGATAACGGGCTGCCAAATAGACAGGTCACCCACGTACAAGAAGAAGAAACCTTCACGCAAGCCTGCGCAACACGGCTCTGGGCGCGCCACGGGATGGTATATATTTTATAATACATTAGGCTACATAAACGCTGCTGCCGCGGCTGCCGTCTATCACAAGGCTTTTTATTTACATCATGGTTTTACATTCAACATCGCTGATGAGCAGCACTTTGTAGGCGAGGAGGGAGGCTTGTTCAGGAACTCCATTATATCATAATGATATGGCTCTGCATCAATGTAATAAACATATGCGCTGTGAGCCAACATGAGCCATGATGTCATAAGTTTTGCGGATTCACCGTTTTGCCTGTTTATATGGAGACCATAGGAAACGGTGTTCTGAATGATTTCCACTCTGGAAGGCGGTTTCACTTCGATGCGTTTTCACCTCCTGAGAACACCGTTCTCGTCTAAATGACAGCGCTAAACGGTACTTTATTTTGCCGTTTTTTATGAACACCATCCTCGTGTAAATAGCACCTGAGACAGCTCTCCTGAAATCAGATCTGAATCAGATTTGAAACCACCTCTGAATGTGGCTCAAGTCACATTGGGAAAAAAAAGTGTGAAAAGGGTGCCATTTCTTTTAACTGCTTTGATGGCAATTGGATGATTTGAGGCATTTTATTCCAAAAATGTGTTTTGCAAAAATCCACCTGTTGGTGGCGCTATAACAGGCCAATGTGAAAAGGTTAAGATATATTCCTCAGCCTAGTATAGGAAAGTCTGTGAAAGATTTCACGTAAATTGCACGCTGCGTTCATGATTTGAGGCTTTTTGTTCAAAACGGGCCAATCCTGCAAACTTTGAAACCCAATGTTAGCCTATAGATAGAGCGTCGCAGTCCCTCCCCCTTTCAGAACAACGAGTGGCCCAGGAAATGAATCTCAATGCATTTTCCTCATAGACTTTTCAGAAAGTATTTATTTAAAGACCTTTTAAGCGTCGTACGAAGCCAACTCTTGTCGTGACAAATCATGACAAAACAAACAAACAAAGAATTAGAAAGTTAAAAAAAAAACACTTTTTTTGTTGTTTTTCTTCTTTGTAATTATTTGTTTGGTCCAAAATATTGTGTGTGTTGTCATTATTTGTCACAACAAGAGTTGGCTTCGTACAACGCTTAAAAGGTCTTTAAATAAATACTTTCTGAAAAGTCTATGAGGAAAATGCATATCGGACAGATCTGTCTAGAGCACATCACTATAGAGATACTGTGTAACGATTTGCGGGATTTTTGGACAGAATCTTGAGATGCAATATCAAAAAATGTGTTTTACAAAAGTCGGAACCGTCCTGGAAAATTTGAGGCAAAGGTTCATCATTGGCTTACAGGGAGTGTGTGTGCAAAATTTGGCATCGACCGGGTTAACGGTGCCAGAGATTGGCTGTACACAGGCGGACGGACGGACGGACGGACGGACAGACGCACGTATATGTACGCACCAGGGGGGCAGTCAGACAGATATTTTGTGAAGCCACTAAGGAAATCGGGACTTCCTGAAAGTTCATATAATGGCCTGTTGTGGCGCTGTCATTGGGCCCAAAAAAACCCCCATAGAAGTCCATGTATTTGGGCCCAACTTCACCTAGACTGTATTACCTTAATAAACATGGTCATGAATACTTTCTGCTTCCAGTAACTAGTTTAAAGTCTAATTTCTCATGTCATAATATTCTTTTTGGAAAATGATGGTCCCATTTATAAAAAAAATTACCATAAAGTCGCATATGTTCTGAGGGGCGTGGCTACCATTACAGTTTATGATCGGGAGCCACCCCCCGTTAAGTCAAAAAGAAAAACAACGAAGAAGAAGGGGGGAAAGTCCCGCCTCGTTGTCTGGGCCAGCCAATGGCCAGCTGGGCCCAAACGGAGCCAGCCAATGGCCAGCTGGGCCCAAACGGATCTAGAAAGATGGCGACTTACAGTTCAAGGACTGACAGGCTTCATTTTTCGTCCATATCAGACCCGGAGAACGCTTTGTCCATATATTTTTTACAGTCTATGGTACGCACACACAGACGGACGGACAGAGTGCAAAACATACTCTCTCCCCAGGTCGAGACAAAAATCTGATTCCATGTGACCAGTCTGCATTTAGACTTATTTAAACAAATCAGATTTCAATTTGGATGTGGCACAGATCTGATTCAGGCTAGATTTAGGCTAGATGTAAGTGTAAATGGGGCCATACTGTAGTCTGTAGTGTAGTTGGTGGATGTGGGGGGATTGAGAGATGAATGTGGGGCATGTGTGTGTCAGGGTGGGCGGACGGCCTGATTTAAATACTTCTACATGGTGAGAGGGGAAACTGCACCTTCAGAAGGAGGTAGGGGTTATCTCAATGTCTTCCTGAGCAGTGGTCTCAAACGTTTTCCCCAGGTCAAGGACCCCCCAAATCTGAAAAGGTCTTGTGCCAGGGAACCCCAGAAGAGATGATGTATTAAGAAAATTCAATATATTTATTTATTTTTTCAAAAACAGCAGATTTTTAAGCTTTCAAATTCAAAAACAGCGAAAGCAGCAGACCGACAAGCTAGAATATTGGGAGATAAGCGGTTTCTGCCCGACAGCAAAACAGCACCCAGGGCACAGAGGGTCATTAACACGGCACAGAACATCGTTGGCTGCCCTCTCCCCACGCTACACTGGAAGACCTACACAGATCCCGCTGTCTCAAAAAACCGCAGGACATTATAAAGGACACTTCCCACCCCGGTCACTCCCTGTTCGAACTGTTGCCATCAGGCAGACGGTACAGAGTGATCAAGTCAGGGACCATCTTCTGTCCCCTGCTAAGAAATGATCTGTTGCTGCAATGCATGTTTTATTTATATCTGCAATAGGGGTTTGTGCAATAACAGCTGCAATACTTGTTTTATTTATATCTGCAATATGGGTTTGTGCAATAACAGGAAGTACGGTAAATACAATTTGTTGTATTCGTTTTCATAGTTTTTTATATATATTTTAGTGATTTGATGCAATGATCGGTTGGCACTTTTGATTTCGTTGAACATGTTACAATGACAATAAAGATCTGTCTGTCTGTCTGTCTGTCTGTCTGTCTGTCTGTCTGTCTGTCTGTCTGTCTGTACCTGTGGTGACAGTGAGCCTGGCCTCTTGGCTGATGCTGGTCCTGGCAGTGTTGGCGGCCACACAGCGGTACGCCCCCTCGTCCTCCTGGGCTACGCCCAGAATCTGGAGCACACCGTTGGGCAGGGAGATGAACCTGGCAACGCACAGGGGGAGAGAGAGAGAGAGAGGGAAAATTAGCCACTGAAGCACTGAGCCCCTGAAACTTACATAGCATTTTAGGTGGACATAGATAGCACTCTATAGTGTATACGCATAGTTTCATCATATAGATATTCCACTGTATATGTTTATTTTTACCTCCTTACATGATATCCTGTTTTTGAGTGGTGCAACCACTCCTACAACCAGCAATGTCCGTGCGTATCTATGTATCACGTATCTATGTATCAGTGGTCTGTCATGAGCACGAGTATGTGACTTATTAGTACCAGTAGGGGGCGCCAGAAACAGAGAGAGAGATAGTGATGTGCCTGCTGCGGTGCTGCCTGCTAATGACAGAGAGAGAGAGAGAGAGAGAGAGAGAGAGAGAGAGAGAGAGAGAGAGAGAGAGAGACAGAGAGAGAGAGAGAGAGAGAGAGAGAGAGGTGGTGGGGGGATTGCACCACTCAGTTTACACAGGTGTGAATTTTATATAGAAGTGTATATTTGTACGTCTCTAAATATTCGGATGAATTGAAAATGGTGGACCCTGTTGTAAACAAGTGTAAAGCTTTATCAGTGTGTCGTCCACAGTAACAGTCTTTGTGTTGAGTTGTGCTTTCATGTGAAATGTACCGATTCTGCAAACTGTTAATTAAGGCTGTACCCTAGCCCTGTTTTTAGGACTCGAACTTCGGCAGGAATTTACGAGCGAACATCCGGACCATTTGTTTCTAATTAATTAATTTCTCCGAGTGCTTTTAACCAGGCTGCAATTCAACACGAGATATCCGCCTTGAACTTGATTAGCGCAGCGCTGAAGAGAGCGCAGTGCCCTCTCTTTATCAATCTCTCTTGTCTCTCACAACACACACACACACACACACACACACACACACACACACACACACACACACACAGTGTCAAGTGGCTCTGACATGTGCTCCGCGAAAACATGCTGATATGCAAGCTCATCATTCCATAAAAATGAGCCATGAGTTGAATGAGTTCTCAAGCAGCCCCCAAAACATGGTAATTGTGAGTACCTGTACGACTGTCCATATTTTTTGTCAGACCAAAAATGCTTCCCAATGTCTCTCTTGCTGGCAGGCAGCTAAGACGAGAGTGTACAGTAGCTTGCTCGTTAGCTGTCTCGTTCATTAATTTGTTCCACCTGTGTAGGCTACTCTCAGAAGCGCATTGAGTGTGTGTTTGTGTCACTGTGTTTGTCTCTTCTGCTGTCATGCAGGACTTTCAAATTATTGTAAACACAACATGAACATAGTACTCTTATTATGCATATTGCATATTTTCGAGTAAAATAATAATACATTATTTAATAAATAAAAAAACAAATGGTTCAAGCCCATTAATTAAGATGAGCAAACGTTTGAACCCTGAATGTTCTGGGACTTACTGTTAATACATCAATCAATCAATCAATCAATCAATCAATCAATCAATCAATCAATCAATGTTAGGTTCTTAGCTTATGTATGATTCATGCTGACTATTTTAATGTAGGCCTATTTGATGTATTAGGCCTACCATGCTTTTGTTCTTGCTTACTGTAAATCGCTCTGGATTAAGAGCAGAGTCTGCCTAAATGGTAAATTGTAAATTGAAGCCCAGTGGTGGATTTTTTTTTTTTTTTTTTTTTACTTAACCCTAGAACACTACACATGGGTGATTTTCACCCGGACGATTATATTTTTGCAATTTTCATAATGTTGCTGATGTGTGAGGTGGGTGGACATGTCTTCTTAATGTCTTGATGAATTGAAAACATATTATAGACCACAATGGAAACAAGCCGTCAGGGCTTTTTGTGTTATCATTTTAGCATCATTGTATAAATGTACCTCTACGTACTTTTTTCAAACTGAAAACTTGGTAAACATTTCTGTTTTGAAAATGTCTTGCAGGCCCCAAAATAGGGACGGCAGATGAAAAGGGAGACATACAGTAGATAGAGAAAAAACAATGGGAATATATAGTCAAAAAGTGGGAAAAGATTTTGTGGAAGCAACCAAGGACAGCAAACAAGGACAAATAAGAGACACAGAAAGATCGATAAGGACAAACCCAAAAGACATATCGGGTGGAAACCTCATAAGTCCAACGCGGTCACGTTTCAGGATTCAAATTCAAAAGTGGGAAAAGTAGCAGATCTACAAGCTCGAAACACGGAGTGAAGCTTGCACATCTGCTACTTTTACTGTTATGATCAAGCAGGACATTAATTTACAAAAAAGAAAAGGTTAGAACACAGAGATGAGAGAATTCCGCTCGACGGCGATGATATACAGTATAGACAGGAGGGTGCACGCGGCCCGTGAAAGGCAAAGGAGAGCCTGGGAGTGGGATTAGTGCTGTGAGACATCAAACAACACTCATCTCCCCCTTTTGACTCATGCTGTGTCCCTCAGACACTCAGACACCTCCACACTGTCTTCAGGAGAAAAGCTGCTGGAGCAAAAAAACAATTCCGCAACGGCGGGGTTGAAATTACTGCCTGCATTCAGCGGGAGGCTGAAATGGAGAAATGGCAGCGGGCGGAATGAAAAGGCAAAGGTTGTTTGCCTGTGACAGACGCGCCGAGTCAAACTGGGTCAGAGATAATAAAGACAGCATAAGTCTAGAGAAAAGCCCAGGGAGACGGAGACGCACGCACACACGCACGCACGCACGCACGCACGCACGCCGTAGACCAGGGACTAGTGGTGGAAGAAGTACTCGGAAGTACTTTTTTGCTTGACTTAAAGGACAACTTCACCCATTTTTTGTTCTACTCTGCCTGTGGCTGTGGCTGTGTTTTTTCAAGATAAAATATGTCAACATTTGTATTTAGATTTGTAATAAGCATACTAGCATGCTTACTTTCTAGGAATATAAAGCCTGCAGTATCTATTCTATCTATCCATCTATGGCCAGCAAGTCTACATCTGACCTCACGGACACCAGATTAATAGTTTCCGCGCAATCTCGCCCCCTAAAGGGTGAGGTCACGCTGAAGCAACAACGTTTTTTGTCAGGTTATGTGTCTGAGATGGGCTGTGGGCCAGTTCCAAAACGCCACATAATCGATGGGGAATCCAAGCAAATAGAAACTGCAAGCTTTCTATTCCTGGAAAGTAAGGACGCTATAAATTATAGCATGCGGGTGCAGTACTTAGTTTAGACTAAGTTAGTTTTTGGTTTAGACTAGTCATTGGTTAGACCAGTCATTAGTCCTACAACTACAACCTATCTCAAACCCTCAGCCTAAACCTAACCTCCCACGGGGCAGCATGCCTAAACCTAACCTTAACCCATGTCTAACCAATGAACTAAACTACGTATGCAGTATAGCATGCTCCTATAATGTAATGGAAGCCATTGTTCTTGCGTTAATAAAAATCACACCCATGTGAAGTGAGGGAAGCTAATATATTAAAGTCTATCTCATGTTGATTATGTGATGTAATGGTGATGTAAAACAAACGTCGGTGCCAACACAAACATTAAATGCCATTAACAATAAAGAGACAATATGACGTAATGTGTTACAAAATGACGTACATTTTCCCTTCATTGTCAATGGCGTTTTTAATTCCTTTGCTGCCCCTAGCGTTAGCATGCTGGTACTTCTCGATATGCCGCCCGTCCAGGCCCACTCTATGGAGCTGGATTTTTAAATCGCATCGCTGGCGGTGACGGAGGAGGTCTATACTAGCCGTAGCAATGCTACAAGTTAAACAGACGGACGGTGCGTTCATATACAGTATGGATTAAACGGTTGTCTACGATTATACACGTATAGCTGGCATAGATAGGTCCCAATAGCCTAGCTACCTTTATAAGCGGTAGATGGCAATAACATAATTAAAACAAACATTTAACTAAAAACAAACATTAAACCTGTATATCCCCTTAAATAAAAAAGAAATAAACTTCCAAACAAGTTGTTTGGAATAAAATAAACCTACGATGATGTCACTGGTGGGTTTCTGAAGTGTCCAAAAAGAGTAGAATAAAAATAATAATGAATGTAAACACAAACATTATGTGAACACAAACAATGAAGACGAAGGTGAGGACGCAAACTGTGATTGGCCGGAATGAGATGATGTACGATTATATATGATGATGAGAGCGCCCCTCACCTCACAAAAAAAAAAATCCATTTCATCATGAGCATTAGTGAGGATTGAGAATGGGCGAAGTCGTCATGCAAGTACACATCTTTAAATAAATGTACTTTGTTACTTTCCACCACCTAGACGCGGCAGAAGGCGGTTCATCTCTCGGGTGGAATTACTGGCTAATTTATCAGTATTTACAGCATAGAGCATGCATGCAACCACTTTACTTCTCCTCTCTCTCTCTTCGACAGACAGACAGACAGACAGACAGACAGACAGACAGACAGACAGACAGACAGACAGACAGACAGACAGACAGACAGACAGACAGACAGACAGACAGACAAACAAGGTCAGGTTTCCGGTCGCTTGCTTGCTCGCTCACTCGCAGACTGAAGGCATGTTACCCCCCCCCCCCCCCCCCAGGGCTCTGGCATTCAATAGCCAGACCATAATAACCTACACCACCTCCATCATAACCTATTAATCCCACAATAAATCTGATCAGCTACAGACAGGAGAGAGAGCCAGGCCGCAGGAAGAAACAATTCCCGCGAGAGAGAGAGAGAGAGAGAGAGAGAGAGAGAGAGAGAAAGATTTCTAACAAATGCATGTTGTGCTTTTGTGTGAGCTTTTATTTTTTTATTTATGTTTTGTGTGGTTGCAGTAAGTAATGTACCAGACTAAATGTATTGCCTGACTTTATTCTAGATACACATTCCATCTACACCTTTTGTGACCTCATGTCAATACATCATCGACGTGATACTGTATAGTGAGCTGCTTGCACCTCTTTCTAAGTTGCAATGACACAGCTCTGTTTACACAATGTTTTATTCCGTTTTTTATTGTACGTATACATGTTGAGTGTTGAGAGAGAGCAAGAGAGAGCGAGAGCGAGAGAGAGAGAGAGAAAGGAAAGAGAACTATTCACATCTTTATACGTCTGTCCTCATGTGTCCCTTGCTAACCGCCCCGGCGTCCCCACAAGCCCTGGTGGCAGCACAGCGTAACGGAGACAGATAGCTCACCATCACAACACTACGCACCCCATGTAGCATCCTCTCGTAACCCCCTCGCCCGGAGGCAGCCAGCCACAGCGTTCTACTCTGCAACACTCCATGGGGGGAGGGGGGGTGCTGAGCACACACCAAGATGTGTCACTACAGGCATGGGTGCTTCGCAAAGGTCTTGGGAAAACATGGGCCGTGTCTCACCGCGTGAGGACAGATTTCTTTTGTCAGTAAATCATCCGAGTGTATATAGGGCCGGGGCGATGTGACTGCAAATCAATTTCCAACCATTATTTCAAACGCTTGCCTCGATTACGATTATCATGGGGAAAAAGAGAGAGACAGAAAATAGGCTATGTTTGGTATTTCTGTACGATATTGTACAACAAAGTATAATACAGGTACAAATCAGACACAAGCATGTGCTTAAATTCCCATTTAGAATTTTATTCAGATGTCAAAAAATTGCTTCATGGGCAAAGATAATCAACTTCAAAATCTAAAAAGAAAATGTCAAAATGACCTCTCAGACATGCTAGTGTTAATTAGACAAATCTAGGCCCATTAGATGTTTTATGTGTGTTGATTAATTGATATATTAGAAATGTAAAAACAAACAACAAAAAAACACACAAATTAAGACGATTATATTTCCGGTATTTTCAACCTTCTCTTAAAGTCTTAAACATGTAGCCAATGCTATGGTCACGCAAGGGAAAGAAAGGAAGAGAGAGAGAGAGAGAGAGAGAGAGAGAGAGAGAGAGAGAGATTAAATGAGATGGTCTATACCCTCATCATTTGCTCGTCTTTATGAGAAGCCATTATCAGCGTTCAGGGTGGGAGAAGCCTTTATAGACCGCAGACAGTGTGAGGGTCACAGGCTATGCCATTAGCCATTAATGCACAAGCCACAGTAATAAGACCAGAGAAGAATTTCACAATGCCAGGGCCAGAGCACGGCCACAGGGAAAAGTCAATAGCTATAAGTAGGCCAGTAAATGAGAATGGGCTTTGTCAGACAAACCCATGGCCGCGGTGTATTTGTCATGCCATGCTTTCCCCCCTCCGAGGTGCAATGCCATAAAAGCTCCATCTCACATCATTATTTTAAAGCTCAATGCATCGTATATTGTCCCTGTAGGGTGGAATAAACCTCATGTGTCAACTCAACTGTGACTTTTCAGGATTCAAATAAATAATGAATAAATAGCAAAAGTAGCAGTCAGATCACTGTGTTTAAATCATTGTAGGCTTGAGTTCTGCTTAGTGGCATTATATGCATTGTCTGCCGAGGTTGTCAATAGTTTAACAGTACCCAGGTCAGTGATGTTTTTGACTGGTGCCACCATAGGGTGCAGCCACTCCAATGCCCAGCAATGTCTGTCCCCGTGTCCCTCCCATAGACTGTAAAACAAAATATGGACAAAGGATCGGTACATCAAAGACAACGATACATAACTACATCTTCAAGCTTGAGGTAAATTGTATGTTTAGTTAGGGTGGCCTACGTGTTAATCCTATAGTGTAATGTTAACTTTGAAACGGCATCTCTTCACCGTTTGTTTTCACGTCAATGAATATCTTAACTGCTTCTCTTTTATCATCAGATATTAATCAAAGCAGCCCATATCTGCATGACTGCATCTAGAGTTTTCCATACCTTCCTTGTATTATAGCGATATACATACACAGCTTGGGTTCTCCTTTCTGTCAAGACTTGGACAAATAAATCCACTGTGTGAATAAACTCTGTGCAGTTTAGGATAGCTTGGGAAAAGTTTAGCCTCCGTTTAACAATCAAATAGGACTTGTTCTCTTTCATGAATGGCATAGCATTGATATTTAGGGTTGCTTAAGTTGTACACTAATGCTACAGTGTAGTGTAGTGGTCTACCGTCCTACTATGAAAGTATCTGGTCTCTTACTTCAAAAGCATGCCAATCATCATCATACTATAATTCAGTCAATGTCTGTCTGAATGTCTGAATGTCTGTCTGCCTGAATGTGTGTCAGAAACACCGCCGTATCTCCTCACCGCCTGCACCAATCGCTCCCACTTTTCACACAGGCATTGACCATAATAATATGGAGGTCTTAACGAAGCCCTTTTTCCAATTTAATCATCATCATCATCATAATATAATTCAGTCAATGTCTGTCTGAATGTGTGTCAGAAACACCGCCGTATCTCCTCACCGCCTGCACCAATCGCTTCAATTTTCACACAGGCATTGACCATAATAATATGGAGGTCTTAACGACCTCCATAGACGACTGTCTTTTTCCGATTTTACAAATTATAAATTAATAATGAATTGATTAGTGATAATAATTCTCTCCCTCCAGGAATCCAAACCTGTCCTCGATCATGCTGCTGGCCTTGGAACATTTCCTTTCCTCATGGACGTATACAGGTTGATTTGTTTTTGGTTCGGTGTAAAATAAATATTATTCTGATTATACAAACACCATCACTTATTTAGGAGGTTAAACCATAACAAATGTAAATTTTTAATGTAACCTTTCTCCCTGTGTTGCACTTTAACATGAATACCGATTTATTTCAATCAAATATTTCCCCCAAGCAGCAAGTTAGCTGCCTTTCACACAGAAATGAATGCCCTGCGTAGTCATTCAAAAGTAGCCTATAGGAAAAATAAGCCCCTAGATTTGTTTATTTACTGTTGAAACCGAACCCAAGAGAAACAGAATGGTGTTTGGTGTGTGGGTTTAATTAAACAAATACATTATTAGAAATGCCTTGTCTAATAAAAATCACACCCGTGTGAAGTGAGGGGCACTTTACCAACATCACATATGACATCAATTTAACATCACAAAATAGCAGTTTATCGGAAAGCAACAAGAACACATTAACGTTAATCAAAGAGAAATATGCAAGTATATTAAATGTATGTATATTTATTCTCAAAAAGTACAGTATGCATGCGGCAACAGCGGCATTACACATGACGCCGGCACAAATTACAATAGTGACTCTTTGACACGGCATGCATTAACGGCTACATCAAATAGTTTCCACGCTTCACAGCTTCACCTGGCTCACCTTCAACACAAAGGCGTTGTATTTGCATGTCTACGGGAGGGCCTTGCCACGTAATGGACGACACGCCCGGGCCGTGACTTAGAACCATTCGTTCCAAGTTTGGAACAATGGGCATTATTGTAAACACACCTCTGCCCAACACTGCAGCAAATCACCAAAAACAGCCGATCTACAAGCATAATTGACTACTGACAAGTGTAGATCAGAGATCCATCT
The DNA here is from genome assembly GCF_964188405.1 of Protomyctophum parallelum. Lineage (NCBI taxonomy): Eukaryota > Metazoa > Chordata > Actinopteri > Myctophiformes > Myctophidae > Protomyctophum > Protomyctophum parallelum. Next base: position 55,450,927 of record NC_139699.1, read on the forward strand.
GCATCTATGAGAAAAAGGGGGTAAAATAAGTCGTTACGCGACAAAAATAAAGTACTCGTAAGTCTCGTATCGATACTTTGTATCGGCGAGTACTAACAATTAAGTACTTGTACTCGGTCTAAAGAAAATGGTATTGAGACAACTCTTACTTCTATATGGGCTTAAATTGCGAGAAATGAAATTGCGACTGGTAGAAAATCATCCATACTGTCTGTATGTGCACAATGCACATGGTACAGTATTAGTCATTCTGACTGTCACAACTGAGATCAGATCAGGTATTGCTGCCTGATTTCAGTTCATGCCAACAGGTGTCTGCCCAAGCCCAGCAGGCCACCCCATTTAGAGGCTGATGAAACACTAGAGCAACTTGTGGTTTAATGTTTAAACAACCTGCAGTATTCCCTGGATCAAATGCTGCCTCTCTCTCTCTTTCATTTCATATACTAACTAACCAACCAATTTCTGCTAAATACAATGAGTATCTGAATAAGACAACAGACAGACAGACAGACCAGTAGAAAGAAGGGACAGGGGGAGAAAAGAAAAATAGAGAGGGGAAGAGAGACAGAAGGAGGGAGACCTTGGATGCCCTTGTAATTCAAGTGCATGTGTTTAGACTTTAGAGCATAACAGACACTTCATGGTAGCACATTATTCACTTTTAGTTCACATAAAAGGCTGAAAGCAACACATGAGGGGGGGGGGGGGTAGGTAAATGTATGCATATGCTAGACAGCCTATTTAGCCCCTTTAACATGATTGCTAGTAATTGGAAATGAGGTTATGGAAATCTTTATTTATATTTCTTCGAGTCTGGGATTCCAGGAGCACGCCGCGGTTGTGAAGGCTGATGATGAAGATTCCAGGAGAGGGACTTGACTCTGAGTGGCTCGGCTTGGTGTGCCCGCTGTTGGATAATAGCTTTCCCAGAAAGTATTCAAAACCCAAGGAATCTGAATCATCTGTATTGTTTCATCACAGTTTTACAAGTAAAAAGGTAGGTGAAATTGTTTTTTGTGCATAGTGCATAGTTCATCGTGTTACTTTTCCAAGAAAACAAAGAAAGGGAAGAAGAGAGGGGGGGGGGGGGGTTGTTAGGGGTTCAAGATTACAAGATTTCTTGCGTGACAAACTGGCCAATAAGTACATGAATCTTGCCTCCTCCAAGCAGTATTTAAAACTGACTGCAACTTTGCAACTTGTCCACAACTTGTCTGTGCACAACAATGGGTAGCCTACTACTACTAGTACTAACTAAACAATATCACGATATTGGGAGGACGATACAATATCTCTGCGATATATATATCACAATATCGATATATCGTCCCACCCCTAGTGTGTGCGTGTGTGTGTGTGTGTGTGTGTGTGTAACCTGACCCCAATTAGCACCGTAATGCGGCTCCTATGATCTGCAGGGGTCAAAGGTCAAATGTCATACTCAATTAGACACACACTTAGGGGAAACATACATACATAGCCTACACACACACACACACACACACACACACACACACACACACACACACACACACACGCACACGCACACGCACACGCACACGCACACGCGCACACACACTCACACTCACACACACTCTTGATGAAATGCTGAAGGTCAGCTGGCTTGTAAGCTTGGTTTGAGACACTTTCGAGTATAGAAAGTGAAATCGACCCTGGGTCCAGTTTTACACTCTCAGTTAAATGTTGCCGTGTGCAAACAAACACAGCAGAGAGTGTGTGCTCTGTGCTGGCCATGACCTGCAGCCTGTTGTGTGTGCGCTCACAATACACACACATACATATCATTCCCGCAAGCACACACACACACACCACGTCACGCACACACACACACACACACACACACACACACACACACACACACACACACACACACACACACACACACACACACACACACACACACACACACACACACACACACACACACACACACACACACACACACACACACACACACACACACACACACACACACACACTTTAACCATTTATTTATGTCCACACAAAGAGATGCATACAAGGATACAAATAGTAAAGATGCAGTAGAGTTACACTTACAAAATCATGGCATGTGTTTTAATGTTACAATATGCATGTCACTCAGCATATATCTATGGGTATAAGCAGTGGCGTGCACAGACATTTAGAGGGGCAGGTGCTCAAGTGAAAAAAGGGCACCTTGTGCAGCGCATTTTGGGGCGGGAACCCATTTGGGTGCTTTAGCTATTGAAAAATAGCAGATCTACAAGCTCGTAGCGCGCCACCGAGTGGCGCGCTACGAGCTTGTATAGGTCTGCTATTTGTTTTTTATCGAAGAACCACTGACATAGAAACATAGCTTTAGATTGTGGGGGCCTAAATAATATAGTAGAAGTGTTTTTTTTATCAAGATTTGATCAATGTCACCGCATGGTCCACACACTACAAATTAAGAAAAAAAAAATATTTTTTTTGTTTGTTTTTGTTTGTTTTTTTTAAGAGCAAAATTGCAAAAAGGGCAGGGGGTGCTCTAGCACCCCCTAGTGTCTATCTGTGCACGCCACTGGGTATAAGTAGCAGCGTCTCTGCCATATGTGGCAGCTGCCAATAACTATAGCAGAGGCGCTACATTGCTCTGCCAGCCTTTTTGCCTCCTTTTTGGGCTGCCGAATATAAACACAACTAGAACTGCACTCTGTCGAGTGCATACTTGCTTGTTGCACACTAGTAGGCCATAAATGGCCAACTAGTGCGCAAGCAGAGCGCGCAAGTATTTTCGACAGCTGTAAACTGTGGAATCACACACAATTTGCTATTTTATTTTACTGATTATGTATATAGTATATATACATACGTCATCATTTAGAGTTAGTCATACGTATACTATATACAGTACATACGTATACATATACTATATAGAGTATGTAGTTGTAAGTTGATTAGCGGTATACTGTGGTTACTTTGTGCCAAAAACCGTGACAGCCAACCCGCCATTTGATGCGTATGCAAATAAAACAGCAGATTTGTGCCTGGTTTGCTGGGACCAGATTACACAAATGACCATATTTCTTACGTCATCATTGAGAGCTAGTCATACATATACACACACCACGTACTCTGGTCCCAGCAGATCAGGCACAATTTGCTATTTTATTTTACTGATATAGTATACGTATGACTAGCTCTAAATGATGACGTAAGACATATGGTCATTTATGTGATCTGGTCCCAGCAAACCAGGCACGGATTTGCTGTTTTTTTTTGCATTCACATCAAATGGCGGGACGGCTGTCACGGTGAACGAAGACCGGGCAAAATCATTACTTGCGCGCTCTGCTTGCGCAAGTAAATAGTTTGCACCTATAGCCCAGCATTCTCCGGCAGCGGCATCAGCCGCGACACTGCCGGGGGGCGTGGGGGGGCATGCGTTGTGAGTGAGTGAGTGAGTGAGTGAGTGAGTGAGTGAGTGAGTGAGTGAGTGAGTGAGTGAGTGAGTGACAAAACATATTAGGGTAAAAAGTTGCTGTACCGTTTGTCCAACGGCTGCATCGTTTGTGAAATAAGCTTCTATTTGAACTACTTTACTTGTACCTTTTGTGGTAAAAGCGCTCTTCTTTCCTTCCTTGAGCTCCTTAGCCCACCCACCCCCTCTCTTTCTTCTTCCCTTTCTTGGAAAGAAAATACACGATGGGAACTATGCACAAAAAACTAATTTCACCCCACTTTTGTACTTTGCCCGATTCCTGCGTGCAACTTGAGAGTATTTAGCTTTTCTCTAGGCTTCTTTCCTGAGACATGTTGGGTTCAATTCTCTCTGCATCCTGACACATGGGTTTTTCCACCCGACGACAGCAATGATGAAGAACTCCAAAGCACTCAGCAGAGTGCAGACCTCCACCGGGCAACACACAAACACGTCGGTGGAATCGGCCCATTTTGACAAACGTGTGTGTGTGTGTGTGTGTCTCTACTCATAGGAACCACAGTCCTGTGGTTTGCTCATTAATCATTTATATGGATCTGAATGGGTCGTGTTACGATTCTACCACCGAGCAGAGGTACCACCACACCGCCACTCTGCCGGCTACAAGCTCAACAATGAGGTACAGTGAACCAGTAATCACTGTTATACAACAGGTCGTTTCGAGGAAGCAATCTTGGATAGCCTTCTAGCCGTGCTTTAACATTTGAGTGTCTGAGGTGTTAACACTAACAGACATGCAGTATGAGGTTTCCAGTACTGCACTCGAGTACAACTTGTAGGTGCATTTACTAAAGTATTTTTTTTAAACTTCTACTGCACTACGTCTCCGTGGGCAAATATTGTTCGTTTTAGGCTACACAATATGACCCGAACACCGTCTGCACTTGCAATATGAACACTTATGATTTAGGCACAGATGGCTGAAGAAGGTATTTTGACCGAAACACAATTGCTTAAATAATAAAAGAGTTCACATTGCAAGTGCAGACGGTTGTGTACATTTGGTGCATGTTTTGAACACGTTGACTCCTGCCTACGCACCGTCTCTGAGCCCATCAGGTGTGGAGAAGACTTTGTTTCCTATACTTCAGCTATACAAATAAAATAAAAGTGGATCTATAAGCTCACAACACGTGTGACTAAATTTGACTGAGGGGCTCCCATTGGACTTTTATTTTATTTTAATTTTCTAATGTCATATGAAAGCAGGGAATCATAGCTTCAAATTGACATATTGGTTGTTCAGTTTGGCCCACCAGTTTTGTAGATATGGCTTATAGAGTAATGTCTCTCAGAGTTGAGAAAACAGGCTCGAAAGGTTCACTTATGTGGTCTCTAACATTACACCTAGCTACATTTATTTCATATTTACATGTCGATTTCAGAGACTTATTTCAGACATGCTCTAGTATGTTAAGAGTCTGCCTGTGCTATTTTGATGCCAAAAACACGTCTGTACTTTCACTCAAGTAAAACTGTAAATACAGTTTTAATATTAATAATAATAATAATACAAGTACTTCATCCACCACTGTTTCGGAGGTGAGCCAATAGTCACCAACCTGGTTGTATGGAGGTAATAAATCAAAAAGTGACAGAACGTCCTTCCTTCACAGTGCCACAGCACCTAGCTGCCATGCCACAACAAAGGCACCTGCTGTGCAGTCTAATACAGTGCGTGCGTGCGTGTGTGTGTCCAGGGAGTACCCACCAAAAGGAGCGTCACAAATTCACAATAACATTTAATTCATGGCGATCCGTGCGGCCAAATATGCATACCAATTTTGGGGGGGTGACCTTGACTTTGACATGAAAACGTTTGTGAGAAGCACTGGTCTGATAGGGAAAGGGAGGGGCTCACCTTTCATGGTCAGGAACGGCTCGCTGGTCTTTCTCCCAGGTGATGACGGGCGTGGGCACTCCGTCCACCTGGCACTCGAAGCGGGCCGCGCCCCCGACGGGCACCGACTGCGCCGCTGGTTCCTGGTGGAAGCGGGACAGGCCTGTGTGGGACAGAGGGGTGAAGCCATGAGAGGTCAAACACCGGTGGACAGTGGCGTAGAGTCTGTGGGGGGCCAGGGCCCCCATGAGGACTTAGAGAGGTCAAACACCGGTGGACAGTGGCGTAGAGTCTGTGGGGGCCAGGGCGCCCCCATGAGGACTTTCGGGGAATTCCTAAACATTTGAACACCTCTTGGCCCCACCCAAGTACTCAAATGCTAATTATTTTGTTTTCACCTAGCCAGGTAGGTATGAAATATGCCTACGGTACATGTGCTCTGCTTACTTGTTTTCATTCACAATGAAACCACCACCAGCTAAGAAGGTCTTCGTCCAGAGAAAGCTACAGTTCGCCAACTTTACCAATCTGTAAATAAAAGTACCAGCGAAAACAGCAACTTCACAGCGGGGGGGGGGGAAAGATTTTGTCCACAATTCCATGCTGTATTGATGTTAGTACCATAGGAGATGGCAAACATTGATCAAAAATAACAATGTGTGTGTGTGTGTGTGTGTGTGTGTGTGTGTGTGTGTGTGTGTGTGTGTGTGTGTGCACGCGTGTGTGTGCGTGTGTGTGTGTGTGTGTGTGTGCGTGCAGTGAAATGGGGAGGCGAAAGTAATATTTGTACAGTAAATATGACAGTTGTGGGGAAGCGATGTAGTGCATATGGATTCGGGTGGCGTGCAGGATTTGTTGTGCATGGAGAGATGTTTGGTAGGAGAAGGAGAACAGATAAATGGCCATGTGCTTGTGTACCCCCATGTGCTTGTGTACCCCCATGTGCTTGTGTACCCCCATGTGCTTGTGTACCCCCATGTGCTTGTGTACCCCCATGTGCTTGTGTACCCCCATGTGCTTGTGTATACCCCCTTTCCATTAGGGTAGAAGGATGGGTAGGCCCAGGGTTCCTTTATTTTTTGTTTTCTACATTTTGTTTTTGAGGGGCGCTAGCCCCTCCTATATATACAGGTTAAATGTTTGTTTTTAATTCAATGTTTGTTTTAAAAACGCCATTGACAATGGACAGAAATTAATGTTTGTTTTTAGTTAAGTTTGTTTTAAAAACGCCATTAACAATAAAGATCATTTAATGTTTGTTTTGTGATAAGAGCGCCCCTCACTTCACATGGGTGTGATTTTTAATTATTATTGTCAGGTGAAACCTGACTTATGAACGCTCATGAAATGTAAGCGACCATCGCGCAACCTAGTCATACTGATCTGATTGGCTGCCCCGTCTGCTACGTCTGCCTCCTCTCTGGCCAATGGCCTGCCAGCCAGGCAGCATCAACACCCTACACACTAAAATAATAATAATATGGGGGGGGGGGGGGGAACGGAGACAGTGCGCCGCAGCGAAACAACCGCAAACAACAGCCGCGAGGCGTGAGGTTGAGACACACAAACATACACTAAAACAATAAGCATTCATACTATGGGGGGAGAACACAACGGAGACAACAACACAAGGGAGACATTGCTTCTTTCACCTGACAAATAACACTATGTGATCATTTCTTGTTTCAAAATACTTTCATTTCATGAAGAAATCAACAAAAACAAATCTAAGAATTTCCAGATATTAGTGAACATGAACAAATTAATTAAGTATAGTGGGTACATGGTTTCATCCGTCTCCCGAGGCAGACACGAGACATCACAACCCATTTCAAAAGCTTCCGCCATATTAACAACGTGAGAAACGGAATGCTGCAAAATACAACCAACTGTGTGAAATGACAAGTGTGCGGTAAAACAATTAATTGGAACCAACGACGCGGACAAAAAGTAAATCACAAGGGAAGTGGAAGTGTTACGTAGCAGTATCAATCTTACTAAAGACCACGGTTTGTGTGAGGAACATTGTGCAGTAAAAGCACATCCACATTTATTATACACACATTATACATGGCCTATTTCAGTCTTTATAAACCCTGTGAACTCTTATGCATACCGTCCCTGTACAACCGAGGCAGTGGCACAGCGCAAACTAAGTAACTAAGTACACTTACACTTACATTTCTAGTCATCATACATCATCTCATTCTGGCCAGTCCCAATTTGCGTCCTCACTTTTCCGTCTTCACTTGTGTCTTCAATGATTGTGTTTACACAAACCCGGAAAGCTGGGCATAGGAGGGGCTAGTGCCTCTCAAAGAATCATCTTAGCGCACCACCCGCGAGCAATTAAGTATAATAGTAGGGGGTATTATCGTCATGAAATGGCTAAAATCGTTACACGGGTGGAAACAAGGACCAAATTTGGTACATGCACTCTTTAGGGTGTTTCTCACCATCTCAGAAGGGGTGCCCAAAAATCTGGATAAAGGAAAAATCCAAAATGGCCGCCAGAAATGACCTATTATTCCTAAAGGTGATTCCTAAAGTAATTAGACTAATATTGAAGGATTTGGCAAAAATAACCCATTAAAAATGTAAACAATTAATTAATTAAAACAGTTTCCGTGCCGGGAATGGATTACTCCAGGTTATTGTCGCTGCCATACACGACAGACCCGCCTTTTGTTTTATGTGTTTAATCCGCCGTAATGTAATAAATAAAAAGAAACTCCGTCTTCGTCGCAGAGATAGAGACTAGATGCTTTCGTTTTGATGACGAAACCGGAAATCGTCACATGCTGTGGGCTGCTAGGGCTTCTGGGAAATTGAGGCCAATGCAAACGAATGGGGTTCAACGCCTCATGGAGGAGGCTCCTGTGCTGCGTCTTCCGGGTGTACCAAGATGGCGGGTGGTGCGGTCGTTCATAACAAACAGAGGAAGCTTTTTTCGCTCGATTTTCACGGATTAAAAGCCCAAATAATTCAGCGTATGCTCTAAAGGTAATACAACAATCTCGGCAGTGAAGGGGGGTTGATTAAAATGCAGGTCACGCGTGAACCACTCGGAATAAGATGACCTTCCACATTAATCTCTTTCTGAGTGATATATTGTCAATGCCAAAAATGCATAATTGTTTAAAAAAACTTTTAAAAGACCCTATGAATGATTACCAATAGATAATATATTGTAAAAATCTTCATACGACAAGAGATCAAGCCCTCGTTGGGGCACAACTCCTATCATCAAAACATAGCCAAATCATTACGCGATACAATCGATACAAGCATGACAATCGATACAATTTCCACCCAACAGAGTTGTAACCAGAATGGAGCAATGGACAAGGTACAATTGTATTCGCAAAAGAAAAGAAAGGTGGTGAACAGGTACTTTACCCCTGCACCACCTGCACCACCCAAACATATTCTAACAGTGCTGAGATTGGAGCACAGAGAACATCTGGCAAATGAAAAAGCTGCCGATCCGAACGATTTCTCCCCTGCAGCCAAATGTAAGCTCATCATATACACGATATAACATATAACAAGCATGTAGCGACAGAAAAATGGTTTCCGAATGAATCCCAACTCGTGGGATACAGTGAGCTCCCAACTGAATGAATCCCAACTTGTGGGATACAGTGAGCTCCCAACTGAATGAATCCCAACTCGTGGGATACAGTGAGCTCCCAACTGAATGAATCCCAACTCGTGGGATACAGTGAGCTCCCATAGCAACACATGTGCAGCCTGTGGAGCGCGACGCGGAACCGATGCAGAAAGGATTGGAAGAATTAGCCACACGGCATCAAGACATGTAATGACTAATCCAGTGGTGCTGCATGCACATAAATCTTCACCATACTGTGTGGATTGTCCCCCCCTTTAGTGCAAGAGGCAGTGAAATGATTCACACATGGCACAGAGCTGGTGCTGGTAAGATAGATGAGGATGTGGGGCTAAATGAAACAGGTGGACACGTCACAGCAGCTGGCTGGTATAAACAAACCCCATGTTAAAGATCCGTCTGTATAGGCTATATGAGAAAGCATTGCGATACTATTACCAAAATGTTTATGTATATTAAGTTTGGTCTTCACCTTTGACCCCCGCCCCCTAGCCCTTCACTCTCCCTTCTCTGAGTCAATAGGTCATATATATGCACGCACGTCGCACGCCATTTTCAAAAGAGTAGAACCGTTCTTGTCAAACAGATTCGGAGTGCTGCTATTGTGCATGTTGGCACACTGGAAAAACTCTGCTGTAGGCTACACCAGTGGGTCTCAAAGTGTCCTTGAGTGGGTTCCAAATGGGAGTGTAACCCTGAGAGTTACACTAAATGGAACAGAGCCTTCATTAGTAGCATCGGTAACACCTGTACAGGAAGTAGGGAAGGAGCCCAGACGTAGAAAAAGGTATCCTGTGTGCATAGAGCCTGCTGTAAGCAGTGCCATATAGGCACTTGGCAAGGCATCTTTAAAAAAATCTATCCGCAAATCCGTAAAAGAAAAAAGCTAAAAGCAGTTTACACATCGAAAATAATGTGTCACTCTCTCGGTTCTGCACTGCTGTACTGGAGAAGTATATCACTCTCGGTTCAACTAATCTCCCCCCCAGCCCCACCCCACATAACACAGAGAGAGAGAGAGAGAGAGAGAGAGAGAGAGAGAGAGAGAGAGAGAGAGAGAGAGAGAGAGAACACGTTCACCCCAGAGAGAGAGAGAGAGAGAGAGAGAGAGAGAGGGAGAGAGAGATATGTTTTTACTAACCTTTTTCTCAAATTGACCAGCAAACTATAATCCACATCGTTATCCTTGATCCATAACTTGCTTGGAAATGTGCATATTGCCAGCAGCCAGCACCTATGTAAGATGAGCCTGTGCATTTATGATTTCACCCTATATAACTTGAACGCATAGGCAATCAAGACCATTAATTAATGACAGCTGTGTAGGGGTGAATGGGTGCATTATGATTGCATGATGATTCTAATTACAGGATTCTATAGGTCACCACTTTTGGTGTGACACACACACGGCTTCTGTTTACATGAGGTTGTCAACACGTGCTGAGTAACAACAAAGATTGACAGATTTTGTAAATAAAAATAATATAAAAATTAAAAATTAAATACAAATAATACAATAAATAATATCGGTATTGGTATCAGTGATCGGTATCGGCCCGGAGCACCTCTAGCCTATAGCTTTATACTGCACTTTTGTTTGTGGATTTTTAAATAAGAATCCAATCATATTCTGTTTTCATTCATGTCATTTATTGTACTGTGTTCGATCCTGGATCAGGATAATTAATGTTACACATTAGGCTAGCTCTGGTCCATAGCCCTAATGCTTTGATTCTGCCCTGCATTAATGAAGGGCAGAATCAAAGCATTAGGGCTATGGACCAGAGCTAAGCCTAACATTATAGGCCTATATTGATGTGCTTAATGCTTATTGTGTTCCTACGGCCGGCCCAGGCTGAGCTTTGCTGTGCTAACTGCTGCTGAAAATGTTATATTTTTCAGACCATCCACCCCCCTTTAACAACTTTCAACCTGGTGTCCCTATTTATGGCATGTGATAATTATTTGTACAAATTAAATAAATAGTGAAAATGGCTATTTTAGCCATTTCTGAAATGCATTTTAGTGGTCAAAAAAAGAAAACCAATCTAATTTATTGCAATGGTTGCCAGTTGTATTCCAGTGAAGTTGTACTATTTGCCTATTCTTTATTGTGTTCGGGGTTGGTCGTGCCCGCGCTATGGGGGGGGAACTAAAAATGATCTGCACAGGGGCACTCCTAGGGGTTAATCCGGCCCTGGATGTAAGTGAGTGACCAACATATGGCGGTTATGCTGACATATATTGGTCACTGTTCATGGCTTACCAGGTTCTTGAGGCACTATACGCTGTATCTCCCTGCATTCGATTTACACTTGCTATGGATAAATGCGCCTTCTTAACTCCAACATTGCAACAATTGTGATTGTAATTTACACCATCCAGATGTACACACGAATCCTTCGCTACATCTGGGACCAAGGAGAGGGTGTCAAATGTGAAGACCTACCACGTCGTGGGACGTGGGATTTTTCACCAGTATAAAGCATGTATTGATGCATTATACTTCTACTAACTCCACTACATCTTAAAGGCAAATACGGTATATTAGTTTACTCCACTGCAATTATTTGAAAACTCCAGTTAGTCACTTTGTTGATTTAGATTATTATTAGTAGTTTAAATAAAGAGTACGTCTTGCACCACTGAAGTTTGTGTCAAACCAGAAACAATGTTTGTGTCTAACCTAAACACAATTGTCTCAATAGTAGGAGCAGGGAGACCAAATAAGTACAGGATAAGTTATATTGTGTTAGCATACTCCAACATACAGATTGGACAATGTAAAATTTAATTCACAAAATAAAAGTTACATACGGTAATACCGTTTTTTTTCCACTTCACTTAGCTCAATCTTGAGCTAATAAGCTAGCGCCCCTCAATAATTATACATAAATAAATACATAGCAGGATCTTTCCCATTTTTTCTACAAGCTCACAACATGCCACGACGTGACCCATTGTGAGCTCATAGATCATCTATTTTCCATTAGCCATAGTATAAAGTAGTGGAGCCTAATTGCATTGATTAACTTGTTGTTCTAGTGACAGGCATTACCGGCACGGTGCTATACAGTATACAGTACTGCTGCTTTTGCACGCACACAAAAGAGGACAACAAAAGACAAAAGAAGGGTTGATCAATCGCTGAGATTAAAACCCTGACTTTATTATCAGTGACTGAGCACACGCACGCACGCACGCACGAGCACACACACACACACACACACACACACACACACACACACACACACACACACACACACACACACACACAAGGGAAGTGTGCTGCATGATAGAGAAGCGTTATCAGCTTGGTAGCACATAAGGAACACGTTTCCACCAACCTAACCTACCAACTGTCGGTCGTGGCAACAAAAGCTGTATTTCTGTGCTCCTGTCTCACTGGTGTGCAAAACGGAACGTTTCTCAATGAGTATACAAGAGGGTGACTCACACGCTTGGCCAGCCATGCTATACCGCCAGTGTTTGGTCCATGCAGAACTCGCAACCGGCCGGCTGTTGGGCACGTGGGCAGTGGTGGAAAAAAATACTCACATTTCATACTTAAGTAAAAGTATCAATACTGTAAATGTAGAAATACTCAGTTATACAAGTAAAAGTCCGGAATTCAATATTTACTTGAGTAAAAAAAGCATAAAAATGTACTTAAAGTACCAAAAGTAAAAGTACTCATTATGCAGAATGTCTCATTTAATGTTTTCATATACAGTATATATGTGTGTGTGTACGTGCGTGCATGCGTGTGTGCGTGCGTCAGAAGCAGACAATAGATGGCTATTCAAAAAAACGCAGTCAATGTGTTAAAGTGAAAAAGTATTCTTTATGTAGAATATTTAATTTGGAGTTTTCAAATGTAAAAAAAAAACATAGCGAAGTGGTCACTGTATGATTTGTAATAATAATCAAAATCTACAAAGTAACAAAAGTTTTCAAATAAATGTAGTGGAGTAAAATTGCTATATTTGCCTCTGACACGTAGCCTACTATATTGGAGTAGAAGCAAAAGCACTGGAAATTGGAAATACTCAAGTAAAGTACAAATACATCAAAAATGTACATACAGTAAGTACAGTAGGTTACTTTACATGCACCACTACATGGAAAGTTAACAATTAACCCCTGGCACTTCCACCCATTGCACAGTGCAGGACCCCTGTGTAAACAACCCATCTGTGTGTGTGTGTGTGTGTGTGTGTGTGTGTGTGTGTGTGTGTGTGTGTGTGTGTGTGTGTGTGTGTGTGTGTGTGTGTGTGTGTGTGTGTGTGTGTGTGTGTGTGTGTGTGTGTGTACTGTGTGCAGAATGTGAACAACATGTACAATCGTTGCTGCCGGGTGGAAACCTACTGTATGTCCAAGACGCCTTTTAGGAAATAGTGGAGGAGTTTAGGGATATGTCGTGCCAATTCCTCCAGCCATAGCCTTCATCAGAGGCCATCACATTTGGGCAAGTGGCTATGACCGAATTTAGCCCAAGGAGTGTTTTTTGTGCAAAGCTAATGCTTGGAATGGATGCAGGATCATGAAAAAACCCTAGTTCGACATGTCACATGCTACTTAAAGCATGACATTTTGAAAATGTTGCCTTATATAGGTTGTTAATGGTGGCCATATGGATTTGGCCGCTGTGGCGACCCCGAAGGTCGCCGTAGCTAAATCATTAGAGCGTGCCCTGGGCTAAACATCTGTGCAAAATGTGGCGCTTTTAGACAAATTTGGGGCGAAATCACCCTTATCTCTCCCGAAGCTCCTCCACTTAAATGGAAGAGGAAAAACATTACCCGTTGTTACGGTGCATCCAATGTAGTTATTATTTAGTTAATACTTATGCACACAAGTTAATACATGTGACTCATTGGGTTCAATTTTGATAAAAGCAGCAGACTTAAACCTATTTTAGTTTTAATACATTAAACAATACACATTTTGGAGGGTTTTGGAGGTTCAGGGAGCCCCAGGAACCCCTGCATGGTAACTCTGTCATTTCTCTATACCGTTTCGGACATGGGGCAGCTCGCCGTAATCGGCCTGCCCCCCTGGGCGCGTGCGTTCCTGACCCCCAGGAACTCCACAAAGAGCTTTTCATTCGTAATTTGTTATGTTTGAGCATTGTGGTATTTGATCTATTCTATGAAACAATGTAGAAATACCTTGGAAGTAAAAGGTTTCAATGCCTGTATTCAACATTTGACTTGATACAAAAAAATAAAAAGTTGAAGTACTGGCAAAATATACTTCAAGTACATTCAATTAAATTAAAAAAAGATATATATATGACAGAATAAAATAGTTGTGACAATATTGTGCTGCACACAAACATGGTGTACTACTCTAAAGGCCTATTCATACTCCAGTTGTAGGTGATAAGGTGACCACCGGGTTAATAATAACAGAGAGAAGTGCTTAGGTGAAGGGTTGAGTCTTATCACTGTGGCGTGACGTCATGTTGTGGTTTTCAGTGGTCAACCTCTGGTTTGGGCAAGGATATCGGGCTCCATTTTCGTCACCGCTAAACCCCTTATCCCTATAAACTTCTTTGCCTTTTTTTTTTACTATTTTGAAAAAACATTTTTGAATAGTTAAACTAGCCAATCTACATTGACCCTTTGTGAGCTTGTAGACTGGCCATTTTAACTATTCAAAAATGTAAAAAAAAAGAAAAGAAAAAGGCAAAGAAGTTTAGGGATAAGGGGTTTAGCGGTGGCGAAAATGGAGCCCCCATGAGGCTTTCCAGACCGTGAAGCGAAGTGAAGAAAAAAGAAGAAAAAACATTTTGTTAAAGCGTAGCAAAGCAGGCTGGATCCCAAGCCATGAATATAAATTGGCTAAAAATAATTATAGTATTTCTACTTCTTCCACCACTGCTACCGTGTGAAAATGTGACACAAAAGTATCCTGGCAACAGCAGTGTCTTGTCTGATAATGTGACACTGAAATCTCCTCGGGTGCCGTCACCAGAAAAGTCATCATGTGGCTTATTGACTTGCTGAATGCAGTGTCACCTTCTATCCTCTTCTCGGCCGCTGTTTGTCTTTTCATCCTATGGTTCACTCTTTCTCTAGCTCTCTTTTTGTCTCCACCAGGCCGAAGCGAAGGCATGGGGAGAGAGTATGTTTTGCACTCCGTCCATCCATCCGTGTGTCCGTCCGTCTGTGAACAGCTAATCTCCGGCACCATTAACCCGGTCGAATATTTTGCACACACACTCCCTGGATGCCAACGATGAACCTCTGACCCAACATTTCCAGAACGGCCTGTTATAGCGCCACCAGGAGGCCGACTTTTGAAAAATAAATAAAAATATATTACTCCTCCAGATTCTGTCCAAAACTCCCACGCATCTCTATGGATCTGTCCGATATTTCATATTCCATCCTAATTGGCTAACATTGGCTTTCAAAGTTTGCAGGATTGGCCCTTTTGAAACAAAAAGCCTCAAATCATGAACGCAGTGTACAATTTACGACTTTCCTACTAGGCTGTGGAATATATCCCACCCTTTTCACATTGGCCTGTTATAGCACCATCAACAGGTATATTTTTGCAAAACACATTTTTGTAACAAAATGCCTCAAATCATCCAATTGCCATCAGTGGTGTAAGAACAAATGGCACCCTTTTCACATTGGCCTATTATAGCACCACCAGGAGGCCACAACCTGACCTGGCCTGGTGGAGACCTGTGCATTTTACTCTTATTGTGGTAAAGAATTCTACTACAGTATATCATCTCTGTCGGGTGGAAACCTCATATGTCCAAAACGGTTACTTTTCAAGCTTCAAAATGTCAGAATTTGAACCCTGAAAGGTAACAGTTTCCACCTGACAGAGACGACATACTGGAGACAGCTGATCTACAAAGTCACAATGCGCACGACTCCATGTGCACGACTCCAGCTTGCTGATTTTCTTTTCTTTTTGTGTGACGCTCTATAATATCGTCAAGTAGGGCGTTCATTTATGAAAAAGAATCACACCAGTGTGAACTGAGCGGTGCAGGGTGCTCAACAACACAGTTGGCTGTGATTATAGTTATACTGCTCAGTGTGAACGGCCCTTTAGGCTGCTCAACAGTGTGTGACCCCAATGTGACTCCAATCAGCTGCAGGGGTCAATGGGTCATACGGTGACAGACAGAGAGACACTACATACACACACACACACACAGCCAGTCATTGGAGCGGTTAGGCACCGCTCAGAAACACACAGAATGTGGAGATAAGAGGTTTCTGCCCGACAGCAACGATAGCCATAGTACCTCTCCCACCAGTGGTACTCTCTCTCTCTCTCTCTCTCTCTCTCTCTCTCACACATATTTGCGTGGTCTGAGAATCACCCCCTGCTATCAGCCTTGACACTTTTGTCATTGACATCTTATATTTGTGACATTTACAGGACAGGACACGACCGGCGTCCGTCTACATCAAAATGACGCGCCGCCACCACTTCTGTCGTGTTCGGCAGGCAAGCACGACCGCACGTAGGGTAGTAATTGGCGGCTTGCTGCAACCTTGACCGAAAATAAATAAATAAAAGATCGCATTCATCGTGTATAGTTCATCGCGGGGCGCTATTTTTAATTCTGAACATGCCCTTTTAAACAAATGCCCTTTTAAGTCTGACTAATTTTTCAGCAGGATGAAAGGCAGTGCGGTCGTTGCAATATGGAAGAATGGGGAAAAAAGAGAGAAAGAAAAGTAGTATGATTTGACTTGGTATACAGTACAGTGTGTTTTCATTTTCTGTGCACATTCAAAAAAGGCAATAGTAGCAGATCAAGTTCAAAACGCGTCTCTTCCATATATCAAATATTGTTGGGTGAAAACATTAGCTAGTAAAGTGGCTGTTATTGTAGTAGTGGGCTGTGTTTGGGTACTGCAGCTTTAAGTGGATAATGCTGCCACTGTGCGAGATATCCAGTGCAAATGCCATCAAAAAATTACAAATAATAATAATAATCAACAGCTCACTTATTATCGTCTGGAATTGATAATTACTCGCCGCAGCTGTCTGCTTGTTGCCAGCTAATTGGGGGAGGTCATTTGGCCTAATTTGTGACACCGCCGAAATTTGACCGACATTATCCCCAGAAGGTGTGATTGTGTGTGTAGTGGTTGTGGTGTGTGTGTGTGTGTGTTCCGCACGCTTGAACGGCACCCAGAGAGAAAAGTCAAGAGGATTTTGCCTTGCAGCTATTGGCATCGTGCCAAGAGAGAGAGAGAGAGAGAGAGAGAGAGAGAGGGAATTGCTTCACTCCAGCCTTATTTACATTTTTACTTCAATACAGTCTGCCAGTCTGCTATTGGCTCACTAGCTATCTCTCCCCTATATCGCTTGCTCTTAGACAAAGGAAGGCATACTGTAACTGTCACACAGCTGTTCCAATATTGTCACTGTCGGGCAACAAACCGCCTATGTCCAAAAACCTTTTACTTTTTTTCAGGAAATGTGGTAAAAGGACCATTGTTTTCCGATGGATTCAATGCAGTTATTATTTTAGTCACAAGCTCTTGTAAATACAACTTTCACGTCTAACGCCACGCGTCCATGTCGTTTCTCCGTGAATACCGTGTGTCCGAGTGAGACACACACACACACACACACACACACAAAGCGTATCTTTTGAACGAAGGCAGACAGCGATGTGTCTTTATAGCCACTGACCGTGTTCTCCACGGCCCGTCACATCACGGAAAGGGAAACTGCAAAAGCTGGCCCCCGCTGTGGGAAGACTGAGAGCAGCCACCAAAGCTGTGCGTGGTTGTAAACACACAAAACACAAAGTAGGTAAAGTCAGTGACACATCATGGCCACAAAGCACAGGCGCAAGCGGCACTTCTGCATACTCCGCTATATACTGTACGTCACGGTCTTAGCCTAGCATAGCGGCCAGCCTCCATTGGTCCAGGCAGATTAAGTCTGGTCCCTCTCAATTGTGGGAGGACTTGCTTCACGGCCGAAATGGTGACGAGCCAATCAGATTCTTCTGGAACCATGGGCTATAACCGACCAGGGCCCAGTACGCAAATATGGGCAAACATGGGGACATTGCAGGAAAACAAATCACACCCGTGTGAAGTGAGGGGCGATCTTAACATCATACATCATCATGACGTAACATGTCGATTTGCTCAGACACATGGCGTAAATTCTCCATTCATTGTCAATGGAAATTTAACAAAAATAGCCGATTTGCTCAGACACACATGACTCAATATGACACAATTCTCCATTCATTGTTTAGTTTCAAGTGGACGTCATAATACTTTATATTGGTTATATGGCGATACAAGGTTTCTGCTGGCAGTGACAATAATACAGGTATACTCAATACCCATGGTGGTATTTCATGTTTTCCTACGTTTCCCACGTTGCACCATTCCTTCAATCTCTGCCTTTAATTGACAGAAGTAAAGAGACAAGGAGAAAAGCAGACTATAACACAGTAGCTTTTCTGTCCAAGCCCCCCCTGTGGACCCCCTGTCTGCTCACTGCACATCAATCTAACACAGTGGTGTCCAAATGTAGATGGAGGATCAGGGTGCACTTGGAAATCTCTGAAACATTTGTGGCCAGTTTTCTGAAAAACCTATGTTGTGTACATTTATATAGCTAAAATCACACTTTTTCCGGATTGAACAGGTTAACATGGCTGTTATAGCTGCTCTAAGCAATAATATGTGACAGAATCCAGCAAAAAGGCCCACAACACAGATTATTAAAGTACAGAATGTAAGCTTTCATATGATGTATCATTCAATGAAATTGGACAATAATTGAAGGAGATATGACCATCTAAAACTTCTTGAACCAGATACCCCAAAGTAGAGAATTTGCCCTGCAAAGTTTCCAAAGATTTTAGCACCTCTGGGCCCCAGGAATGGGTGTGACAATAGATACTTGTCTCCACCCCTAATGGCTTGCATAATCACTCTCCCACCCACTAATCACTCCCCCACTAGGTTAGCTGTCAGTGACAGTTGAGTGGACACTTAGGTGTGGGAAAGTACATGTTGTTTTACTTGAGTTGGACAGTGGACTATTAAACCCTATGTTTCTATGTCAGTGGTTCTCACAGGGTTAAACCCTATGGTCCTAATTCATTAAAAAGAAATACGCCACCGTTACACTGTGGCGGAAACAGATATCGTATTTATCCGTCCGATCAAGCTACGCTGAGATGACGTGTTATTGTACAGAGAGTGGTGTGTAACACAGGTGCGCTGGCGCTGGCGCAGGTGTATGTCATACTGAATGCAGCTGGTGCAAAGTGATCGGAAAAGCACCCGACAACCTCATTTGCATTGATCCACGCCCAATTTCATACCATAAAAGGTTTTGATGTATATTGGAACCACAATTCACATTAAATATAGCCTAGTAATGTTAAACTGGACAGAGACAGGGGTTCCTGTATGTTAAATAGATCACAGCTGCAGGAGAAGTTTACAGGGACCCTAAAGATCTGACCTATTGATAGCAAGCCTACTGTTCTTCTTGGTGACTTGACCACTACCATTTGGGACAGTGGGGGTGGGGAACCTGAGACCACCTTTTCTCTTTGTTGTCTTTGTCTCGAGTTGTATTTAAACCCTACTGAAATGTATCTACTGTGTGTTAGGCCCAGAAGCCGTCAGGCTGGCTGGGTGCATGCAGGGGCTCGCAGCCCCTGCATGGCTGCGATGCTGTTTTTGTACACTGAGCTCTGATAATAAAATGGACTTGGAAACTCTCATCTGCCTACACCGTCGTCCGTTCTATTCTCTCCTTAAGTTGCTGAGAAAATAGACGTCACAGTGGTGCCGATCCCGGTCGCATTTTTGGTGCTTTTTTGCGTCAGGCGAGAGAACCAGCGAGGGAATTTTTCAGTCTAATATAGTATTTCGGTCGGCGGTTTTTGGATGGAGGATGGCGGCGGCGGTGCTGGTGCTGCGTGCTGCAGTCGAACCAGCGGCGTTTCAACATGATGGCGACGGCCTGCCCGGCGCGGCGGGCAGGAGCGGCGATGGACGGCGGCGGCTCTCATCGATCGGTGACCAGAGGCGGTGCACAGCGACTGGCCGGCGGGGTGGGGATGCGCAGCGTAGCATGTACCCCGGCCGGCCCATGGGCGTTCATCGGCGGTCAGCGATCAAAGGGAGGCGGTGACGCTGTTCATCTCTTCTCGGCGTGCGCCTCTGCGCGGTTCGACGGCGACGGCAAGGCGGCTGATCTACAAGCTCGCAACGCGGCGCGCAACAAGTTTCTGCTTTGCTGGAGCCTGCGGGTTCCTGTGATGGCGCTGATTCACTTTCTGTTTGTTCAGTCATGTTGTGACTGAAAAGGGAGGAGGTGATAAAAGTGAATTCAGACCAGAATTCAGAATGAAACTTTTCGGACAATGGGCAACTCTCTTCATAACAGAGCGGCCTACGCCATGCGGTGCATATTTGTACTGCATCACAACTTCGTTTGGCCTGTGTGCGCTGGCTGATGAATGAACACTCGAGAAGGTGGGACAAAGAAAGAAGAGAAATGTTACAGAAGCAATGATCTTGTTTTGAGTTATGTAAAGGTTAAAAGTGAAGTTGATTACAGTACAGAGGAGTTATCGAGGTGTAAAGGAGATTTTTCTGTGGTTTTTAAGCTAAAATGATGGTCTTTATATGTTGTTTCTGTGACGGTGAATCACAGAGATGTGGTCAGGTGCGCATGATGGTCTTTATATGTTGTTTCCGTGGCAGTGAATCACAGAGATGTGGTCAGGTGCGCATGATGGTCGGGGCCATGCCTGAGTGACATGAAGTTAATGTTGTTAGTGTTTCTTTTTTACGTTTTAGCCTAGGTAACACAGGGGGTCTTATGAGCACACCGATGATAATACTGTAATGTAATGAAGAGCACTGGTAACGAGTTATGTGATTTGAATGCCAATTTTGTATGCATACTGTGATATTTGATTTGATTCTTTGTGTCATGTTTATTGATGTTCAAGCCAGTCAGTGCAAAAGGGAGGACTAGGGTAAATTGTGTTCCATATTCGTTTTATGAGGCATGGTTGCCTCAAAGGGAGGATGTGATGTATATTGGAACCACAATTCACATTAAATATAGCCTAGTAATGTTAAACTGGACAGAGACAGGGGTTCCTGTATGTTAAATAGATCACAGCTGCAGGAGAAGTTTACAGGGACCCTAAAGATCTGACCTATTGATAGCAAGCCTACTGTTCTTCTTGGTGACTTGACCACTACCATTTGGGACAGTGGGGGTGGGGAACCTGAGACCACCTTTTCTCTTTGTTGTCTTTGTCTCGAGTTGTATTTAAACCCTACTGAAATGTATCTACTGTGTGTTAGGCCCAGAAGCCGTCAGGCTGGCTGGGTGCATGCAGGGGCTCGCAGCCATGCTGTTTTTGTACACTGAGCTCTGATAATAAAATGGACTTGGAAACTCTCATCTGCCTACACCGTCGTCCGTTCTATTCTCTCCTTAAGTTGCTGAGAAAATAGACGTCAGTCTCAATCATGACTCAGCAGTTTGAGAGATCAGCTGGTACCATGGCGGCGAGAATAAAGAAGCGAAATTACAGCGCTGTAGAAATAGAGGTATTGTTGGACAAAAATATTATATTTAGCAGCGTCAGCAGTGGGTTCAGCAACGTCACGAAGGCTGATTGTTGGAAGGAGATTACACAAGAAGTAAACTCCGTCAGTGCTGTGGCGAGGTATGAAATATGAATATAGGCCTAGCCCCTTATATTAATTTGATACACGCATGGACCACAAACAAGCCCTTTATAGGTCTTTTATGTATATAATTTCTGCACCATTGTATTATCGTAGGCCTACTGTACTAGGCTTATTTGCAAACCGACAATGTTTATTATTCAATAAAGGACATTGACGGAGGTGAAAAAAAAATGGAGTGATCTTAAACTAGATGTGAAGAAAAGGCTGACTAGGCAGCGCCAATCCATGGGTGCTACCAGGGGGACGGGGGGGGGGACGAAAGGATCAAAGCCATAATTGGTACCAGTCTACTTTTTTATATCCATATACAGTTACATTTGTGCATGATTGTTGTTTATTTTCTATAGGCCTACCATTAAACAATACACAATTATCTTATAGGAGAGGTGGCGTTGTACGGAATCCAAGCCACGGGGGGGATGGACACTGATGCCTTGGAGTTGGACCTCCAGCTGGACGAAAGTGATGGTAATTAAACTATAGGCCTATAGGCTTGCATTTAATCAACACATTATAGACTTGAACTGTCCTGCTTCTTCTTTGATATGGAGCACAACACAGGCTATACACACTCTATTCAAGCAGCATTGCACCATAAAAATGTAGATTAATATACGATGTTATTAAACAAGGAAAAAGGCACAATAAATAATTGTAAATAATATTTATTGGGGGAAAAGGCACATCAAATGATTTTCTTTTTAATATATAGCTGATGATGCTGCTTCCGTGGCGTCGGCGTCCTCACGGGCTCCAGAGGCTCCACCACCTCCCAGGCAGCTCGAACGTGGTCCTCGACCCCCGCTCGGGCTCAGCGCTCCATGACCACCACCACCCAGGACTCGCCTGCAGGGCCACACGCATACGAAACTGTATTGTGTAACTATTTCCATGTTATCAAGAAACAAACAGGCTATATCAAATCCGTTAAACTATTTAAAACTAACTGAATTAGAGAGACGAAAAAAACGTAAACTAAAATTATAAATTAAATTAAACTATATTCATCCTTACTTCAAAAACGAGCGATCAGTTGTTGGCGCAGGGCCAGTCCTGGCATGTTGGCCTCTGCGCCAATGGGTGGGTCCACCGGCATGTCTGCAGGTGGGGGCAGTGCAGGTGCTCCCTCTGGAAGGGGCACACCATGCCGTTCTGCGATATTGTGATCTTGCAAACCTATATAGATGGGAACAAATTATTAGACTGAACAAAACCTTAATGCCTACCGTTTTCAGCTCATGATGGTCTACTGTGTGTATGTGTGTGTGTGTGTGTATTTATTTATTTAAATACCTTATCGGGCTTGTAGAGGAGCGTCCCTCCTGCCGTGTCCAGGCATAGCCAACGGACTTTGAGCCTCCCGATGGCGCGCTCCACAACCGAGCGGGTTCTGACATGGCTGTCGTTGTATGCCCGCTCTTGTTGCGGGCCGGGCGTGAACAGTGGCGTCATCAGCCATGTTGCCACGGCATATCCTTTATCACCTGGTATAGAGAATGAGATAGATGGTTAGCCATATATATAGGCCTACAATCCTGTCAATTTAATTTCCATGAGCCAAGTGAGGGGGAATGGCACTAAATATATATACAATTGGAAAAACACTCACCAATGAGCCATGCGTCTCCAGCAGCCCCCTGTGAGAGACGCATGCCCACACTGCTATTTTGCAGGATGAATGAATCGTGGCTGCCGCCCCCCCAACGGGCAACTGCATTTAAAAAAAACATGTTGGCGTCACAAATGACCTGAACATTAATGGAATGGTACCCTTTCCTATTTAAATATGGAAATGGGTCCTTGGGCGCCCTGATGCGCACATGTGTACAGTCTATTGCCCGAATATGTTTGGGAATCCTGCTGTTGAATGAAAGTCCAGTTCTATTGTTCGCTGTTGTTCAGCTGTGTATGGGAAAGAAATGTATCGGGGAACCATGCGGATGATGCCATCCAGCACTTTGGGGAGCATGCGGCTGAGGGATGGCTGGGATATCCCGGATCGATTGGCCACCAATCGTTGGAACGATCCGGTGGCCAGGAACCCAAGTGCAAAGAACACCTGCACGTGTGCAGGGATGGGATGTGACCTATAATAATAATAATAATAATAATATTAATAATAATAATAATAATAATAATAATAATAATAATAATAATAATAATAATAATAATAATTAATAATGGTAACAGGCTTCATTTATTTTATATGCATTGTAAACAAATAACTGCTGCAGGCATGGTCTAAATCTGGGCAAAAAGCATCCAATTGAAACCATTTTTCTAAACATTTTAATTCGAACCTGTTTGTTTGTCTGGTCAGCTCTGGCTCCAGCGCATTGCAGAGCTCCACCAAGCAGTGCCTTGGCAAACGGAACCGGCACCGTAGCCACTCGTCGTCCTCCTCAAAGAAATTGGCCCGGTCCCTGAAGACTCTTTCTCTCCTCATTGCGCGGTTCGCCAAATAGTCTAGCAGCAATAAATCAGCCATTGTATTCTCTTTGTATTCTGTATATCTTCTGACTTCTTCTTCTCTTCACACCGGTTTGACGCTGCTCCCCGGGGTTCTTATATAGTGCCATTGATCACTTAGAACAAGCTGCTCCTGATTAGCGGCACATTTTTGATTTATTTTTTATTTTGAGAGGGGCTTCTGAGAGTGAGAAATATCCTAATAAATAATTTAAAAGTTGTTGGGCTTGCAGGGGCAGTTTCTGTATTGGACTATAGGCTAACTTGCCTATAATGCATGCATTTAGGCATACAAGTGCACTCGGCTTTTATATATATATATATATAGGCTATCATTTATATGTGCTGATCGACCAATATGTTGGGGACACATGCCTACATATTTTATCTGAGATTTGGGGACTATTTATTGATTCAGCATGAAGACTAAAGCCTTCTGAATAAATCTATACGCAAGTGTATGCTTCCGCAAATTTCTCCGCCACCTAAAGACGTCCCGTAGAATTTGGCGGAGTTTCCGACCAACCTACGTGAGCGTCAAGTTCACGGTCATTTCCATGAATTCCAAAATAATGTGGGAAATCCACGTAAATGCCTTTCCGCTAGCGTCACGTCATTATATCAGTGGAAACGTTGATGAATCAGGACCTATGTTTCTATGTCAGTGGTTCTCAACCGATTTCATGTCAAGGACCCCCAGAATGATCTGTATTTGGCCGCGGATCCCACATCTGAAAATATGTTGTTCCAGGGACCCCCCCCCCCCCCCCCCCGACCGGGGTTTTTTCGACCAATGACAAAGCTTCTAGGAACATCTTTGAATGCAGATTGTGGCCCCTAGATGTGTCACAGAGACTAACATTTTTGGGGATTGTTTTACTCATTGCTGGCTGTCTGAATAATAAAAAAATAAAAAAATAAGTTGTAAAAATGTTGACATAATATTGCTTAGTGTATTTTAAGTGGACTTCGATTCATGGATGAATGGTTTTAAAGAAAGAAAATTCCATGATTCTGTAGATAGAACAGATATGGACATTAACAGTATATGCATAATATATAAAGACCTTCACACAAACGTGCACGCACATGCGCACACACACAACCACACACACACACACACACACACACACACACACACACAAACACACACACACACACACACACACACACACACACGCACGCTCGCATCTCACGCACGTCTGAAGGACATAGTTAATAGTCTCTATGGGTTGTTCCCTTCACCATCCTCCTCGCCTCAAACTTCCTTGAACCCTATGGTCCCTCTCCCCGCCCCCACCCTTCCCTCCTCCCTCCCTCCCCGAGTCCCCGAATCCCCCGTCCCTCCTCGATTGTCCCCATGTCCCCTGAAGAAGCCATCCTCATAAATAGGCATGCGACAGCTGACAAAAGAAGGGGACGTCCAGCGAGGATACCGTCTCGCTTTACACAAAGCTAATGACTGAATGAAGACCCGCAGAGACACAAAGAGGCTTCCTTGGAGACACGAGGCTGCTTTCTCTCTTTCGCCTTCCTTTCCTTTTCGGCTTCCTTCTTTCTCCTCTGTCCCGCTTTCCTTCCTTCCTTCTGTCTCTCTCTCTCTCTCTCTCCTCCTCATCTCAATTCAATTTCAGTTCCACGGGGCTTTATTGGCATGAGAAAACAATAAGTTTGCATTGGCAAAGCAAATATGATGCAAACTAAACAAAATAAATCAACACAAATAGTTACTCTAATAGCACTTTGAGAGCCGCCATCTATATAGTGGTCATGTCTAGGTACCTCAGAGCCATCATTCACATGTCAACTGTATATGAGCCCCGCTTCCGTGTGTGTCACATGCTTCACAGAGACGAAACCGAAAGCACATTGTAGTCTTACAGCTGGCGATGTTGTTTATCTTTCGTCAGAAACGGTAATATATCGGCCGTGCTGGGGTGCGCGCGCATTTCGCCTTGTGTCTGGAGCGACACTGAATGTATTATTTATCACAACGGAGTAACCTCACATCTCGGAGGACAGTCAAGACAGGCCAATTAGAGGCAGGCGAGCGTTACCATGTCTATGCTCTGACGCAAAATAGATTAACGCGTCTCTACCTCCTCTTGCTCCTCTCTCTTTGCCTCCCCTTCCTCTCCACCTCCTTTCTCCCCACCTCCTTGTGGCCCTTCTTTATGTCCCTCTCTTCCTCCTCTATCCACCACCTCTCCCTCTCTTTTCCCTCTCCCCCTCTCCCCCTCTCCCTCTCTCTCTCTCTCTCTCTCTCTCTCTCTCTCTCTCTCTCTCTCTCTCTCTCCTCCTCCTCTTCTGTGTGCGTCTATAGCACAACGTTGCTTAATAGTCTACCTGTTCCCAGGACACTAACATACTGCAGACAATAAGTCCCCTGTCTGAGCCAGCCCAGAACCAACTCCATCTCCAGCCATGCAAGGAAATCCCCTAGGGGAATGCCACGCAGCGTGCACTGCACTGTGTGCACGTGCGTCTATTTGTGCCACAGAGTGCTGGAAGAAGCTACCGATACCACGAAATATCGTCGCAGACCGCGGCAGGAACCTCCTATTTCCATAATTCTTTGACCATTATTTATTTATTTCCTGTAAATTAACACTCTACTTGAACACACTACATCGTCCCACAGGATCGGCAGATCGGCAAGCCTCGAGACGCAGTGCAAATCGTCACGTATATATATATAAAAAAGAGGAAGTAATGGCCTGGGCCGTGGCTCAGCGGTCCAGGCATCTTGGCCGGTAGCCCGAGTCTGGCAGTGTGCCGCGGGTTCGACTCCAGATCCCGACGGCCTTTACAGCATGTCACTCCCCCCATCTCTCTCCCCCATTTCCTGTCAGCCTACTGTCTGTCCCTCTATATCAAATATAAAATAAAGGCGAAAAAAACAAGAAAAAAAACAAGAGTAAATAATATATATTTTACAGTAGACATACATACATATTTTACTCAAGTAGCCTACAATGAGTAAATGCACTTCATTACTTTTCACCACAGACGTGTGCGTGTACGTGTTTGGGTACAATCCCCCTCCCCTGTCTGCCCCCCATGAGAAATCTACCTTATTTCCATTTCCATTTGAGCTGCTCTGCATTTAGGTGATGCTCTGCATTCAGACTGGAGCTCTCCCTCATTGGGTTGAGCAATTGATCTGAACCTCCACAGAGGCATTGATCATTAGCATTATGAAGACGTTTTTTCAACGTTTCCCAAATTTGAGCTGTTTATTACCGTTTTTGTCAACTCTGCGATACACTGTCTTGATGTAGTGTTTGAGTGATTTGGAGAGCATCTATGTTTTGTTCTGTGTCGACATGTTTAATGTATTGTTTTGTCTATGTACTGTATTCATTGTGTTGTGCCCGAGGACCCCCTCTAAAACGAGATGATACATCTCAAGGGGCTATCCTCTAAGGAAATAACATTTCAATATATATATATATATACTGTCTAAGAAGAGTTCCTGAGTTCTTGTGCATGCCGTTTCAGAGTTACAGCAAACAGCTGGCCTGTTCTACAGGACTCTTTCATTGGAGCCGTGTCCACACAGCGCATTTTATGGGCAGAGGAGCATAGCTGAAATAACATAACCCATTCTGAACGGGCACCCATTTTGGTGTCGGCATCATGTTATGCTTTAGCTATTGAAAAATAGCAGATCTACAAGCTCATAGCGCGCCACCGAGTGGCGCGCTACGAGCTTGTAGGTCTGCTATTTTTGAAAAATCGAAGAGCGACTGACATTTCTAGAATCTGATCTCAGGTCAGAATGGGTTCATCAGACCAGTGTGTGTCCGGCGGAAACCTCGTATGAATCTGATCTCAGGTCAGAATGGGATAAACATAGACGTCTCTCATCAGGTACATGACCCGGTTATTACACACAGAAAGGCTCAAGTGAGCAGCCTCCTCTCCAAAACGTAAACTAAGCATATTCTGTACACAGGCGTCCTCAAGGGGTCTACGGAACCCCATGCCTTATGCATTGTATTGTTTTATTGTATTATGTGCACCTTAGTTATGATTCTGAATGTACATATACCGGTAGCCTTCTTACTGCCAGTATAGTCTGCCAAAACTGCCAGCAATTTTGTTTGCGTTTTTTTACTATAATCTTTCAAGACCCACAGAACATTTCTCTCCATGACTATATGCAAACACCAAACATCCCAAAAGAAAGACAAAATTATCCACCCTCATCGGGGGAAAAATGTGTGTCACCGCAATACTCCATTCTTTAGTTATTGGCATTTGAATTTAGCTTGTTTTCAACCAAAAACTCTGTCTCGAAACAGAAAGCAGAGACATATTTACGATATGTCGCCAATGGCAGTCTGTGCCTTGGATTGAAATGACGAATAGAGGGTAAATGGTGCATTTATATAGTGCCTTTATCCAAGGCGCTTTACAGAGATTGTGCATTACATTCACCCATTCACACACACATTCATACACCGATGGCAGCGGAAACCATGCAAGGCACCAACTACAGTAGCACATCTTTTTGAAACGTCTATGGAAAAAATGAATGGGAAATTCTCTTCTGGTGCCCTCGTAGTTCTGAAAAGGGGCTGCGACGCTCTATGCCGGGGGGGCTGGCTATTTAGAGCGGGGGCTAATGAATATTGGTTTACATAGACCTGTACGTGCCCGTTGGCCACCGGCCTACATGGCAAGGATGCAACTTGGGAACCTTATAATACCCGTTGTCTTAGCACCCATTTTTAACTATCTGCCTGTGTCCCTTTTGTGCCCATACTGAATATGGAGATCTCTATCTGCCTTTCTGCCTGTGTCTGAAGCAAACTGACTGTTAAAAGTGGAATGGTTAAGTAATCAATTGGCATGCAGGTGTGGGGTTGCCATGGCAATCAATTGGCTGAGGCGGGGGGACTTGGGCTCATTAGGTCCACTGGCAGAGCCTGACCAGAGCCTTTTGTGGTCTTTCTGGACATCGGTGCATGCCACCGACTCAAGGCCGGGCACTGCACTCCCTGTGGTGCAGTGGTGTGGAACGCGTGTGTCAAAAGTCGGTGGGGCAAATGGTTCTCGAGCTATGTGGATTACAACCAACCACACACACACACACACACACACACACACACACACACACACACACACACACACACACACACACACACAGAGAGAGAGAGACGTGGCGCATTTATAGTTAGATAGAAGTCAATCAATTGGGTTTAAGGGGCTTAGGGGGGCTAAGCCTCCATTAGAGGAGGCTGGACTTGTAGTCCAGGAAGGAAGTGAGACAACATTTTCAAGACAAATTTTGGTCATGAACATGGCTAATGACTAAAACATAAAAAAAACACATACGGTATTACACACATAAAAACAACAGGATAGTGTTTCTTGTGTCATAAATATCAATATCTGGTTGCAAAAGGGGCGAAGTGGCCCTTTGATGAAGTGGCCTCACGGTGCATGGACTGACTTAAAGGAGTAGTTCACCCAAATTAATGAATTATTTCTATCAATTTACACACCTCATGAAGCCCATGTATTAACATGTATTCATTCAATACATGTCCATGTATGTATTCACAGAAATGTTGTTTTTTTGTCACATTCCTGAGCCTATAATTATTACTAAACAAACATTAACCATTCAAGCTCTATCTATTGTACTCTGAGAAGATCTGCTATTTTCGCAAAAGATTTTGCAAGAGATTTTGTGTAGGCCTACAGTGAGTATATACAAATCTGAATCACTCATATCCAATGAAACCGATTCTGAAAATGTAGTATTTATAATGTACTTTATAATGTACTTGTACTCAAGTAACATCTTTAATACAGGACTTTGTATACTGTGGTCGCTACTTTTTTTTAATAAAATAAAATAGAAAAAGTGCCCTTCCGGGCACAGGTCTCCACCAGGTTATCCACAGATCCGTGCAGTTAGAGGTAAAAACACTTTTCGGCCAGTTATAGCGCCACCTTGAGGCTGAGTTGAAATTGTTCATGTGGCATTTCGTCCTCGGCCTAGTGGGAATGTGGGTGCACAATTTCACGGAAATCACGCGATGTGTTCATGATTTGCAGCATTTTGTTTGAAACTGAGCACTCCTGTGAACTTTGGAAGCCAATCTTAACCAATCAGGATGGAGTCTGATAAATCTGAAAGACCCGTTTCGTTGAATGGCTCTAGAGAGACTGTGTACCAATTTGCGTGATGTTTGGACAAAATCTGTAGGTGTACTGTGCAAAAACTTGTTTTGCACAAAGCGGCCTCCTGGTGGCGCTATAACAGGCCGTTCTGAAAAGTTTGGGGCAGAGGTTCATGGTTGGCATCCAGGGAGTGTGTGTGCAAAATATGGCATGGAAAAACTTGTTTTGCACAAAGCGGCCTCCTGGTGGCGCTATAACAGGCCGTTCTGGAAAGTTTGGGGCAGAGGTTCATGGTTGGCATCCAGGGAGTGTGTGTGCAAAATATGGCATCGACCGGGTTAACGGTGGCCGAGATTAGCTGTTCACGGACACACGGACACACGGACACACACACACGCGGACGGACGGAGTGCAAAACATACTCTCCCCACATGCCTTCGGCCTGGTGGAGACAAATATAAAATATAAAATAAAATAAATATAATTTTTATCCCACGATTTTGTAACCCATGCCATTTTTCACCCCTGTGTCAATTATCTAATGTGATCCTGGGCTCTACACACCCTCCACCAACCTAGTCCCCATATATGGGGGACAAGGGGAGAGCAACAGACTTGAACTCATGCTTCCTTCATGCCTGAGTGTCCAAGTTGCTCCTTTACACTTGACAGGGGGGAGTTTCCCTGGTTGGACGTAGCACGTGGAAGGAATGTTATTCCGACCAGTTCCTTTCCCCTCCATCAGGCGCCCCGGCTGGCCAGGGGAAGGCAGTTTAGAGACCAGGATTGCTGCATGTTTTTGTGAGGGTACCTACCCTAGGGGACACAGGGAGAACATGCAAACTCCACACAGAAAGGCCCTTTCGCCAACCCCGCCTTCGGGTATGGGCACTGATGACGCGGAGGAGGAAACACGCCGCCAGCACCCACAGCGCCCCGAGCGGGAATCGAACCCAGGACCTTCTAGCTGTGAGGCGACAGCACTACCAACTGTGCCACAGTTGCCCCCGCGGCCGCTACTTTCAATCTACCTACAATCATTAAAAGTCTGAGTACGCCACCGCTGTTCAACTGCTGACACGGGTGGCTGTGTGCCGTTGACATCCTTGTTCAGAATAAATGGATCACTTAAACGTTGAATGGTGCATTTATATATAATGCCTTTTATCTGGAGTGTATGCGTGCATGTGTGTGTGTGTGTGTGTGTGTGTGTTATATATCCATTCACATACACATACTCACAGCGACGGTGGAGGAAACCATACAAGGCACCAACCTGTGTCTTGTTTCACAATGAGTCACATGTCTGTACTGTACTGTACTGTACTGTACTGTACTGTACTGTACTGTACTGTAGTGTAGTGTACTGTACTGTACTGTACATACAGTCGGAAGAGGAATCCAGCATGGTCTCTCGTCCTCCCTCCAACAGCCACCGTCCTCCCAAAAGGCAACTAAGTGCCTAAAGTAATTAATCTGAGTATACTTCTTCCACCACTGTTTCCATAATAAGCCCCCTAGGAAAAAAAAACATCACACCCATGTGAACTGAGCGGTGCAGGCTGCGCGCGCGCGTGCGTGCGTGTGTGTGTACTGTACTCTCTACTGTATTGTGCTATTGTTATAGTTACAGTGGTCAGTGTGAAGCGCAAACAGCTGTACTGTAGCCCTTTAGGCTTTAGGTCACCCAGCGGTAATGCCGTACTCAAACAGACATAGGCCTACATACATACATACATACATGGAGACGTGTACGTACATACGTACACACGTACGTATGCACATGCACGTACGGAGACGTGTACGTACGTACGTACGTACGTATGTGCGCACACACGCATGGAGACAGACACACAAAGTCACTTAACGGAGGCGGTTGGCACCGATCCCAAAAAAAAGCATTTTTTGACACGGCGGGACAAACTTACTGGCCAGGAGCACGTTGACTGTCCGACTGGTCAGAGCCCCCAGGGCGCTGGCGCTCACGCAGCTATACGCTCCCTCCACGCTGCCGCCGCCGCCGCCGCCGTCCCCCTCCTCCTCCTCCTCCCGGAAGGTGGGCGTCGGCACCAGGAGGAGCGACCCGTTGGGCTGGTGCTGGAGGAAGCGGTGCCTAGTCTCCGCCCCGCCGTTGTTGTCGTTGATGTCGTCGTCGTCGCCGCCGCCGTCGTCCGGGGGGGGCAGGAGGAGGGGCCGGCCGTCCTGCAGCCAGGTGACGTTGAAGGGGGTGTCCGTGGCCCCCAGGTTGCACTCCAGCAGCAGCGGGGTCCCGGGCTCCAGCACGGCGTGGACGGGCCCCGCGCCGCAGCTCAGCTCCACCGACACGGGTTTCTCTGAAAAGAAGATGAGACGTTTCAGAAAAGTATAAAAATCCGCACTCTCAGTAGTAGTGTAAGAGTCTTGTATAATAATGCTGAGGATCAGCAGCATAGCAGCAGTCAAACCAGGACAAGAGCGTGGATTTTATTCTCTTATATAATATACGTTCTCTTTGAATCCGCACCCAGCACACGCCTGGACCCTTAAAGACTGTCTGAGTTGAGCGTGCCTTTTCCCCTGAAGTGAACGTGGCAGAAACCTCTCATCTCCCTATATTCTAACTTTTGATTTGAGTTTATTTTTATTTCATTTTTTATTTTTTGCATAAATTAACAAGCTCTGCATGAAAAGTGCCAGACCATTTGAAATTCAAGGGCGCACACATTGATATGCAGTAGGCCAGTCTCAAACATTGTCAAGTCTGACCCGTCAAACTGATACTGTATGTATTTGGCTGTGGACCAGCAGGACCACCAACTGAAAGGATTTTGTGTCATTGCAAAATCACATTCTTTCAAGATCCACCCCCCCCCCCCCCGCCAAAATAGCAGTTCTACAAGCTCACAACGCAATACACCATGATCCATGAAGCACTGTGAGCTTGTAGATCAGCGATTAAAAATAGCCAAATCAATATCAATTAGGGTTAAACCTGTTAAACTGACTGTGATGCTATAATATCAACTAATTTAGAGAGCAGCGGTTCGTTTCCCCAACCTTTTTGGCCATGTTAACTATAGGTAACGCACCCCCCCCCCCCCCACATGGAAATATAAATTGCATAAGCTAGTATATAGGGACATACATTTCCTATTTATCCACATGCACATATATGAACCTGAATATGGCTTATATATGCAGCATAGGCTATATTCTGCATTACTTGCCATATATTGGCATAATTATGTTGATATATTTAAAAAATACCCATAGCATCGCCATGACCCTTTGTGATAATGCTGGCCGTTGGCCGGAGGTTCCAGGGAGTAGACAGGTCCACAAGTATATTTCAGGCATTTTATTTACCTCCAAAGTGCAGTGACAATACAACAAGTTATAAAAAATACTGGCCAAAATATCATTCCAAAAATAGGAAACAAAATACACCTGCTGTCTAAACTTTAAGAAAACAACAGATCTTGAGAGACTGTTACAGGCTATTTATCCTTCAATGAGGTCCTGGCTTGCAGCTCTCCTTGATGTCTCTCCTAGCCTCAGGTAATACTGAACTGCCTCCACCTGCAGCAATCCTGCTTTTATACAGGTGGGGCAAACCATCCCCTAATCAGCAAGTGGCAATCAATTGACTCGACCACACGGCCAACTAAGGCCTACGAGTAATCTTCCACACTACTATGCTTTAGAGGAATATACACTCAAACATATTTCAAAGGCCCAATTCATTCACAGGGCCTAACATAAAGACCAAACATAATACACACAGGAACAATCCCCCCCCCCCCCCCCTCCTCCTCTACAGTACTTGGCACCCTCCAATCTAGAGAGGAGTGCCAGTACTGCAGAGGAGAGGAGAGGCAGGTGACAAGCATACAGTACCAATGCAACTTCAGTATCAATAAATACAAATAAACATTTTAAACTCTTTCAACCATTGTGTCTATATAGGGCACGGGCTGGCCTGGCCCGTGACACCCTTTTCGTGAAGCGCACCCCCTAGAAGGCGTGCGCGCACCACAAGGGGTGCACGCACCACAGTTTGGGAACCACTGAGCTAGAGCAGGGGTTTTCAACTGGTTTTGATCCAGGGACCACCATTCTGACTAGCAGCAGCCTGGGGACCACCACTATTGTGTCGGGTGGGTTCATCGTAGATCTACGATGGACCCACCCGACACAATAGTGGTGGGGCATTCATGCACCATGGGTTAAGATTGTTTTTGTTTCCTTCTTACTTGTTACTCACTAATCACACTATCACAGGCTACATTCATGAGCTGGACAAAAAAAACTATGTTTCAAAGTATTTTATTATCAAAAGTTTTACTAAAGTGTTTTTTACTTGTACTAAGCAGGACTCAAAATAAGTCTCAAAATAATAATCCATTTCAGTTAATCACCCAAACACTGAAGACACATTTGACACTTGGTGCATTTGACAGTCACAGTAGGTTTGTTTCTGACACCCCCCCCCCCTCACACACACACACACACACACACACACACACACACACACAGAAACAGAATATATATTTTTATCTTATTCTATTTTAATAATCTTCTCTTTATTTTAACCAACCTACAACCTGCACTACATTTTACTAGGGCCTTATACAGTACCTTTCTAACATACAGAGGGAACTGTTCATTGTGTACCGTCACTTTAAAAGCGTAATGTATACATCATCGTACGACGGTGTCACGCACCAAAAATAGCCAATCTACAAGCTCACACCGGGGCTCCACCGGGCGTGTTGTGCCTCCGTTGTGTGCGTCAAAAAACGAACCGGCCAACCCGGGGCAATTTTAATGCAGTCACGCAACGCAACACAACGGCAGCAACACAACGGCAGTGGAGCCACCCTTCATTGATTAAAACGGAAACATTCCCTGACGCGACGCTGACGGGCCCGGTGGAGCCCGCACCTGGTTGCATCGCGTTGTGAGCTTGTAGCTCTGCCTTTTCGGCAACGATAGACTGAGAAGTTGCACATTGAATAGTGAATACGTCACGTATTATGTGAGACTATTCAATCGATCCGCAGCAGATATTATAACTCTATGGCAGGGAGATTTGACTTTCCCAAACGTATTATTATGAATTGAATGAATAATTTATGGCAACGTCTTACCGTGCTTGCCTTGGGCAATACACTAGCAATGAAAAAAAATAAAAAAACATCTGTTCAAACCACCAGATATTTCTATTAATGTGAAAATGATGAATTAAAAATAGGCCAATTTGTTACCCAAACAAAAAAATTGGGATTGGTAGTCCAAGGGTTAACAAAAAAAAGGACGTCATCATAACGGTATCATGACGTCATTCGGCTTGCTGGGACCACATGGCATGAAATCAATTAACAGTCAATTAACTGACCTAAACCTTCAAAGGATGTCGTACAACATAATATAAGTTACATTTGTCATAATATTACATAATTATATTCAAAAGACCATTATATAGTAAGTAGCCTATTGTTCTTAATTTGGGGGTCCTTGACATGAAAAAGTTTTGAGAACCACTGTCCTATAGAAACCCCAAATCAAGTTGACAGACACTGAGTTTAGTTTGTACAAGTTGGTGGTAGGTAAATTAATGTCACAGACACAGCTCTACAGCTAAACGCACCACGGAAGTGGATGTACTTCATAAAGCCCTTTGAATTGAATTGAATCGTGTGTGTGTGTGTGTGTGTGTGTGCGTGCGTGCGTGTGTGTGTGTGTGCGTGCGTGCGTGCGTGTGTGCGTGCGTGCGTGCGTGCGTGCGTGTGTGTTTTGGTATCTGTGATGCATGCTGTGCTGAAAACTCCACCGTGCTTTGTGCGCAGAGCGAGCAAAGTAGTCTAAATTGAGTCTTCACAGTGCAGACACCAGAACAAAGCTGCTGAATAACAGCATCAACCACACACTGCTAATTATATTATGTAATCCTATAAACCACTGGAAAGTCCTTTCTTTTAAGAGAGAAGCTTCTTTTGTCCAGCGTGATTTCTTAAGGGTGTGAGGACGATAAATCCCCACTCAGTCTGTCATGCAGTAAGCTACACTTCCCTTCCTCTCACTTTCTTTTGCACTCACCTCGTTCCATTCCTCTGTCTGTCTGTCTGTCTGTCTGTCTGTCTGTCTGTCTGTCTCTCCAACACACTCTCCACACACGCACGACGGGCAGGCAGCTTTCCTTCAGATTCTCTCTGGCATTGGATTAATTAAATTAATGGGGGATTGGATATTTTCCTTGATTAAATGAGCCTCCCCCCTCCAACCCCACACTACAGCAGAGTTTGCTGATGTGGGTATATGCTTTGAAAGACTGTACGTGTCACAAACTCAAGCATGCACGTGTGCTCATCTACCAGACAGGCATACGCACGCATGCACGCACACAATTCACCTCTCTCTCACTCTCTGTCTCTGTCTCTCTCATTACGCAAACTGAAGGAAATCTGTCTGTCTGTCTGTCTGTCTGTAGTCTGTCTAGACAGACAGACAGACAGACAGACAGACAGACAGACAGACCCTGAGGATCATAAAGGACCCCACACACACCCAAAATGTTTTTTTTTCCATGCTGCTGCCCTCAGGGAAGAGGTACCAGAGTATCAAAGCCAAGCATACCGAAGAACAGTCTTCTCCCCATGCAGGCTGTAAGACTGCTTAACAAGCCTAAATGAACAATGAACATTTGTATGGTATTACGGCCTTGTAAACTTTAAAAAACTTTTTAGACCTAGTATCGTTATTTATTTACTGTTTGTATATATGTGTGTTGTGGAGCTTCACCCAACCTAGGTTTTTCCACAATGCACGTACATAAATAAATAAACATCTTGAATCTTGAATCACACTGAATGCTGACCGATTCTCAATAACGGAAGTTATGGATGCTAAGGGTATTGATTCATTCTGACTATACTTTTTCAAGGCCCACAGCAAACGTTGTCTTGAATAACACCACATACCCCAAAATAAGTTGTCTACTTTAATAACAATCTTACCATCTTCCGTTCTGGAGTTATTGCTCTTATACAATCTTTATATGTTGTCTAACAGTGCTGTTTTTGAACATAAAGCTGAGATAGGTCACAGACATTGACAGGCAAATATAAAATAATAAAAAGTCCTAGACATACTATACACCAAATGAAAGAACCGAATCTCTGCTTTCATGAAAATCACATTTATCCCATCTTCCGTTCATCAGTAATTGGCTTTGGAATTCAGCTTGAGCCTCCCACCAATAAAGGTGAGAGAGAACACATAATGCATGGAACAAGAGTTGTATAGGTCCATTTTAAATAAGGCCTATAGCGACATATACATGCTATATACCCTATGAAAGAACAGACTCTCAGCTTTCATAAGAAAAAATAATTACATTTATCCCATCTACCGTTCGCCAGTTATTGACAGCTATAAAAGGACTGAGGCAGAAAATCATTACTTACATAACTTTTATTTAGTTTTGGTCTGCAGGGCGGCTAGATGTATTGTCCGGGTGGGGACAAAAGTGATTGAAAGTAATCAATAAAAAGACGCAAATCACGTAAAACTACGGGGTCCGCATCGGCGTGTCTGGGATTCAGACACGTATTTTACGGGTCCCACATTCTGTGGTTTCAGTGGTTTCACTATATAGTGCGTGCATGGGTGTGATACAAAGCCAGAAGGCAAAGCTCTCTGTCTACTGAGCAATCTTCATTCCTACGAAGTGTGCGTGCATGGGTCATGACCGAAAGAATAAGGTTGCGAATACAAGCGGCCAAAATTAGTTTTCTCCGACTGGCATTTCCCTTAGAGATAGTGTGAGAAGTTCAGTCACGCGAGAGACTCAGTCGCGTGAATTTCGCTGCAATTTCGCCTGGAAAGTAGCCAGCTTAGGTGATTCGGGCATCTGGTTAGGATGCCTCTCGAGCGTCTCCCTAAGGAGCTCCTCGATACACATCCCACTGGGAGGAGACCCCCGGGGCAGACCAAGGCGCAGATGGAAGCATTACATCGATTCACTGGCCTTGGAACACCTCGGGATCCCCCAGGAGGAAGTTACTAATGTTGCTCTGGAGAGGAATGTCCGGAGCTCTCTGGTGGAGCTGTTGCCCCCGCGACCCGACGGGAACTGCCCATAGATCCGAAGTCCCGTTAGTCCGAACATGCACTGCTCCCGTGCTTGCGGTTAGGTTTAGGTTTGCTCCCGTGCTTGCGGTTAGGTTTAGGTTAGGGTTAGAGATAGGGATAGTAATTTCGGAACAATGAACCTTCTGACTAATGACACGGCACCGACCCGGCTACGGATAAGCGGTTGAAGATGGATAGATGGATGTAATAGACTGGCCTCCAAGTACTACAATAGCCTCGTTTACCAGACTACAACTAAATACAACGAGTACAACGGGTACACTGGCGGTTCAACAGGTACTATAACCGGTTGTGTTCCAAATTAACACTGTTCCCAACGAACGTCGTTCCCAACGGACATCATTCCCAATGGGTATCGACCTAGTGTCCCCACAAACGGGGACACTGCATTTTACCAGGGATTTTAATGGGTCTCCCACATGGGCTACCAACCATGTTTTTTTTATTATTTTTTATCCAAAGCACTTTACATAGATTGACAAATTGTCCATTACATTCATTCTCTCTCACACACACACACACACACACACACACACACACACACACACACACACACACACACACACACACACACACACACACACACACACACACACACACTGATGGCAGAGGAAACCATGCATGCAAGGCACCAACCTGCTCGTCGGGACCAATTAGGGGTCTTGCTCAAGGACACTTCCAACACTAACTCTGGGGGAGCCCGGGATCAAACAGGGAACCTCATGGTTCCCTTCCGGCCGCTCTAACGGCCACTCTACCGCTGAGCCACTGCCGCCCCTGGTGAGCCAACGTCTACTGCTCTGGGCCAAGACAGAAACCCTGCTTGGGTCATGCGAGATATTGCACGAGGAAATAATTAAAACGGTAGATATCCTACCTATACCCTAGCCTGGCTAATAAGCCAGACCGAATCAGCCGTTGGCAAAAAGACATTGCCTGCCGGCGGATTACGGTCTGGAGAGGCTCAATTGTACCGTACGCCCATTTCCTACACCAGAGAACTGGTGTGGCCAATCGGGACACGGTATGCAATATGGGCGGGCTTTGGTACAGTGACGTTCAATGCTTGAGACCTTTGACTGACAGTAGCTCTGACCAATTGCGTCAAAGAGAAAATGTTTGAACCCGCCCCCCAGGAAACAAGATCCATACACAGCATCTCCAGACTCAAATACCACACGATGCACACGTGTGATTTGAGTCTGGCTTATTAGCCAGGCTACCTATACCCGACATTAATGGAAGACCACTTCAGATGCTGTACAATTTAGGCATTAAAGCAGAGTAAGTCAATAAACGAGGAAAATAATCAGAGTGGAGCGAGAACAGTGTAGAGAAAACTATGATACCAGGCAAACAATAAACCATCTCTTAAAAACATTCTAATCTAAATACCATTGTGTACATCAATGAATCAATGCATCTGACTAAATACAATATAACATGCATTCCTTGTTCTTCCTCTAATTTTCATGCCACGATTTTGTAACACATTTTTGTCAATTATCTAGTGTAATCCTGGGCTCTACACTCCCTCCGCCAACCTGTGGAGAGCAACGGACTGACCTCATGCTTCCTTCAATGCATGAGCGTCCAAGCCGCTTCTTTTCACCTGACAGGTTGTACGTATAGCGCGTGGAATG
This sequence comes from Protomyctophum parallelum, assembly GCF_964188405.1. NCBI lineage: Eukaryota > Metazoa > Chordata > Actinopteri > Myctophiformes > Myctophidae > Protomyctophum > Protomyctophum parallelum. Next base: position 55,491,020 of record NC_139699.1, read on the forward strand.
AACACGTTATTCCAACCAGTTCCTTTCCCCTCCATCAGGCAGTTTAGAGACCAGGATTACCTTATGTTTTTTTGTGAGGATACCTACCCTATAGCAAAAAAATGCATTCCTAACATTCAAGAAAAACAAATCTAAGAAATAAATACATGAGTGACCAAGATATGTCTGCAGTAGCAGTTGCAACTTGCAAGCATCCATCGGAAGAGAATGTGGCAAGAGGGGGAAAGGCTCGGCACTTCAGACGGCAGAAAAGTGGGAGTGATTATAGTGATATTGTATCATCGCAAAAATAGCAAAAGTAGCAGATTGATAAGCTGAAAAACAGCCGATCTCCAAGCTCACAATGTGCGGTCTATATAGTTACCAAGTGTGAAAAATAAAATTCCTCATCTTGATGTTTATGAACGCATTAAGTCATTAACTCTGGGTCTCCTTAATAAGTGTGTGTGTACAGTAGAGTTCTCAACAAGCCTGAAAATTAAGCCATAACTGGGCCATATTAAACTGATCAGGCCCGACTAATTAGCATAGATTTTAGGCCCGAGCCGGCCCTAAAACATCAGGTCGGGTCGTTCGGGTTTGGGCAGAATTTGAGAACTCGATCTATACACAGAGTAAAAGTGAGATGCCAGTCAGCACCATCGTCATAATAGATAAATACTCAGACAGAACAGAACTATTATTTTTATTATTATAAAGAAATGCAATATATATATTATTATTTTTCATGGACCTCTACTGATTAACGTCCATTATAGGCCCGGCCCGGCCCGAAAACGTCACGTCGGCTCGGGCCTGGTCGGGTTCGGACAGAGTTTGAGAACTCTAGTGTAGAGTATAAAGCTGTATTCATTGTGTTGAAGCCAGCAGCATGTGACCTACTATCATTTCTAAAGTAGGACTAGGTGTTACACTTTTCAAACTCACACTCGCTCCTTTTAGAATGAATCTCATTCATATTCACGGACGGCCTAAATGTATAGCGCGCACACACACACACACACACACACACACACACAATGTGCTTGTAACATTATAAATATATATTTTTAACCATTTATCTTTGTGAGGACCAGTAAAACGCATCCTCATTATGTCTATTTCTCAAATTCTACTGAAATTGAATAAGGACCTCACAAGTACAGTAATAATGTACACTCACGCACACACACGCACACACACACACAGTCACTCACACACTCACACACACACACACACACACACACACACACACACACGCACGCACACGCACACACACAGTCACTCACACACATATACAGTCACGGTCCCACGAGTGTGTGGTAGCAGTTAAGAGGGGCTTCTGTGAAGTGGCCATTTTGCTATTTTACTGTGCTAGTGGGATATGCTGGTGGGAGGGGCAGCGTCCACTCCAGGAGGTGGCTGTTGTGTGTGCTCACACTGAATGGACCACCGGGCACAGTACCAAGTGGCTCATAGCACATGGAGGGAGAGAGACAGAGCAACAATGATGAGGGACTAGAGAGAGAGAGAGAGAGAGAGAGAGAGAGAGAGAGAGAGAGAGAGAGAGAGAGAGAGAGAGAAGCAAAGCTGTGAATGAAGAGGGGCTTTCTATGCAAAAGGAACATCAAGCTAGACATCATATTAGACAACAATTAGAGAAACGAAATAGTTTGATTTCGTTGTGAGGTCTGGGCCTGGGGTCCACAGTCCACTTACCAACCAAGAACTTGTCAAAACAAATCCAGCGTAAACGACTGTTCATTGAGGCACATAAGGCAGAAGGTTATTATTTATAGTTCCCCTCATTCATTCCCCTTAGTAATTCATTCTGCTTCTTTAAATCAGCTGCCTCTCCAGGTCATCTCCCTTCACACTCATTCGCTACGAGCCATCTTATCCACGCCCTCATTCCCACAGTGCAATTCAGGCGGCCTTCTTAAGCAGCCTCAGCTCATTATTCATCCTGAGCTGTCAAATCAGCTCGTTCAGCGTCTGTGTGAAAATGTCCCCAGCCTCCTCCCTGAAGTTCTTAGTCCAGGGGTTATAGGATATTATTGGATTGTTTGCAATTGTGTTGATTAACTTTCTATGCTTGTTCATGGAATTATTGTATCATTGGCTCTGCTCTGGGGGGGGTCGTTGATATCAGAGCTGTGTCTCGGAACACAGATAATCGGAGATATCATATGTGATATCAGTCCTGTGTCTCGGTACACAGATTATCTGATATCACATGAGCAGAGCCACACTGCCATACTAAAATGCAATAGCTTTATGTTTATGGTCAATCTGAGCTGAAGTGTCTCAATGAAATGTAAATCAATTATGCATCCCACGAAAAACGGCAGTATTGGAAAGAACCCAATACCAGAGCAAAATGGAATGCTATTTGTCCCTGAATAGAGAATAGAGTGTCAGAATACCTGAGCACTGTGACTGATTCAAAACTAAGAAAAGCTTCGTATAGGTACAGTGAAGACTCAGTGAACACATCCTCACAATAGAGGAAGGTCGCCACAGGCAGATCTGCATGGCTCCCAAGAGAAGACAGGCTGTGCAGCTGCAGCTGTATACATTTTTACTTTACTTTACTTTACTTTATTATGGATCGCCATTAGCACTTGCAAAAGCATGGCTATTCTTCATGGGTCCAACACACAAAACAAACATCATTCACATCATACTACAGATACAATAGAGGGTATGTATGGCACTCATTTATCAACCGTGCGTACGCCAAAATATGGGTGCACGCCAAAATTACCGAAATCTTCGGCATTTACCATTTCCGCCAAAGCTTGAAATTGAACTTGAGTAGGACAAAAAGTGACGTCTGGTCGGGAGCTCGGCTGTTTTTCTGTCGTACACAAGCGGAGCAACATTGTCTGAACTGCTGACACGCTGTCACAGGCATCTAAGCTTATGTTTTCACTCCTAAAATGTTAATATAAAACTATGTATATACATGTAAAAAAAAGAAAAAGAGAGATTTCCACCTTTACAAGTAATTCATTTTGCGAAATTAAATACAATATAACATGTTTACAATGTAATAGTTTGTGCTTAATCTAACAGTGCTTTACTGGCCTTGTTGCACTTGTGAGATGATTTGGGAGCGCATGCGGCATGACATCAGATGCCTATAGCACTGTACTGTCTGTGAGTGATATTATATAAAACAAAAGGCATAAATGGACTGCACGCCTTTATTTCCAAGTGACAATGACAAGCATATACAGCTTGCCTATTTGCAATTGTAGCAGGCTATAGGCGAAATCATTTTAGGGGGTCGGGAGGACGGGACCGTGGCGTGCGTCGCCAACACATACCAGCACACAAGCGGCAAGCCTTCATCTATATGTTTATGATTCGTTCATCAATGATCAAATCACTACAACGTTGATTATGACTGCCTTGACGACATGATAGCCTATCTATCATGCAGGCATCACTGACACTCACCCACAGGACTTATCACAGCAGTGCGCAGTCTCACGCCTTCGCCGTGCACTGCGCACGAATGGGTAAAATTAATATAGGCCTGCCTACAAACGTATTCCATTCATGGCGATGTCGATGTATCATGTAGGTGCGTGCGTGCATGACAGCAAGGCAAGCGAGGTAAGAGGGAAACAGACTGGGTAGGCCTACAACTTTATTTAATTCATGCAGTTGTTCGTTCTTTATTTATTTAACAACACACCAGTTAGTTGGGCAGGGCTTGCAAGTTGCGTGTGCGTGCGTCTGTGTGTGTGTATGAGAGAGGGGGGTGAGGCGGGCAGCAAGGCACGGGAGAACCTTTTTTTCCCCCTGTAACCAGGGTTTCCAGGACATATTGCATGTGTTCATGTCGCAAAAACGAGGGAGAGGCTTGATTTCATAGGGCGTGCCAGATAGATTTCAGCCGTCACATTTATTAACGTCAGACCGAAATTAAGGAAGGATCAGCTGTTTGCGATCACTTTATGAATGCCGTGGCGACATGGGTGTACTACGAAACCTGCACTCGAATCTGTGGCAGATTTTACACTCAATTGATAAATGAGGGCCTATGAGCGTGGCATCATCATACCTGGAAGTTATGCGGGAATGCCCACTGAGTGGCAAAAAAATACTTTTTGGCCTTGCCAGCCCATTCATCCAAACAGAAAAGTCCTGTCTGATTGCATTTAGTGCCGGAAGTGCATCAAAATAGAAGCTCCGGGGTGCCAGAGTTGTCTGATCGCTTTTACTCTGAAAGCCATGAACCGGAAACACTTTCCTAAAAAAGTTGACTTTACAAAGAGACCTCACATCCCCGATCATCTTAATTAATTTTTTTACGCTCCAAAAAACGTTCATATTTTGCGGGAGAGACGGATGAGGAGCAGAAATGAAGCGCCAGCATATCGATCCATTCATCACCACGGAGAGCGCCCTGGATTAGGAGATACAAGTCATTCTTTCCGCCGCGCTAACATGGGAGTCAATGACAAGCTAATTATTGCACTGAGCGTTAGCATACGGAAAGCGAAAAGCGAAATGCCAAAAAAAAAAAAAAAAAAAATCTGAATATTCTTATCTCACCCCGCGTCGCTGGGACGTTGCTAGGACGTCCACAGACGTCGTAGGCACTAATATTTCGGGATCCTTATGACGGCCTCATGCGTCCTACGAACTGAAACGGTTAAACAATGTTAAACTCACCAACATTGCAGCTGTACGAAAAGCTTGAATTATCCTCTATCTGCAAAGTTTTTGTTTCATAAAAATCCACCATACAAAACCTTATGAGCTACTTTTTGTCAAGAAATGCCCTGCATTTGATTATTTATTAAGTGTCAGAGTTGCTTGTTTTCAATAACAACATTTTGCTGCCTCCAGCATTATGCGACATTTAGAAACAGGTGGTACACAGAACGGTTGAGTGATTTCCAACGAGCGCTTCCAAACTCCAACTCTCCATGCTGCTCAATGTTTTGCCACTCAGTCTAGATAGTGTCTTGATGGGAAAATCATGCCTGTGCATACTCTCTATACACAGACACACAACGGTTTATTACAAGGGTTAATCTGAAACATATACCTGTACTTCCCACAAGGTTCCAAACACCCAAAGAGTTTGAAATCATCACAGATGATCCATATATGGAGCGTGTCTTGAGTGTACAGGGTGTGATGAGGTCAGATCAACATAATGGAATGTCAGAACAGGTAAGCTGAGCTCCATATATGGAGATCTAAGGGTGGCAGCGGGGGCAGGGTCTTGAGTGTACACAGGGTTTGATGAGGGCCCAGGTAGGGCCGGGCCTTAATTTTCTGGCCTGTTGAGAACGCTGCCAGGCTGTCGCTTTGGCATGGGATCAACTTTGACCAAGAAATGCACAATGAAAAACAGGTATGGATTCCCGTGTCCTGAACTTAATTTATACCAATCAGATTTTAGAGGAAGGCGTAACGAGACAGGAATCTAGCTACTGTGATCTATCAATAAAGGCAAAAAAGCCCCAAAAATATCTTTAAAAAAAAAGGGACTATAGCAGATATACAACCTCACTTGCAGAGCTGCTGGCTTCAGTGTCAAGAGACCGCCCCAGACTCGGGACTATTCCAAAAGATTTGAATTGCATTTCAAATCTGAAAAAAATCTAAACAATCTTATTCCAATCTGGATAGAACAAAGAAATCTTTGCAAGTGTGGACAATATAGCCAGAGAGAGAGAGAAAGAGAGAACAAGACAGAGGATCAGAGTAACCCAGCACTGAGCATGTTCTCTTACCTGTCCCCTGCCTGCGATGACAGTGACAGTCCATGGCTGCCGTGGCCTCTCAGCTAAGGTTTCCCCATCCCTGCTGTTTTAGTTACACAATACCCCAGTCCATTAATGAACTAGAGAGACCCACCGACATGTGCAGCCCAGAGGAAAAAAAAGAATCACACTAAGCAAAGTACACTCTGATCCCCCCCATGCTCTACCATTTCCGAACAAACAATGTGTATTTCAGATTCTCTTGTTTGTTGTTCCAGGGTTTGCCTCATCGGCGCATATATTTGGCCCCGTTCAGCGATTCTCGGTAGAAAACAATGATTGAATGGGGATGGTATTGGATATAATGTTGCCAAGTATGGAGGTGAGGATTATGGTAGCTATTGTTCCATGAAGACCAGACAAAACAACATAAATACAATCGACCGACAGACAGACAGACAGACAGACAGACAGACCATTTTACAAATATTTTACTTGAAACAAATACCTAACTTGTAAAATGATTTTTAAAGTTTTGTGTCAGCCTGTTCCAATTCCTTTACCCTGTAAAGTCCTTCTTTCAGTTCAACAGTGATGTGTACAACTTCAATAACATGCAAATCAGCTACATCTCCCAACATTCTGCACTGGTCCGTGCCAATTCTCCATCTAGGTGCAGCTAGGGGGGCTCAGTTATCGAACAGCTACAGTATATTGAGATTACTCTCATGCTCAAGGGCTAGTGGGGAAACTCTCGTACCTGACAGTCGAGTCAACTGCCGAACACCCCCGTCTGTTTAACACTTCTTATTGTCACGGTTTGAGACAAGGATACAATGGAATTACAGACAAATGCAGGCTATAATGCAAGATATTTTAATAGAAAACCCACACGAGGGAACAAGGAGCAAAAGGCCAAATACTAGGAAACTCAAAAAGTGTCGTTCACAAGTTCATGGGGGCTTTTGATTTGGTGTATACTAGCATCAGGGCCCTCGGAGGGGTTGACTGGTGCGGTGTGGAAGTGGTTATATTAGTACAATATCCAGAACAACATGCAGATGTGTGATCAAAATAGGCAGAGTAAGCATGAACTCTCGTCAGTAAAAAGGCCAAAAAAAGCCTAGTACCTAGTAAACAATGAACCTAACATATGCTGATCTATCTAAATAACATTCTGTATTTCGAGGTTGAACAATGAACCTAGCAACTGTCTAAACAATAGCAAGAAAAACACGTCGAAGAAACAAAAACATTCTCCAAAATATAATTTCTGTCAGTGTAGAAACCTCTTATCTTGAAATTCTATCACCTTTTGTGATTTATTTCTCCGTAAATGAACACCCTACGACTAACGTGATCATACTAGACTAGAGCATCACAAAAAGTAATCAAAAGTACTACTTTTGCTATTTTTGAATTTGATTCCTGAAAGTAACAGTTTTGGACATACGAGGTATCTGCCCCGACTGAGATGAGATACAGTAGATAGATTTTCCATGCCCTATTGACACTGTTCTGCACCAGTTGCTGAATCTTTCATCACCTGCTTTGATACGCAGGTCGATATGGGGCAAACAGAGCCCAGCTGTCTCCCAGCTCCCCACTAATCAATGGGATAACTCTGTGATTCTGAATCCCTGAGCCCCAGTGTGATATGCAATAGGCCAACGAGGACGAGCGTGTTTTGGCGGTGAGCGTTCTTGTATTCTTTAAATCTATTCACACCAAGGGCCATGGTGTGTATTCCCATGCACTGATCCCTGCACTGTGTTTTATAACAACTTTGGTGTAGATGGGATCACACAATAAATCATTGAATAAATCATCAAATCATTGAATAAATCAGTCTGCTTTGCGGTGCTTTTGTTTGAGTGGTTAGAAGCCTTGTTCCTCTTGAAAGACTGAAGTGTTTTGAACAGAGATAACTATACGAGAGTTCTTATCAATATGGCTCATTGTTGAGGAGAGGTGACTACTACTGATAATATACTGAAAGTATCCTGTATTAAAAATTGCGTCTAGGTGACAAATATTAAAGTAGCTGAATTTAGAGTTTATCCTTGTTCCAATAGTAAAAACAATAACACAATTCACTGGTGAACAGAATAAATGTTAACCACTTTCAAAAGAGAAAATCCAAAGGCAGTACAAATGTATTTGTTTGCGTGCAAATAATTCATTAACAATAACCACATTATTTTTCTCCCTTGCCTGATTGGCAAGAATTGTGTACTATGCAGTAGGGCTGCATGACAGCTTGGCGTCGAAATAAAAAAAAAAACGTTGAAAGAATATATATTCAAAGATTTGTGCCGCATTTTCACGATTTAAAAAAAATAGCAGACCTACAAGCTTGTAGCGCGCCACTCAGTGGCGCGCTATGAGCTTGTAGATCTGCTATTTTTCAATAGCTAAAGTATAACATAAGGCTTAGTTAAAACACCAAAGGGGTTCCCATCTAGAATGGGTTAAGGACATTTCAGACAACACCTAGTAATTCATTTTCAATGAATGCAAGTGCAGGTCTAAATCCATGAAGCATAAAAGGAGCATGCTCTTCACACAAACACTCACACTCACACACACACGAACGGCAGAGAACAGCAGACCGCCAAGCTAACAGTGGCCGCATCCACGACGCGATGTGATCTTGTAAGTCAGCATGTTCTGGGCGCGCATTAGAGGGTATATGCGCATGCATAAAGTGAATGGCAGATCGAGTGGCAAAGTGAGTGACAAAGTAAATTTAATGTTGCATGAAGTCATTTAATGCAATCAAAAAGGACTTTTCTGTTTGGATGTGTATGGGCTGTCAAGGCCAGAAAGTAGTTTTTTGCCACTCAGTAGGCGTTCCTGCATAACTTCCGGGTATGATGATGTCACACCGTCGCATACCCTCTATACCAGCGGTCCCCAAACATTATTGGCCGTGCAGCCCGTGTCACCTCCTGACCTACAGTAGCTGACACACCCCCCCAGCGCCAAGTCTCATTGTATTCGGCCAACACTTTTTTATATGATTACTGGCGAATAATCACAGAATGTCACTGCACTGAGAGACATGCAGCTCCTGTATACTCCCGCAGCTGCTCTATAGCCTACATCTTTTTAGGTGGTTTACCGGATTTTGCCGTTTGTGCTGCTATTAAATAACAGCATAAAACCACCATTAGCTTTTTCATGTCACGCACCCCCTAGAAGGTGTTCGCGCACCACAGTTTGGGAACCCCTGCTCTATACTGTTGGCGGGGTGAAGCCTATACGTATCTGTGTCACTACGTATATAGGGTGTATCTCACCAGCCAACACACAAGAGGTTGAATGAACTGAAACCAGCGCTCCCCAAAACAACAGCTTTGGGGATTCTGTTGGGAATGTATTTCATGAAACCGGCACCTGCAGCACGTGAAGTCGTGGCCTATCTGTCTCCCTTGTTTGTGGAGTGGGCGATTGCATTGTGTGTGTGTGTGTGTGTGTGTGTGTGTGTGTGTGTGTCACAGTCACACTGCAGCACCGTAATAAGCGAGGGGTGAAGGGGGGAGGGACCCGCGGATGGCTGTGCTCTGCAGGGCGCTCTGTGCTGGTGGAGTGTTTGGGGAAGGTGATGTGAAAACGGGAAAGTGGTGACGATTTTGACGTCACAGCAAGCTGGGCAGTTGGATCGTGTGTTGATCAGAAACAATATTTGAACGGTAAATATGAGTGCATCTGGATTCGGGTGTGCTAACAGAGTGGTTTGGTTGGAGAAGGACAACGGATAAACGGCCATGTCCTTGTGTCCATTAGGGTGGAAGGATGGCAAAGTGGACAAAGTACTCACATTTCCATTTCTGTATTGGCAAACACCAAAAAGGAACGCTTAGGCGTTTCGGCTATGCAGCCTTCATCATTAATGTTTCTATCACTAGAATACGTCCGCGACCCGGGCTCTAAAATACCTTCCGGTTCAAACGGCCGGATCACGGCTCTCCTTCTCTGCCTTTTCCGTGCATTCTGTTGGCACTGGCCCCAGATCACCGTCTATGGCAACAAATCATTAATGGACCGAAATCGGCAAGAAGCTAAAGTTGAAATAATCTTGAAATTGAGTTGAAGTCCTATCACCCAGCCATAGGTGGTGTACAGTTGTTGTTTACGACTTGGAACCTCGCCTGCACAGACATCACTTTGCGGAAAAGCAGACATTTTGATTGGCCATGATTGAATCCTCCTGCCAAGATTGAGTCTTCCCGTAACTCACCCACTGACAATACATTAAGTCTAATCCAAGCCATCTCGCCGCTCTGTGACGGGTACTCCTCTCTCCACTCCAGGCTGTGCTTTGAACCAGTTTGTAGGGCAGCGACTATCGATTCTTTTCCGTAGCTCTTATGCTGTAGATTATGTGTTTGATTGAAGTGAACCGAGTCGTAGAGCATTTAGTAGCTGATGTTTGGACTGATATTGTCATGATGCTGTTCCAATAACAAAATGTTGATGTTTCTATTTTAGAACGTTTAACTTGTGCATGCACAATGCACATGAATGAAATATAGACACACACTTAACTATTGAAATATCGTTTTTGAAAAATAACAGATCTACAAACTAAAATGGAGACACCACATTGAAAAGGGGTTCAAAATGGTGACAAATCGGCTGCATAATTGCTGACACCGTCATCAAAGAAGTCAAACACGTCAAAAAACTGTTGAAACTACCTTTTATACCAGGTTTTTAGCACTCCTGACTGCATGTTGAATAATATAGACTTGCGTCCATGACCAGGAAGGCGGGAACATGCATGGACTGCACATTTGTCAACATGGAGGCACGTTCAAGATCACTTAATTAGAGCCGTCTGCTTCAGTCTAGAGCCAGGCAGCACAAAAATGCCATGATCCCAACGTTGTTGTTATGGCATTATCTAGGCCCTACTAGTTTGTCAGTGAGCTACAATGCAATTTGAGAGATGTCACCTTGTAGCCGACAAGTAAATGTCTAAATACATTTCAACGTAATAATGTGTGTGTGTGTGTGTGTGTGTGCGCGCACACAGTGCGACCGTGCATGTTTGTAATGTAACTAGTTGTGACTTGCCCAACACTACATTCAGAAACACTGATGTTTGGCCCGGGACGGATATGCACAGTGTCCCTCGAGGGAATATGTCTTGGACTCTGTGACGGCCGTGATGGACAGGGACAGTACTGAGCAGTCAGTAGCTGCATCGTTCATCACGCTGACCTCGTGCGTCATGTGTTCATCCCAGCACGCATACACATGCGGCGATTGCACACATATGCAGCCAATGTGAAACGTGTCTGACTTCAAAGAGAGAGAGTGAGTGTGAGGGGGTGGGGGGCAGTGGCAGTAAATTCAACTGTCGGTCATTTGTCTCCCGTTGGTGAAATGGAATTGAGATAGCGAGGACAGCAGCAGCGCCTGGAGACATAGACATTGTGTTCCAATTTGGCCAGTCTGTCGGCATGCACCTCTAGCCATGTCATCGTTGTGTCTTTATTTGTACCGTATGCCGGAGCACTGCCGTCCTTGTAACGTACAGTACATGAAGTATGTCAGTACTGTATGTGCTTTGTGGGGGAAACACATTGTTGTCACTCAGTATGGCCCTGCAGCAACGTCACCAGGCAGACCTGATGGACGAGATCACCCCTCAACACCATGAAAAAGAGGTATATGCGTACGTATGCTATCATAAAAGGTGTGTTTTTATCCAGTGCTTGTGTATTAACACATGCATGCACCCATTCACACACCGACGGCGGAGGAAAACATGGAAGGCACGGCATGTCTGAGAGGTCATTTTGACTGTTTTTTTATTTTATTTTGAAGTTGATTATCTTCGCCCGTGAAACTTTCAGAAGGTTCTCCTTCCGTGACCACCATCATCCATCACCATTCCGTCGTCTCAGAAAGTTTTGACATCTGAAACATTTTCTAGATATGGATTTAAGCACGTGCACTACTTCTGTCTGATTTGACTTCAGTCATGCTAGTGCTCAAGGACACCTCGACACCAACCCAGGGGAGCTAGTGGGCATTGAACCAGGTATACCTTCCAATTCAATAGTTTCGTTCCAGGCTTTGTTGTCCCCAGGGGCCCCCATGTTTGATGCAGCTTGGGGCCCTCGGTCCCTATACTGCTACTGCTGGCTGTGTGAAGCACGTACAAACGCCATTCTGTGTTTGGATGAAGGCACTGACGTGAATGAGTACTGATGAGCAGTGGTGGAGAAAGTACTATAGAAATATTCTGTTAGTCTGTAAGCCTGGAAGTATAGTACTTAACCCATTTTGACCTGAGATCAGATTCTAAAAATGTCTTCTACATCCTGACAGTTTTCTGAAAAAGCTATGTTTCTATGTCAGTCGTTCAAAAATAGCAGACCTACAAGCTCGTAGCGCGCCATGAGCTTGTAGATCTGCTATTTTTCAATAGCTAAAGCATAGCATAATGCTAACACCAAAAGGGGTTCCCGCCTAAAATGGGTTAAGTAAATGTACTCGTGTGTGTGTGTGTGTGTGTGTGTGTGGGTAGGGGTAGAGACTGTCACAACAACTGGTCAGTAATGACTGAGCAAGAAAATGACTCTTCTAGCCGTGCAGTTGGTTGGTTGCCTGCCAACGTTGCTGGGGTGCACACATGTGGTCGATAAACGTAGCCAATCGCAGCCAGCATTGCTGGCGTGGTTGATAAACGTGGCCAATCACGGGCAAAGTTTGCCAGCCCTTGGCTGGCAGCCCGGCGGTCATTTCCCACCCTCGGGAAGGACCCGGGGCCTGCATGTCATTAGTGGAGGAAACACAGCTGGAAGGGGAACACCTGACACGGCAGCTGTGCAATACTGGTGGATGACTCACAGCCGCCGAGGCCGTGGGTGGAATTATAACATGTGGACTGACTGCACGTCTTGAGGGCCTTTGAAAAATATTAAATCAGTTGTGTTATATAGCAGACCACTGTAACTGCAATACATACAAAGGACCATTTTGCAATGCACACACAAAGAAGGTGTGTTCATGGCAATTCCTCTTTTAAGTCACAGTTTAATCAACTTTCAGATAAAACTTCTCATCGAGGCCTTTATAGGAATGGAGTCTAGTCCACCTTATTTTATTTAATAGGGGCTTTTCCATCACAACAGAATAAAGGTGCATTTATCACATGTTTTAACCCCGAAGCAAGGGTGGTGCTTGAGGAAAGGTCATGATCAGTGGAGGCCATATCACCTGGGCAGCAGGAAGGTGCACAGAAACACTGACGGCAATCCAGCCTTGCAAAGGAAGGAATGTAGGCTACTGTGTATCGTTTTGACCAAAGTGGTGAATGGACTGACAGACGCACAAAATAATCAAAAAAGGAAGGAGACAAGAAAGAAAGAAAGAAAGAAAGATGAAACATCAATCTTGAGAACCAACTAGGGAGAGCAGGCAATGCTTCTCTCGTTGAGCCATATTTCCACGTCTATTTAATAATTTCATCATCGTTCCCTTTCTCACAGCCTATATCCAGGACTGCCCTGAGGTACACAGGATGAAAACAGGTCAGCAGTATTACTCCTCACAGCTTTCTGGACACAATGAATGCATGAAGCACTATGACTCCACAGGGGCTTGTTGCACGCTGAACCTCATCCCTCAGAAGTCTCTTACTGAATGGACTCAAACGAAAAACACCTTCATGTTTCATTCAAAATAAAATCACACCCGTGTGACTGAGCGGTGCAAGCTGCTCAACAACACTTGCAGCTGCTGAGGCCTCATAGACAGACAGACAGACAGACAGACAGACAGAGGGTATGACCAGACAGTTGCATCAAGAAAGAAAAAATGCCCAGAACAGGTGTCTCTTACGGGTTTTTAAACAGCTGGTGGGTGAAAATTACGCTAGTGCACGGCTTCAACTTGTATAGCGTGGGCAAAGCGTTTCAGTTTTTTTGCCCATGCAACAAGTTGAAGCCACGCACTAGCGTAATTACCATCCACCAGCTGTTGGAAAACCCGGAAGACACTTTTTCTTGATGCTACTGTCTGGTCACATACCCATACACATCGGAGCCTACTCAGACTCAGACATACAGTACACACACACACACACAAACAACAGTGGCAAGTCATTGGAAAAACTAATATGTCGCAAATCGCAAGCCAAGTATATGAGAGTATCAACAAGGAGCATAAAGCTAACAAAACACACCATGTCTTAATAATGGGGACATTTACAAACTAAGTCAAAATACATACATCAAATGAAATGAACAAATAAACACCATGACACGACACATAAAAGTCCCACCACATAACCCCCCGGCCCCTACGCATTTCCATATTTAAATAACAACTCAAACAACACAATAGAGACACTTCTCACTGCCCAAGTGCATCATGGGAAATCTTCATGAAGCTCTCAGCACCCGCAGCGAAACCTGGCAACACCGCTGTTACTGTACGACTAATTAGACAAGAGTCGAAAATGCATCCAGAATGAAAATGCTTGTAGGCCTATAAGTCTGGCAGTGACAATAGAAGGCCTACATGTCTGGCAGTGACAATAGAAGGTACCCAATTGAAATTCCATTATCATATTTATTATTTATAAATACAGTATAACAATATATTATGCTCCTGAACTGAATCCAAACCATTGTTTAGTGGCAATACTGCCGTAGCAAGCATTCAAGAGTCCCTTTGGGATATTGACAGTTATTGTGAACCCAAATACATTCATGAGCTCTAGGTATGTTGTTTAGGCCTACTTGTTTATAGATTTAGACAAGTGCATTGCATGCACGCAACACATGGGCACACAATGAAATACCAACATCATCCAGGGATAGCTTGTACTGTAATGTCTTCCTTTCTTTCTTTCTTTCTTTCAACATGTTATAAATCCTTATTAGAGCACCATGAAGAGTGTATGTTTCAACAGGAGGGAACGAAACACCAAGTCTCACAAACACACAAACAGAAAAGAGAACAAGAGGCAGTGATGGAAGAAGTACTTAAGTAAAAGTGTCAATACTGCAATGTAGAAACACTCTGGCCTCTTTTAGACGGCGACCATCTCCATATAACACGTCAAAGTCCCGTTGCGTTCTCATTTTTTTGGACCATTTACATGAGAACGCACACTTGAATGAACACGCTACAAAGTGCATGCATATATATGCCAGGTCGCTAGGTGGCGCGTGTCCTTGTGGGGTCCGTGTGACGCAGCGCTTATATAAACCATAGACATAAGTCACGCATGCGTAGAACTACATCCGTTCTTCTTCTACACAGAAAGTAAACAAACGTTGCGTCCTCATCACACCTCCAGCAAACCGGACTATCCGACATGGTTGTTGTTGTTCGTTTCCCCTAGCAACTGACGCATGCCTATGACACCATGTAAAAACGTAGGACACGGGGCGAGCCGACCAGAGCTGACGTAAGCCATGATGTCACAAGTTTTGCGGATCCACCGTTTTGCCTGTTTATATGGAGACCATAGGAAACGGCGTTCTAAAAGATTTCCACTCTGGGAGGTGGTTTCACTTCGTTGCGTTTTCACCTCCTGTGAACACGGTTCTCGTCTAAATGACAGCAGCAAACGATACTTTATTTTGCCGTTTTTTATGAACACCATCCTCGTGTAAATAGCACCTCTGTTACAAGTAGGGATGTCCCGATACACTGTTTTCCTTTCCGATCCCGATACCACAATTTCTATGTTAGCCGATACCGAATACCGATACCAGAGAATAATAATATAAAAAAAAGAAAATATATCTTATTTTGAAGTCCACTGACAGCAGACTCCTCACTCAAATGTGCATTTGCAGTTTGGGCAACTCCAAAGCAAACACCACATGCCCCAACTGCCATAGTGTCAACCCCTGTGTCGTATCTGTGGTTAGACTGGCATATTATTTGCTGATACCGATATGACCGGATATGACCAAATAAGGGCCGATCCGATACCTTTCAGATACCGATACAGTATCGGGACATCTCTAGTTACAAGTAAAAGTACCAAAAGTCCCATTTCACAATTAAGTCATCATTATGTCGACAATGTATAAAAAGCTTGTAGATTGACTATTCAAATAGCCAAAGTTTAGTAATGTACTTAGTTGCCTCACACCACTGGTAGTATCTGTTACAACAGGAGAAAACAAAACAAAATACCAAGACTAAAATACACACAAACATAAAAGAGAACAAGAGGGCAATGTTTCTGCATGGAGGCTGTACTCTGCTGCACAGAACATCTTGAACCTTGTCCACATGTATTTTGGCCAAGGGAGAAAGATTAAGAAAACAATACTGCTCTTCTAGTCCCGCTCGGGAGGCATACTATGGTCCGACGGAGCATTGGTTCGAAGGAGCATTGGTCTGAGGTTGGAAGAGGGTTGGGGTTAGGTTTAGGTGTCTGCCCCGGGGGAGGTTAGGGTTAGGGTGAGGGTTTGAGGTAGGTTGTCGTTCGGACCAATGCTCCGTCGGACCAAACACATGAACCCGTCCCGCTCCTATGCCACTAAAATAGCCTACCAGCAGCCATTAAGACATGTATTGTGAATCCCTTGACTCCTTTAAAACCACTCTCAAAGGGCACCTATGGACGGCTGCAATTCAAAACTGGCCCCCTTAATAGTTTGGATGAATTGAAAATGGTGGACCCGGTTGTAAACAAGTGTAATACTTTATCATGGTGTTGTCCACAGTAACATTTTTTGCATTGAGTTGTGATTTCGTTTGAAATGTACCCATTCTGCATACTGTGAATAAAATGTTCAATCGATCAATCAATCCTTACTTAGACGTATAGCCTAATAAATATCAAACTAAAGCCCTGTTGTGTACAGTAGATCTGCTATTTTTGCCAACAAGGGCAGCGTTCATGTTCAACGTTAATTATATGCCCAAAATAGGGGTCAACCTGTATATCGTATGATGATACAGTCAGTGAGTTTAATTATATCGTATTTATAATTAGGTCATAGACTCAAAATGCTAATATTGTACATGATCCACATTTCTATCTATGTCATCTACACACCATTTAAGACATAAGACCAGTGTTGATTTCGTTGAGTAAAACTATGGCGATAAATGTTCGTCGACTACCTTTTTTCACTGACGAAAACTAAATGGAAACTAAATGAAAACTAAGCTATGATGACTAAAACTAAGAATAAATATATTCATTCATCAACAAATGTTGGGAATGGACTAGTGGACAAGAGATCCAGTATACATTTTACACTTGGTTGCACGCTGAAAATAGCAGATCTACAAGCTCACAACGCATTGCAGCGTGACGCGTTGTGAGCTTGTAGATCAGTGATTAAAATTAGTCATTATGACAGCATCACGGCCCGCTAAAATACATTTTAGTCGACTAAATCAATTGTAGATTTGGTCGACTAAAATCTTATGGTATTTAGACGACTAAAACTAGACTAACACTAAAACATTCCAGGTGACTAAAATGTGACTAAAACTAAATGGAAACTATTCAAATGAAAGCCGATCACAACGTGTGAACGAACGTGACCTTCCATTCGTGCTGCATGCTGGCCTATATGAACAGAACAGGGAGTATACAGGGTCGCTGTGGTTAATCCACTGAGATATAGGATATGTAGTTAAGTGTGCTGCCAAGTACCTTGTAAGGCTTAGCAGCTTTATATAACACACTGAGGGAATAAGAGTGCAATCCTATGCTGCTCCGGGGTGACTGTAGAGCCCCACTGGTTGATGCATAACATCAGAGAGACGGTTCTTTTAACTCCTCCGCAAGAACCAGAAGGGAGAGGAAATGAGTTCAACGTCAGTTTAACCACTTCAACCCGAAACATCTGCTACTTGAAAACAGCTGATCTTCAAGCGTCACATCACAACGTGAGCTTGTAGATCAGTAGGCTACAGTATAGCCTCGGAGTCCCAGGCGAGTTTGTTTCAAAAGAAAAAGAAAAGCCTGGGCGAACGGCCCAGGAAATGTGGCATATAGGAGTGGGAGTGAACGTTGTATTTCCGTAACCAATAACAGTGCAGAGGGGCGTCACTCCAAATCTGGTGATGTCAGTGTTCTCCGTTGTGTTCTACCAGGGGACAGGAGGAGGAGGAGGGGGCGGGGGGAGGGCTGGGGAGGCGGGCACATAGGTTGGTGAACCAATAGTCCGTTTACAATTTACAATGTAAGCATTTAGCAGACGCTCTTAATCCAGAGCCATTTACATTAAGCAAGAACAAAAAGCATGGCAATTTTCCCGGCGCTAGCTTGATCCGCCCCTCTATGCCAAGAAAAGGTCCTATACTTTCAGGCCAGCAGATCGGCTATTTAAAAACATAAATAATGATAATCTTGTATGAGGGAGGGTCCCACTCCCTGGCACAGGATATTTTAAGATGGAGGTCCACGGCCAAGAATGTATTCATTTGAAAACAAGTCAACCATATATAGGCCTATATATGTCAATGAAATTCACAGTCCCAGCCAAAATGTCTGTGCAACTTGTTGGTTCAACATCTGAGCGTGGACCATCACTTCATATTATCCGATCTGGAAACATTTCCCTCACAGGCCAATAAAGTCCCTTAAGATGTACAGTTGAATAGAGCAATAGACCCTTTGTCAAGTCCCGCCCGTGGTTGTGCCTCTCTTTGCATCCATTGTTTGCCGTTTCTTGGTTGGACAAAAATACTTTCTCTCCATCCACTACCGTTGAAAACAAGAATTGATGACATAGTCATCATTACCAGCTGCTTTTATATTTGCGGCGGTGGTGGAACATTTGGCCTTGATCCCGATTTTTTTATTTTTGAGGGGCGCCAGCCCCTCCTATACACAGGTTTAATGTTTGGCTTTAGTTCAATGTTTGTTTTGTAAACGCCATTGACAATGAAGGAAATAATTACGTCATAATGTGCCTCATTACATCATATTGTCTTTTTATTGTTAATGGAGTAAAGAAATTGTCTTGGAATTGTTTGTTTTACATCACCATTACATCACCTAATCAACATGAGTTAAACTTTAATATATTAGCGCCCCTCACTTCACACAGATTTTTATTTTTATTTTAAAGGACCACTTCACCACTTTTCAACCTATCTTCATATAATAGGTCCTCACTAATAATCATGATAAAATGGCACGATTTTTTTCTACTCAGTCTGTGTCTCATAGGAGGGCTGTGGGCAGTTTAGAAACCGTCTTCCAGTGACATCATTAGGCAGATTATTTTTTAAACAAGATTGTTTTACAAAAATGTTTAGATTTTTATTTATCGTGAGAATGATGGCTTCCATTTTCGCATTGCAACTTTTCAGGACTAGAAAGCCTGCAGTTTTTATTTGCTTGTATTCCCCATCGATGATGTCACTGGAAGACTGTTTCTGAACTGCCCACATCCCTCCTATGAGACACAGACTGAGTAGAAAAACATTGCGCCATTTTTTCAAGATTATTAGTGAGGACCTATTATATGAAGATAGGTTGAAAAGTGGTGAAGTGGTCCTTTAAGCACCCCGCGGCCATTTTCATGTACCCAGTTGCTTGGAACTCGCCACCAGGCAAACCTGGCAACCTGCAACGCATCCCATGGCTGAGAGGTCAGCTAGAGGCAGAACAAACATGTCTGGTTACTAAGGCTGCAACAACGAATCGATTAAATCGATAAAAATCGATAATTAAATTCGTTGCCAACGAATTATCTTATCGATTTTTATCGCGGGTGTTTTCCAACATTAAAATGTAACGTAAAGCTGCTTTCTTTTTACCGTTCAGTAACGGCACTAGGCTGAACGAACAATATGCATCTACCACTCTCTCTCCCAACTTCAGTCTCCCCCCCACACACACACACACACACACACACACACACACACACACACACACAGAGGGAGAGCGTCTTCCAAGTGGCTCTGTGGCTGCGATGATCTGCTGATCTGCAAACTCATCAACCGGTTGCAAAATGCCCCAAACAGGTCCCAAAACATGGCATTTGTGAGCACGGCCACTGTCCATATTTGTTTGTCTTATGACAAAAAATGCTCCACAATGTCTGAATCGTTAGCTCCTCATTTCTTCCACCTGTGTAATCACAGCAGCGCATTGAAGTGGGCACAGGGCAAAAATCTCCGTGAACGTTTTTGCTTAACAATGGTTTATTCAGTGCTGTTTAACTTTGGCAATATGTGATACTAGAGCCTAGACCCTAGAGAACATGCCAATATGGCTGCTAAATAAGAACGGTTTCCCCTATCAGCTAGCATGCTACTTGTAACTTGTGTGCATACTGAACACTGTGTGTGTGTGTGTGTGTGTGTGTGTGTGTGTGTGTGTGTGTGTGTGTGTGTGTGTGTGTGTGTGTGTGTGTGTGTGTGTGTGTGTGTGTGTGTGTGTGTGTGTGTGTGACTGTGTGTGCGTGCGTGCGTGTCCACACAGACTGTGTAGGACAGTGGTTCTCATAGTGGGAGTTCCAGCTACATTATAGATAGTTAGGAAGTAAACCAAGTGGACCCTAAAGGGTCTGTAACAGAGAGTGCAAAAATGGAACCAAATGGACTCTCAAAATTGATTTTACCATAGAAATTAAAAAATAAAAATTGGGGTCCCAGAGATAGAAATGGAAAGAGACAGTCAGCTATACACGGTCAACATTACAGATTACAGTATCATTACAAGTAGGAATGGCAATGAAATCAAATTGGATAAAAAAGGGGGTAAAATATTAATTTTGAATGAGTATTCATTTTTATTGTTTTTATTGTTAGTTACAACATGCCTAAAATAATTTGAAGCTAATTTGTTTAAGTAATTGCAAAAAGGTGCCATAATCCGATTCATCGATTCATCGATTAAATAATCGGCCGATGAATCGATTATGAAATTAATCGTTAGTTGCAGCCTTACTGGTTACCTAGAGACGAGGCAGCCAAACAGGACGATAGGTCGTCAAAACAGCAGCCAATGAGAAAGATAGCTTAAGTGGGCGTGAAAGCCGAAGTGACAAACATAGACCAGTTCAGCTGTTACACAGCAGCTGGTAAAAACCTTGGTTTTCAGTTGCTTATTATGTTATTTTGGGTATTCCTATTCAATTCTTATTTTAAACTTGATGTCAGTAAAAAAAGGAACATCTCAGGTGCAGCATTAGCCTTGTCAGCCTTCATCTGCCTTTACAATGCATATTGCCCCAGGCAGACTCAAGCCCACCACACACCGGCTGCGTCGCCACGCGGCAGACACAGCCGCCTCCATTATTTTCAATGAACCTATCGCACACCGGCTGCGTCCGACGCGCGCTGGCGCGCGGTCACGCCTCGCCTGCCGCGCCGATGCACCGCTGTTCTATTTTCCAGGCGTTGCCGCGTTGTGTTACATGATCAAGGTTGAGACCGAATGGGTGTAGGCTGGTAAAGTTTATTATGCCGACCCTTGTTGAAGATAATACAAGATAATAATGTGCTAATTATTGTGCCTATAGTTTCTGGAAATCCTAGTATGCTATTCAGGCTGGATGGGAGAGAAGTATGGTTGGGATGCATTAAGTTCCAGGCCCAACTTGGACTGATAGAATTGATGGAATAGAAAGGAATTTTGTTGTAACTACTCCTGCGGAAACAGAACGCCCTGTATGCTTATGCCCGGCTCCGTTTAGTTTAAGTTAGGTTATTGATATGTATTTTCTTGGTGTATATCACTGGTTTTCTTTATTTTTCAGATACATGATGATGATGGGTGGCTAGTCTGCTACGTCTCCACACTGATGTTCCTAAATGAGGGATTAAGTGCTGTGGCACTCTGGACTCTGGATCATGTGCGGTGGAGATTCTGGTCATTGGGAAGCTATGACGTGTGCAGCTGTTCTGGAAAGATGGCCAATCTGCGAGCTGAGATGAGATGCGCAGTAGAGCAGTGCTTGAGCCCTGTGAAGGAGCTACAGGACTGCCAGTTTGGATTGCTCTGTGCAGTTTTAACCGTGTGACGCCTGCAGCACACTGTCGAGTGTGCAGGTGAACTGTTCTGAACGGACGGCTTCGGCTTGTTTGTTGTTGTGTGACGTAGGCCTGAGGGCGGTTGCTCTGAATGATTTTGAAGAGGGCCATGTAGGAATTTTTTTACCTGATTGTGATTTCAGGGTCGTTTCGCCTACTTCTACGTCCAGAGACATGGGTTATGAGTTCTTAAATGAATAAATGGGGGAAATGTCAAGGAAATGTGAGATACCTGAGTTGTATATTTAAGGACGTCATAAACCAAGCCATGAGAAGCTGTTTTCTGTTCCCACTGACAATTGACCTGTGACTTGTGTGACATGTGTTAGGACCCACCTTCCCCCTGAGGGGGGGGTAGGAAATGTATATAAGCTGAAGTCTGACTGAGATGGGGTGGGTCAGTACGGTGTTCCATTGTAACGCTTCACTGCTGTCCCCGTATTCGAATACATTCTATTCCAATACCCTGAAACTCTGAATTGTGTCGGTCTCAATTATTGTTGTTCAACTATGCTATAAGTGCTCACCGACAGATTTGCATTAACAGCCTCCACCCGGCTATCCGTGGGCGTGGCAATGGAATATAGTCAACAAAACTCCCCAGCCGCGTGGTAGCGCGCCGCGTCCTGTTGGTGTTGCCGTGCGGCTATGGCGCGCGGCAATACTGTGCCGCGGCAGTCGCAGACGGTGTGTGTCGGGCTTTAAAGTCTGGCCCCTCTTAATTGTGGGCGGACTTCACGGCCGAAGTGGCGACGAGCCAACCAGATTTGTCTGGAACCAGGCAATAACCAACCAGGGGCCAGTATGCAAATATGGTAGGCCTATAGTCTAACACTGAGAGGGACAAGACTAATATCCAAGCAGTCATCTTGGTAACGTTATACTATATATACATATATAGCATAACTATACATATAGTTATGCTATAGTGCAGTGCAGCATAGAGATTAGCATATCGTGCTATTTTTCCTCCAAAATTATGTTTTAGCAAATTCCACCTAAACAACCATAAAGTGGAACCAGGGAGGAACAACAATGCAGAAAGAGACTGCTGGTTGGTCAGTCAGGGACCAATCAGAAGTCAATTCATCTGAACTAACCCTGTATTAATTCCTCGCTGAATCAATAGATATTTCATTACTAAACTATAGCCTAATTCACACAAAATCCTAATCCAGTTTGCTGGCCATTAATCTGCACCTCTCTCTCTCTCTCTCTCTCTCTCTCTCTCTCTAGCTTGTTCAGGTCACGTGACTAGGTGGACAGCAGTGTGGAATGGTAGGAATGTGATCGCATGTCGCTTTACCAGAGAGGTCCCCCCTCTCTCTCTCTCTCTCTTCTCTCTTTCTCTCAGACACACACACACACACACACACACACACACACACACACCACGCGCGCAGATTATGCTTAAAAACTTCATCCAATACTGTATACTGTATAGGCCTATCATATTAAAACAGAAAGCGATTTATTTATACAAGACTCACTGAGTACTTTTGTGCAATGCAACATAGTTATATATTGAACGTTTATTTAAAGGATAAGCCCTAGCTTGAGATGCATCATCTCGTTTTAGAGGGGGTCCCCGGGCACGACACATGGACAAAACATATTACATCAAACATGTTTGATGAACATCAACGAGAACATACACATAGCTCTCCCAACCACTCAAAACACTCAAACATCTAAGGCCTCAGATGGTCACAACAGATTGTTGTATAGCTGATGCATGAGACTTGTTGACTGTTGCAAGCTCGCAATTCATTTCCAATGGGAGTCACGTGGTTTGAAGAGACAAACGTGTTGTATGAGGGGATCTGCTACTTTTGATGCTTTTGTGAGATGCTGTAGTATGTATGATCAAGTAGGGCATACATTTACGAACAAACACACAAATATAAGATAAGAATGAAGTTTCTGCACGCAACATCATAGAACTGGGATGGACTCAATATTTAGGCATGTCTATAGGAACTCCATATATTGTCCAAAAAAGGACGGACAGACGGACTGACGGACGGACAGACAGGTACAACTGGTATATACTCTGACAGCGGACAGTATTTCATAAAACACATCAAATTAACTTTCAAACATTCCAACTTTAGATTCAATAATATTGCCAGACAAGTCGACACGCACCTCTATTGATATAAATGTTCAAAACTATCTAAAGATGTAGTTTTAGACTTTTTCTTTACTTCTAATTTATAAGAGAGTAAACATGGACCCTCATTGGTTAACCAGAGTTGAGTTAAAACTGAGGATTTGACAATGAGTCCCCTGAGCTCATTACAATTCTGGGAATGGAGGAAGCAACGGACAGCAGCAGTGGCAATGTAACAAGTCAGTAAACAACCAGCTTCAATGACATTTGATCTCTGTGTGTGTATGTGTGCGTGCATGCGTGCAAGCGTGCATGCGTGAGTGTGTGTGTGTGCATGCGTGCGTGCATGTGCGTGTGTGTGTGTGTGTGTGTGTGTGTGTGTGTGTGTGTGTGCACACGTTTTATGAGCACTGAATGTCCCCAGACTCCGCAGAAGTATATTAGAATTTGAGAAATAGCCATTGGCCCGGTTTCCCAAAGGACACCTCTAACTCTGCTGCACGCTTACTCACTAACACACGAAAACGTGAGCATATCACACCAATCCTGGCTACCCTACACTGGCTCCCTGTAAGCTTCAGAATCGAATTCAAGATCTTATTAATCACTTTCAAAGCCCAAATGGACTAGCCCCCAGCTACATCACGGACATGCTAAAACCCCACAGGCCGGTGCGCAGCCTCAGATCTGCAGATTGTGCCCTTCTAGTTCCACCCAGAACTCACCTTGTCACCCGAGGTGGTCGGGCTTTTGCGGCCCGCGCACCATCGCTCTGGAATGCCCTCCCCTTGGCTCTCAGGCAAGCAGTGCCCGCTTTTAAACATCTTTTAAAAACACACCTATATGTCAAATGCTTTTCTTAATTCAGTTTTACTTATGTATGTAGGCCTATGTGTATGTATATGTATATGTGTACGTATATATTTATTTATTGTTTCCTTGATGTTTGTTGATGTGATTCTATGCTTTGTTATTTCTGACTAGCCCTTACCCGTTGTGAGATATTTGCCCCCCCCCTTGTGGCCGTGGGGGGTACTGCGCCCGGGTGCGTTTGTAATCGACTAATATATTCAGAAATAATCATTAATCTGTCAAATCGAAAAAAGGGCTTCGTTACGCCCTCCATATTCATATGGTCAACTGTGTGAAAAGTGGGAGTGATTGTTGCAGGCAGTAAGGAGTTACGGCAGTCACAGTGACACACAGACAGACACACGGACACACAGACACTCAGACATTGTTAGAATTATAGTATGATGATGATGATGATGATGTTCTTGATGTTGTTTTTGATTGTTGTTTCTAACCTGTAAAGCACTTTGTAACTTTATGTTTGGAAAGGTGCTATATACATAAAATTCATTCATTCATTCATTATACCATGGTGTAAGACAGGGTTCCCCAATAGGCGGCCCGCGGGCCATTTGCGGCCCACAGAGCGCCCCCTTGTGGCCCATGAAAGATTTTTTTTTTTTTTAAGGGTCGCAGATATAAATGGCATTAAATGGGGGTCAGTAGCCTATGCATGTCAAACTGGGCATCCTTTTCAAATGGGGTCAGGGCAAGACCTCGACCTCGCGCGTGCAGACTCGGCCCCCAGCCTGGTACGCTAGTCAAAATATGGCCCTTGAGGAAAGTTAATTGGGGAACCCTGGTGTAAGAGGTATGGTGTTGCACATGCTCAGTTGTCCTCTAGGCCGCACATGAAGCCTGTGAACATAGACATTCCATGCATAGATGTGCCACACAATGGTAGGCCTCAGGCCTGGTATGGTAGGCCTCAGGTCTACCATTCTGTGCAATTTAATACTATTTGGACTGCTGGACAGCTGACAGTGGGCTCTCTTCACTCTTAAAAAAAATGTAATTCAATTTAATTTCTTTGATGCTGAAGTAGGCCTTTAAAAAAATGTAAATGAGATGCAGAAAGTCACCACACATTACTCTGCGAATGGTTTTAATACTGCCACATGTCGACATGCGCAATGAGGACAGGTATGGCTGTGCTCTAGTCCAAGTTGTGTATTTTATGTTGTTGTTTCCCAAAAAAGGACATAGTGTTTGATTGGCTGCCATGCAGCCATTTAGGCTGCACACAGGCTTCATGTGCGGCCTAGAGGGCAACTGAGCATGATCAACACCATGCCTGACTTACACCATGGTGTAAGAGGTGTCCTTTGGGAAACTGGGCCATTGTGAGCATTTTCCTGGACATGTAGCCTATGTATGGTTTAAGCCAAGGTATTAAAAAGAGTTAGGCTTTCAATTAGGAAAATATTCAGGTTGGGGTTAGGATTTAGAGTTGGAGCTCTGCCTGATGTATACTTGGTTGCGCGTTGGTGTCGCCGATCTACAAATCCTTCCTGTATTTAGATTTAGCCGATCAACACGTGTCGCCACTCTCTTACTATTCCACTCGTGTTTGAAGCACAGCTAGATGGCTATTTCAACCACTCAGATTGCTTCCTTGAAACGACCTGTTGTATAATTAAGCAATATTACACGAGAGGGTGTTTTTTAACGTGATTATTGCCACGACAGTGATGCGGTAGGGGAACGAGACGAAGTCGAGTTCCACAAGCATCGCAGTAATATGCAACGTGGCCCTCTGGAGTGAGTGTGGAAATATAGTGGCCCTCTCCATCGTCAAAGTTGCCCACCCCTGGTCTACAGTACATTGGATTATCCCAACAATGAACATTAATAGCTGAAAATAAAATTCTCTATGGAGGAAAATTAATGGGACGTACCTGGTACCTAGATACCTGCTAGACAAAGGTCAAGAACACGCTACCCTGAGATTTTAATTGAATGAATAAATAAATAAGACAGGCTCATAAAGATCTCAAGGGCCGTGTCATCTAAAGTAATCAAAGTCGTTTACATTGCAGTGGAGGAGGGCCTTGAAATGGAATTGACGACGGTGGGTCGAAATCGAGAGTGAATGACTCTCAAGTTTGCATAAAGGGACTCAAGACCACTATGGTGAATAGGCACACGCAGCGAATGCACCTCACACGGATCAGCATATCCACTGGACAAAGATACCAGTCTCACATTTAGTCCCGCGGGCCTCTTTAAGAAATTATGCATCCTAATTTAGCATAGAACTCTCTGGGGGGCGGATCAAGATGCACTCCCAAAAACTGAGCTGACACCACCGTGCTCACGCACAAGCTCACATATGGGGTGCATGTGTGTACTGTACAGTAGCCAATGCATGTGCGCACGCACGCACGCACACACAGACACACACACACACACACACACACACACACACACACACACACGCTTAATTTAATTAACTATTATTCTCCACTGACACTGTCCAAAATACATGATCAAGTAGGAATGCTCAAGTCTCAATGCAGGAAAATGTAAAAAAAAGAAACGTGAT
This sequence comes from Protomyctophum parallelum, assembly GCF_964188405.1. Classification (NCBI taxonomy): domain Eukaryota; kingdom Metazoa; phylum Chordata; class Actinopteri; order Myctophiformes; family Myctophidae; genus Protomyctophum; species Protomyctophum parallelum. The sequence continues at coordinate 55,518,234 of NC_139699.1, forward strand.
ATCATTCATTGTGCTCACGTTGTGAGACGTTTAGTTCTGCTATTTCCACTACCTTTGCATGACACTGTCATACTACAAAGAAAAGTGGCCAATTTCTTTAGATATATTTTTGAGGGGCACTAACCCCTCCTATGTCCAGCTTTAAGGGTTTGTGTAAACACAAACATTGGAGACAAAAGTGAGGACGCAAATTGTGATTGGCCAGAATGAGATGATGTATGATGACGAATGATAAGAGCGCCGCTCACTTCACACAGGTGTGATTTTTATGTGCTTGTCGAGTATTCCATAAGACAAAGTTATCAATGGTAAATGGTGCATTTACACACACCCATTCACACACCGATGGCGGAGGAAGCCCTGCAAAAGGCACACGAAAAGGCCCAGGGTTCAGCGTCTTGCTCAAGGACACTTCGACACAAACTCTGGGGGAGCCCGGGATTGAACTGGGAACCTCACGATTGCCATCCAGGCAGCTGCTCTACCCGCCACTCTACCTGAGCCACTGCTGCCCTCAATAGTTGACATGAGCTGGGTTTAGACCGTCATGAGACAGGTTAGTTTTACCCTACTGATGATGTGTTGTTGCAATAGTAATCCCTCTCAGTACGAGAGGAACTGCAGGTTCAGACAATTGGTGTCTAGTCTCAAGGTATCAAAGCTTATGCTTTTTCATAAATTAGTGCCCTATGTGATCATACTACAGAATCCCACAAAAGCATAAAAAGTAGCAGATCTACTAACTTGTAGCTTGTAGATCTGCTACTGTTGCTATGTTTGAATTTGAATCCTGGAGTTGGACATATAGAGGCTTACACTCGACAGCAACGCTAATATGTTCACGGGAACGAAATGATTGAATATATAGATACAGTATGTACAATATAATTATGTTCTTGGTAGAGGAAAATGTCAAACAATTCTAATGTCTGGCCGAGAGCAAAGTACAGAATCGAATTGGCAAGAACACTGCATTTACTGAGAAAGTCATTACGGAAACAGGATTGCAATTTAGAGAGAATCTCGTTTAAAAGAGCACTGTCAGGCAGAGGAGCGCTGTGTGACTTCGGTTAATCTCATCAAAGATGAAAGGCTTAAACTAAAGGCTTTATTTGTTTTTTATGCAGGCAAGAGTAACTTCTTATGAATAGAAATGACAATATTAGAAATAATGGTTAATTTAATCAACTTTCCCATAGTACGTAATACACATCAGATCTCATCAGACCTAAGAGTCTCATGTACAATATGAATATGTAGAGGTAGTGTGGGTGATTTATTTGTTTGTTGTTAAAACAGTGTTTTCAGTTAAAAGGTTACATACATTACATCTCAATTATGTGCTACTATGGGCCTACTATTGTATGCTGCAATTGTATAGTTTGCCAGTTCCAATTATGTCTGCTCTTACTCTGTGTGTGCCTGCCTGCCTGCCTGCATGCGATCATTCCCAGTTTCAGTTATGTATCCTGTATCCATTCCTGTATGAGTTCACTCTCCTGACTGGATACAACTGGTATAGTGTATCTCCACCTGAAAATGTTTACGAAAGAGTTGGAGAGACTGACCTCTAACACTTATTCCTGAAGGTGAAAACAAAACCAAATAATACTGGAACTGGGTCCAGGGAAGGAAAAATGTATAGGAAAGGAAAAAATGTCATTCTACAAGGTTGAAGCTGCACCACATTAGCAGATCCAGTGGCAGGTACCTGCTTACAACTTGTATGGCAACTTGCATTCGATTTGTCTAACGCAGAGTTGCTGCCAGAGGTTTTGTTAAACACTTAAACCCTATATATCTTTTTAATACTAGTAATCAAGTAAAATATAGAAAAGGCAAAACATTTAATATTACAAATACTTCTTAAAAAGGTAGAATTAAAGTAACTGTACTTCCGTCTGTCGGGTGCATGGAAACCTCATACATACAACAGCATGTCCAAAACTGTTACTTTTCAGGATTCAAATAAAAATAAAAATCACACCAGTGTGAACCGAGTGGTGCAACTCCCGTCTATTGGTTCTCTGTATCATTCCAATTTGTATCGTAACCTTTTCCTCTCTGTATCGTTCCAATTTCTTCTCTGCATCGTTCCAATTTCTTCTCTGTATCTCTGGTGCCCCCTACTGGTATAAATATGTAACATACTCGTGCTCACTTATACATACAAACAAACAAACAAACAAACAGGTACACACACAGGTACACGGACGTTGCTGGATGTAGGAGTGGTTGCACCACTCAAACAAATCACATCCGTGTGAAGTGAGTGGTGCAACTCTGTGTGAGGGTCCCCGGAACATCCAGACCAACAGGAACGCGCCCAGGGTGCCGGCCCTGGTCCGGCGAGCCGCCTGTGTCCGAAACGGTTGATGAATGACAGAGTTACCGTGTGGGGGTCCCCAGGGGGTCCCTCTACTGTACTGTACTGTCACTGTACTGTACCACCCCAAATCATCATAATACCGTGTGTGTGTGTGTGTGTGTGTGTTAGGCTGCGCAACAGGGACACTTGGTTGTGAAAACCAACCAAACGCCATTTCGTGCTCAGACAGACAGACCCAGCCAGGGACCCATGGGATACTTTAAAGGTGTAGTGAAACGGCTTCAAGTTTCAGCCTCAGACGGCAGGATCTTAGTTTATGAACCAATCAAATGCATCCCTCCAGGTTATGGGATGTACGTCTCATGCACGCACATGTACAGTGGTTTGTTTACAAAGTGACAGAGAGTCGGCAGCAAAGCCAGGGGGTTTTTTTCTAACCTGTACACAACCTATATACATATTTTAGCGTGATGATTAAGTTTAAAACGAGTAATACACTGTCTGGATGTCATCTTCAATGAGATTAAAAACAGATTATTTCTGTAATCAAAGGCATCTGTGTTTGGACGGACGTGCAGCAATGGGAATCAAATGGGTGAGCTTAATTTGTGTATCTCTACACGCAGCACATTTTCGTTTTAAGGTAATTAATTCTTTATTTTAATGGACTTTTGATATAAAAACACACAAAGATGAGAATTTTCCAATTTTTTTGGCATCCATTGTTAGGTATGCCCATATGATGACATTTTTTTTTCATTTCACTACACCTTTAAAAGGGTAGCAAGGTTGGGATGTCAAAAAGCACATATCACGAGTGCTTGGACGCATTTAAAGGCTGCTGTCATCACCGACAAACAACTCTGTCAGGATGGCCTTGTGAACAAAACTCAACCTCTGAGTGGCAATACGACAGGAAATTGAAAGTCTATTGTCTGGTGGAGCTGGCTAGAGGCTCCTGGAGACTTGCATACTCTTGCATTCCTCCATCATCAAAAAATACCTCCAGACAAAAACAGACATACAGTAGTAATGACAACTCCTATTCAGCTGACCCATAAATGCAAATGCTAAAGGCTGTATTCATTGCAAATGCATTCATAATGCCCCCTTCATGCATATACACCAAATTACTACCCAGCAGTTAGTTAATTGGTCTTTTATAGTGATTTTGATCTATCGAGTATGAGATGCTACTCACGTTAGTATTTGGTTGCTAGCTGATGATGTCAGCGCGCCATCTTGAATGCCACACGCTCCCGTGCTCACTCTGTTTCGTTCAATCTCCTTTAGCTCCAATTCCATGTCCCAGATGTAATTTCTGGTCAAAACAAGGTTTATTCCAATGCCCATAGCCGACGCTGTGATGGTCGCAGTCAGGCTTTCTCTGTCCCGATCGCAAGACGGGAAGTGGATGCGGCAACACACATACACTATTACCAACATCCGATCCGGTCGAAAATAAGGGTTAATTGGGGGGGAAATCCTGGCAATACAAGGTGAATCAATTAATTAATCCTGGCGGGTAGTGGGTGGCCACTCTGACTCCATCTCAGACATAACCGTACGGTCACCAAGTTGATTCAGCCATATATAGAGTTCCCACTGCAGCTGCATCCAAATATGCCGTGTGTCATGCTGACACACGCAACCTTGGGTCGCAACATTAAAATGGACTCCCTCCTACCCAGTTCCCAATTCAGCCAGGCCACACAAAGCTAAAAACGGACAAAGTGCTGATGCATGGGACTTGGCTAGAAGGAAGACATCAGAAGTACTACTGACAACAGGCAGCTTTATAGGTGAGCCTGGTCAGAGGAACCAATCACCAGCTAGGTCCACCTGGTAGTTAGCCAATCACATTCATGCCCCACTCAGTCTACTCACACAAGCTGGCAACCACTCACTCAATCACTACTCATCCCACATTCACCCCAGCTGGTCCTCTATCAGTCACTCCTCACTCATTCACACAAACACTGAGGGAAAGAGACAGAGCAACACAGGAATATACACATTATGACCCACAGGGCCATAACAACTGTGACAGACCAAAACAAGCCTAGATGTTAGGGCCTCGGAGCAGCCCCGAACCTCTAGTTGCTTTTCTCAAAGAAAGTATGACAAATGTTGACCAAAACAAATTACTGTACATAGGGTATTCTTTGTGCTATTGCTACTTTTATTTAAGTAAAATAAAACATTTGAGTACTTCTTTCACCACTGTTCTACCTGATAGGTATACAAGTGCCATTGTCCATGCTTTTTTCCCCCTGCTGTTTGTTGGTGTGTGTATCCCACATTTTATCCTAACACAAACATTAAATGCCATTGACAATGAATGGACAATGTTGAGTGTTTGTGTAAACACAAACATTGCATAACACAAATATTGATGACGAAGGTGCGGACGCAAATTGTGATTGGCCGGAATGAGATGATGCACGATGATAAGAGCGCCCCTCACTTCACACGGGTGTGATTTTTATTCTTTTACATTTCACCTACTATGACATTCACTTTTTTCGGATAGTTATTTATTCATATTCATACAAAATGCTTGCACGATACATCAGACCAAAGATCAGTACACTGTTCTTGTATTTGATCAAAGCAGAAATGTAAGCATTGCATAACTTTGCATCTCAATGTGTGTGCTGTGGAATGGACTTTGAGCTTAACCGTGGGTACACAGTAATGTGCTGAATAAACGGCTGATGCTACACACAGACAAAATAATGGAGAGGAGACAACTGGAACAAAAACTAGTTCCATTTTCTTGGTTCAAGAAAGAAACAAAGGAGCCATTTATTTTAACCCTTTATTTGCTGTAATCTTTGCAAAGATAGTCCAAATTTAACAAAGTTTCAGAACAGTTGAACAGTTTCAAATATGTTTTGTTCAAGTGTCTTTTTACATTCTAACCACTTTAACTATTATTTTATACTTTGGCTATTCCAAAATAGCAGATATATAAGCTCACATCATGTCACTTACTCACCGAAACGGTAGAGAAATAACAGAGTTACCATGTGTGGAACGCGCCCAGGGGGTCGTGCTGGTTCCAGCGTGCCGCCCCGCATCCGAAACGGTTGAGAAAATACAGAGTTACCGTGTGCCGGTCCCTCTACTGTACTGTACTGTACTGTACTGTACTGTACTGTACTGTACTGTACTGTACTGTACTGTACTGTACTGTACTGTACTGTACTGTACTGTACTGTACTGTACTGTATTGGCACACCCAAAATCATCATATATACAGTTAATATGTGCGTGTGACTGTGTGCTAAAAACAACCATGCTGTTTTCGTGCTCATACCCAGCCAGGCAGGCAGGCAGGCAGGCACCCACCCAGCCAGCCAGCCACCCACACACATAACTCCGTAAGGGAGTGGTTGCACCATCACAGTGTGGTTTGTTTTGTTGCAAGGAGTTACGAGCAGTTGCAAGGAGTTGCAGCTGGTGGTTTGGGGCGGGCCCATATTGTATTAAAAGGATAGAGACTGAACCGGAGCGACAGGGGTTTAACATGACCATTTTATTTAGTGAGTGGCTCTGCCTGTTCCTCATATTGTATTTATTCACTAATACAATTGTTATTTAGTAGGTGACGGTTCTTCGTGGAACATTACGACTGATTACAACCATTATTTTTCAGTGTATGCTTTCCTTAATGTCCACAAACTCAACTTGTTTGCCAGTGGAAAAAAACAAACCATGCCTCCAGTTATACAGGGTCACTACAGTCACAGGGTTGCTGGCTATATAGAGTTCAATGGGAATAATATAGCTTGCAGGCTGACAAAAACTGTAACCAGTGGAATAGTTGGTGATGGCTTTATCACTCTAGTCTATACCCTCAGAGTCTAGCACTAGTTCTCACAGTTATATAGTCACCTATATAGGCGTCACAGTTATCTGTCACTCACTGTGTGTGACACCTATCTGTAGGTGACTATAACTGTATGGGAACTAGTGCTGAGTCTTTTTCTTTTTTTTTAACATTGTGTCTAACAGTTGGGGGACTGCCCACAGATCCGAAGTCCCGTTAGTCCGAACATGCATTAAGGTTGGCGAACATGCACTGCTCCCGTGCTTGCGGTTATGTTTAGGTTAGGGTTAGAGATAGGGATAGTAATTTCGGAACAATGAACCTTCTGACAGACAAAAGAAACATGTGAATAAAGGTTTGAATGCTGAGCCCCTAAACACTTAAGTGAGAGATAAGTACCCATTCATCAGCTTCAATTGCAGTGTTCAAGTTCCAATGTCGTCTGCTTACTGCGTTCAGTGCGTTGAGTCATCACTTCCAATTTCACTTGTTTATCCTGTATAGAGCTGCACCTTTAAATTATTGCTACACTTGGTTGAATTTGGTCAAACTTGTTGGAAATATGGAGAGACATTTGCACTTCCCCTGACATGTTTTAACATGTGCACAGTCACACACAGCAATATAAAGACAGAATTATTAGCCGGCAGTCTGTGCTTCTCATATTTGTTTCGATTGGAAATCCAAATGTCACAGCCAGTATGCAGCAGAACAAATTAATTACACGCCACTCTCTCCGCATAATCTCACTGCTGACCGTAGAAGATAAGAGATTAAGTCCCAGCCAGTGTCAATAAAGAGGAGAATTGGAGATAATGCCATAATACAGATGGAGATGGGATGTTGATTAATTGTACCAAGTATACAAGATGTAAACCAAAGATATTCTTAGTGGGAAGCAACAGTGGAGTGTGGAAACAAAACTGTTATTTGTTCAGGAAATGTAAAAATTATAATTATAAATTAATTAATTATAAAATAAAAATAGAAAAAAACAAAAAACTGTGGGGAATCCAATGTAGCCGTTATTTAGTCACAAGTTAATACTCTTGTTAATACTTTGAGGACCCGGACTCAAAAAGGTATACCCTTGTGAGCTTGTAGATTGGCCATTTCTGCTATTTTTGTGTGACATGCTTGTACCACGAATTACTTTACGGAAAAAGGAAAAGAAAAAACATATTTTTTAAAAAATATGGATGTACAGGGTTTCTGATAAGAAACCTCTTATCTCCATAATTTTGTTATTGTAATTGTGTTTTTTTTGTACATTCAAAAAAACGCCCTATACTTGATCATACTGCAGCGTCACACAAAAGCAATAGTTTAAGTAGCAGTTCCACAAGCTTGAAATGTGTCTCGAAACGCAGCACGTTTCGAGCTTGTTTTTGAAGCCTGAAAAAGTAACACTTTTGGACATATGAGATGAGGTTTCCACCCGACAGAGATGATATATGTACAGTGCAGTGGGTGGACTAACCTCAAAGTATGCCATGATGTGTACATGTGATGCTTTGACAAATAGTCAAAGTGAACCTATGTGACACACTCACACTTGTTTTCTTCACCCTGTTTGCCCTTTTTCATGATAAACATCCAACGAAACGTTTGGACATTTGTGTTTGGTATAGATTGTGTTCCTCTGTTTTAACGCTTCTTGGCAATTGGCAATAACTTTTATACCGTTGGATGGCCTGTTTATTTCCCTTTTCAATGGTGCCCCGTCTGTAAGGAACATGCATTTGTGGGATGAGCAGCACAGCTGAGTATTTTGGTTGCGCCCATGAGACATATTCTCTGCCAAATGCCAAACAATTTGGTGCTGTTTGCTGGATTGATGGATTGGATGACTGAATTATTTCAGTAACAGGGAATGTCAAGGTTGGACTCCCAAATTGATATGTAGCCTATTGGCTACATATCAGTAGCTAGTGGCTGCAATATTTGTGTTGTGACAAAAGATGTCAGAATTTTTCATCTCTACATAAAATGATCTACAAGCTCACAGCTATTTTCAAACAGCGTGAGTAAAATAGCATTAGAGTTGAACAGATTGCAATACTACACTTTTTGCTGGCACCGTGGAACCCCCTGAAGGGCCCCCTGGGGGTATCCGGACCCCACTTTGAGAACCTCTCGCTTGGTGTTAGGCTTTTCTTTTCCATGTCCGTTAATGGCCGCGGTGGACCCTGCTTCTATAGGTTCAAAGGAGTGGTGCTCGCACCCTTTCATAGCGCTCATTTGGTTTGAGATGGGGCTCAGAGACGTTGACATATTTTCATTTGATCTTTGGAATGGAAAAAACAAGCTCTTTGTTTGTGGATCTGATGTAGCGATGCCCCCTTGCCCCCGAATTCTCCCCAGCACCGGCTCCCCTCCTCGTCAATTCATCCCTGTCCTAATATCACCCCCTGCCCCCGCTCACC
>NC_139699.1:55531823-55671823 GCF_964188405.1 Protomyctophum parallelum
ATCAGGATTGAAGTGATTAATGAAAACACGGTCACTGAGCCCTGGCTGTAATATCGCATGGTGCAAGCAAGGTGCAATAAACGTACCCATGGCAGCCCAGCTATATCCCATCTAGTACAACCAGCCAGCCAGCCAGCTACACTTGCATGTTGAGCGTAAATCGGCACTATAGTGTCAAGGCAAGGCAGGGCTAAAACAAGTGTCTATAAAATCCGACACACACACACACACACACACACACGCACGTATAGAGTGCTATACTATACTAATACTGTACCTGGAAAGGAAGGAAATGATTCGTTGCAGACGACTTAAAAAACCAGAGTGATGATTGTTTTTACCTTGCTTGGACGGAGCCCAGAAGAACGCCAGTGAAAGTAGACAGAATCCCCAGATAGTCCACCTCTCCATCGCCATGTACAAGCCCTTTGATTTCCACACCGGAGGGGTAGTAAAAAAAGCAACGTGCGTCTCTTATACCGAGCCAGCTATAATACCGTTATATAGCCCGACATGCATGCGTGGTGGTAGTTATATGTTGGAATCCCGCTATTGTCTCCGCCCGGCGCGTAAAGATGTGGATATCAGCCGGTTTTATTCTTGTCTTTTTTGTGTTTTTTTTCTTTTTTTTGTTTCGAGTCCCCGAGCCTTCTGAAATCACAATAAAAGTCGCATTTCTAGTCGGGGGAGAGCCGTCGTGTCTCTCGGCGCTTCATCGCCATGTTGTGAGCGAATGTTAAGTGTGTGTGTGTGTGTGTGTGTGTGTGTGTGTGTGTGTGTGTGTTGGCTGGCTGCACTGTTCTACGCTGCTCTACACAGTATACACACACGCACACACACACATGTTCACGGCGCACGCACGTACGGTCGGACAGTGCTAGATGCTGATGCTCGCGCACGCGCAACACACACACACGTGCACGTCGTTCACTAGCAGCAGACACTGGCAGGCTGGCTGGCTGCTGTAAAAGAGAGAGTCCCGAAAAGCTGTCGGTGATCTAACACGCCCCTTCTTCTTCTTCCCCGCTTTTTGTTGAAGCTTTCTCAGAGCATGCAGTGTTTATTTAACTCTGTGCAAATGGACCGTCTATTTGTTTGAGTTATCCAGACCCATATGGGCCATACATGCATTTGGAGTTTTGGACCCATATCCCAAATTGAACTAGATCCCAAGTATCCAAAGCAGTGCTGCAAACTCTCCTAATATTAATCAGTTATAAATCACTTTCTTCTTCTCTGTTGGACACACGCACGCACGCACGCACACACACACACACACACACACACACACACACACACACACACACACACACACACACACACACACACACACACACAGTCACACACACACACACACACACACACACACACACACACACACACACACACACACACGCACCCTCACACACACACACACACACACACACACACACACACACACACACACACACACACACACACACACACACACACACACAGCGTCAGATGTTAAAAACGTACAGGCTGTAGCCTATTATGCACAAAACCTGTAAGCATGGTGCAATAGCACAGCAGAAAATGTGAGTTTGTATAGTGATCTGCTTTTTTCTAAATATGAAATGACTTTCATTGTCCCAAAATGTTTATGTCCAAGTATAACAAAAATGTACGTGTGTGTGAGTGTGTGTGTGTGTGTGTGTGTGTGCACGTGCATGCATGTGAGTGTGTGTGAGCGTGTGTGTGTTGTGTGTGTGCGTGTGCGTGTGCGTGTGTGTGTGTGTGTGTGTGCGCGTGTGTGTGCGCGCGCGTGTGTGTATGCATGTGTGTCATGTGCGTGTCTGTGTGTGTGTGCGTGCGTGCATGTGTGTGCGCGTGTGTGTGTTCTGTGTTGATGAAGCAGGTAAAGATGGAGACCAAGAGGACACATGTGCTCCTTCCCTGAGCATAATGAACAGGAGGGAGGGAGGGTGCAGGGTGTGGTGGTGGTGGGGCATCCTGATTAAGGATGCAACATTGGAGGTGTTGATTTAATAGATAATACTTTATAATCAATCCCTACTTTAGGTATATGTCATCATAATGTGAAACGTTGTTGTTTGTTAAAAAGAAGAAGAAAAATAAACAGTGAAAATAGCATATCTGCAAGCTCTCAACATGCACGTATAGGTTGTGCATCGATGCGTTGGGAGCTTGTAAATCCGCTATTTTCACTATTATCGCATGATGCGACAAAGTATAAAACAATGCGTGTGTTGATATGAAAAAAAATCTGATTACGCGGGAAAGCAATTTATAGAATAACCACAAATGGATCAATATCGATCCAGATCAAGCAACACTGCACCCCCCCCCGCCCCACACACGCACGCACACAGGCGTGCACGCATGGCAGGCAGGCAGGCAGGCACGCACGCACACACCACACACACAAGACCATGTGCTAAGCTAAGGGACCCGCTGACTTTCACATGCAAACACAACCCATAGCGGGATGGAGCCAGCTGGAGCCCCGGCAAGTCAGACAAAGGCTGTCCTTGCCTGCATTCTCAGCTTCCCTGACACTCTCAGCATCACCATGTGCGTGCGCAGTGTGCACAAGCAGACAAAGATAATAATATGGGGCTTTGGAGGAGCACACACACGCACGCACGTACGAACGCATGCACACACACGTACAAGTTGTATTGCTTTTATATTCATCAAGTAAGTCAGTATAAGTGCATGGCTCTGCTGTATAATTATGTAATAATAAGTGGCATGGTGAGATGGGCAGGCAATGCTAGGGTCACTCTAAAAACAAGATGACTGGTATACAGTAAATGGTGCTTATAGTGCCTTTATCCAACAATTTGTGCATTCACCCATTCGCCACACCAATGGCAGAGGAAACCATGCATGGCACCAACCTACAACTCGTTTGGAGCAGTTAAGAGTTCAGTTTCTTGCTCAATGATACTTTGAAGTTGAAGTTTGATACTTTATTAACAGTTTTGAAGATATCTCATATCATTGCTACGCTGATGATACACAGCTCTATCTCTCGTTCAAGCAACACGACCTCTGTGAACTCTCAATTATGCACGACTGCCTATCCGCTATATCGACAATTGGATGGCACAAAACTTTCTACAGCTCAACGCAGACAACACTGAAATCCTCATCATTGGCCCAGAGGCTATTCGACAGTCCCTTGGCCCACTGGCAGCAAATGTCAAATCGACAGTCAAAAACCTGGGTGTACTTTTTGACAGTATAGGATGACCCTTGAGTCCCATGTCAAAAAAGTTACCCAGGCATGTTTTTATCACTTACGCAACATTTCTAAAATAAAGTATATTATCACTCCCACTGACCTAGAAAAACATCATGCACGCATTTGTTTCTTTCCGCCTTGATTATTGCAACGGACTCTATACCACTCTATCCAGCTCCTCATTATCCAAACTTCAACTTGTACAGAACACATGCAGCCAGAATTCTCACCAACACCAACCGTCAAGCACACATCACCCCGGTGTTAGCCACACTCCATTGGCTACCCATAAGGCTAGAATAGATTTTAAAATCCTTTTAACTACTTTTAAAGCCCTACATGGACTGGCCCCACCTTACATTTCTGATCTTCTGCCCCCCAAGGTCAATGTGAGATCCCTGCGGTCCTCTGACAAAGGCCTCCTAATAGTTCCTGGGACTAAGCGAAAGACAACGGGTGACCGTGCTTTTGCAGTAGTTGCACCTACTTTATGGAACCGTGGAATGCCCTACCTTTCACTTTAAAAAACGCTGAGTCTGTCAATATTTTTTAATTTCTGAAACATTTTCCCAATGTTATTTGACCTTCTTGATATGATGTTCTTATTGCTTGTGGTACTCTATTTTTCCTTGTATCATTACACTGTCCTGTTTTAATTTGATTGATTTTATTGTGTTAATTGTACAGCACTCTGTAACCTTGTTAAGAAAGATGCTTTATAAATAAAATGTACTTACTTACTTACCTCCGGGCTCCGGCCCTACTGTAAGATATCCATCTTCAAATATATGATATACTCTAGAAAATCGGATTCTGTCATAGTATTATAGAAGATTAGTTATCAGTCATTGTACGAGCAACATCATCATATTATTTTGAAGTTATGCCTTGGCTTAGCATGTGTTTTTGAGTATAGCTAGCCCCTCCTATGTCCAGCTTTTGGTGTGTGTGTGTGTGTGTGTGTGTGTGTGTGTGTGTGTGTGTGTGTGTGTGTGTGTGTGTGTGTGTGTATGTGTGTGTGTGTGCCGTGTGTGTACATGTGTGTGTGTGTGTGTGTGTGTGTGTGTGTGTGTGTGTGTGTGTGTGTGTGTGTGTGTGTGTGTGTGTGTGTGTGTGTAAACATAAACTTTGTCCTAACACAAATTACATGCCACATGCCATTGACAATGAATGGACAATTTTGAGTGTTTGTGAAAACACAAACATTGCGTAACAACACAAACATTTAATTTACATGTGTCTGAACAAATCGGCTTTTTGTGGCAACACAATCATTACATGCCATGCTTGCATTGACAATGAAAGGATAATTTACGTCATATGTAGATGAGCAAATCTACTTTTCTAAACACAGTTTAGAACATAATCACCTGTTTTAATTCAGTTCGGGGCTTTACATAACATTAAATACATTGAATATTGTTTTAAAACATTGTATTGCATGATTAAAAGATAATAACATAAGTTGACAAATTAATTCATGAGGAAGTATATTCATTTTTTTATTGGATGATGAAGAGCGCCCCTCACTTCACACTGGTGTGATTTTTCCTATTAAAGTTTAAAAAAAGACGTTTCGTAAAACGGATGAGCAGAATAATGACGACGGTCATGCCGGTTTTCAAGGGTGCAGTGAAGGATGTTGAAAAAGCAAGGGCTTATTTTGGTAATGACATCTCGTCTGACTCGGAACTAGTCATCCATTGTTGAAGGTAATCGTTGAACACTGGAAATCAGATTGATTCTGGCCCTGATGTAATGAAATGGGATGGAGGCATTCCCTCCCAGGTGTCTGATTAAAGCAGCGTCTGCCCCGTTGGATTATGAGATTGGATTGAAGGAGGACTAATAGCATTGCTGTGTCCTGGGTGATTGCGGTCAGGCCATAATTTTCCTGCTTCTGTGTGGTGGAAGTAAAAGTAAAAGTAGCAATACCACTATGTAGAAATACAAAGTGGTATTGAAAAGAAGTAGAAGTTATACATTCAAAATTGTACTTGAGTTAAAAACCCCTCAAGTACCGAAAGTAAAATGTTTAACATGTCTTTGAAAATTGCAGATCTACTATAAAATACATTGCGATGCAACACATTCTGAGCTTTTAGATCGTCCATGTTCGAATGGCTATAGAATACGGGTTTTGTATTCATAACAAAAATCTGAAGTAGCTTTAGACCCTAACTAAAAGCTGTCAAATGCAGTAATTGTATATATAGGGGAGTGAAAAGTACAATATTTGATCTGTGATGTATACGGCGTACGTGTAAGTATTGAAAAATGGAAACGCTCAAGTACAAGTACCCTAAAATTGTACATAAATACAGTACTTGAGTACATGTACTTAATTACTCTGCACCAGTGCTGCTTTCCCGCTGTCTTTCCCTCCCAGCTGCCGTGGAATAATGAACAGGATCTACCAGCTGCTCACCAATCAGCTCACAATGCACCAGGAGCTGTATACATCTGAGATAAAAAAAGAAGCACAAAACCCCAGTTACAAACACACAAATCTGCTTTTGTATTTGTGTGTGTGCGCGCTAATTTGACCTTTGAGATACACAGATAAGGCGGCGTGTCCAGAAACGTATAGGTACTGCACTTTGGCTTGGTAGGGCAGTATTAGTATAGTCAAGTGATCAAAACGGATCCGTCCCATTTCCTAATTGGCTAATTCCGAACATGTCTGGCCCTCAATAACCTACCTGGCGGAGATCTGTGCTCTCTGTGCACCTTTTCTAGTTGCTTGTGTTATGGTTGAAATTTTGGGAGGCTGACAAAGGTTCAGGTTAGGATTAGGAATAGGCAGGCAGAGTTTCGTTTAGGGTTTGGGATTAGAGTTATGCTTTATTTATATTCTTAGTTGCGTGGTGGTGTTGTGCAAAAACATACAGTAGCAAGCAGATGTACAAGTAGCTCACAACATGGTGTGCTTGTCAACTTAGATTGCCTATTTTCGGCTTTAGGGATAGAGTTGCAAATGAAACACAAATTGCACAAATTGCATTCAAAAGCTTGTTGCCCCAAATGTTGATATCCTCACAAGTACAGTAATATAAACCTGCATGTGCGCATGTGTGTACATACCTATGTGTGCGTACATGCATGTGTGTGTATGAAAGGCTTGGTGCTGTTCGTGTAGCAGTTATACACAGTAATTAACATAAGTGTCAAACAGTAGAAGGGTGTGGCAATAAATGACACCATATAAATCGACACATCCATATTGCTATAGCTGAAGCACTCCCGGCAGACAGACATGCTTATGTGGAGATGAAATTGTCTTGGGTCTTTGAGTCCCTTGAACGCTGGCTAAGCTGATCGGGCAGAGGGGACGACCCAGCCTGTTCCAAATCATGTTCTTAATTATGGGTAACCCAATCCCCCGAACCGCAAAACAACAGCACACACTGGAGAAATACTGGAAGGCCATCTGTAATTTGTTAGTGCAGCCGAGACATGCCTGCCTGTGCACAGTGGCTAGGTCATACACATTATGTGATTTGTAATGCTGTGATTGCACATTGGACTCTCATTAGCAGTTCTGTACAAGATAGCACAATATGTGCTCCAGGAATTATACAGGACATTGATCCAACAGGGCCTCCTTTCTTTTCGTTATGAATATTCGTTTTAATTTTTACACACAGTGAAAAGCAGGCTGGAAGACAAAGCGAGTGCAGGCCAGGACATCCAAAGATAGAACTAGACATTTGGCTGGAAAATTATTTGCACATTTGATGTTCTGCCCACTGAGGCCAATTAGGATAGTAAACTTGTCAGGCCGGAGACAAGAAGCAAGAGTTGGCAGAGGGTGGTACGGTTGTGTTGCTTATTTCCCCCCATTGGAAACAAATTAGACGTTTCAACATGGCAATGCAATTTGGCGTCTGACACTATGGCTTGGACAAAGACACTGCAACAATGCAGTAAATAGGATTAGATAAATGCACAATCAAGGCTTCTACAGTATATAACCATAAGTCTGTCCCAAATCCAATTAGCACAAAACATTTCACTGCACATAAAAAGGTAGAACACAACCGCGATCGGGGATGCATACATGATTATTCGGTCATGATATCAGTGAATGCAATATTAGTATCACAATTATCACAATATGTATGTTTAAATGTCAAGCTGGAAAAGCGTGTGATTAAGCTGCGTATACAATCAGTGTTTTCTGAGGAAGCATTCAAAAGGGTTAACAAGTTGGAAATGTTAAGTAAAATGTATGCGTAACAGAATGCACTGTATTTTTAGGATACCTCTGCTAACCCAGTATCACAGTCAAATCAACCAATACCACCACTTTTGCAATACCCCGATTGGGGTATTGAAATAGTGGTGGTATTGGTTGATTTGACCTGCCATGTAATTAATTGTTGGTAATCGGACATCGGTAAAATGTTAATTCTGTGCATCCCTATTCGCAATAATACTGCGTTTCACTAGGAAAGACCAAGCATCAGACATAAGAACCTTCAGGGTTGTTTATTGAATAGACGTGGAGTATGGTCGTTTAGGGCACGTCTCATGCGAAGGCATAAACGGCCATGGCATGGAAGTACGTTAGGGGAGCCAGCATGGTCATCTAAGGTCATCGCCACTCGCAAGTGTGTAGCGTGCGGCTTGGATGGCCAGGGGATGCCATTAGAGTTGCCGCGTGAACATCTAAGGGCATCACTACGCGGAGTGTGTAGCATGCAGCTTCGATGGTCTGGCCGTGGGAGGATGCAATTAGAGGTGCCGGTGTGAACATCTAAGGTCATCACTACACGCAAGCGTGTAGCGTGCGGCTTAGATGGGGCACGAATGACGTCGAGGGGTTGTGGACCCAGATACTTTGGCTTGGGGGTCGAGGCGTGCGCCGTGCGAAATGTGTAGAAACCCCTCTGGAACATGCAGAGAAGATAGAGGTAGAAGAGAAAAAGGGGAGGGAGGGTGGGTTACTGGAAACTATGCACTCCGCCGTTTTTCAAACTTGTGTTTAAGTACCCAGGGTGATTGGTGAGGTAGGAGTGGTCGGCCTGGTTGGAGGTGGGTGAGTGGTTGGCACGGGTGGCACAGGGTGGAGTTGACGGTGGCAGGAGGGTGGTGATTTGTTGTCCTTTGCTTGGTCAAACCTCCCGAACATCGGTTGTTCCATTTATTTGCCATGAACAACTGGAAAAAACATTTTCATACTCTCTCCCTCAGGTGTTTACATTAGTGTCTCTCAAGGCCAGTGATTCTCAACCTGTGTAATACCATTGCAGCCTACTGGTGGGCCATGAGGGTATTGCAAGTGGGCCCCCAAATAATTGGCAAACTTGTGTATGTGTCCACGTCAAATTTGAGTCTTTGACACACGCGCTTCACACCCCAACAGGGAGTGCAGTGCACTCAGACACATAATTATGACGTAAATTCTCCATCCATTGTCAATGGCATTTAATGTTTGTGTTCAAACTTCAGACAGAATCCACACTATAGCTGTTTGGAGGGGCTAGCCCCCCTCACAAACTGTTAAACATTGTTAGCCAAATTGTCAAATATTGCCTATGCTGAAAATTGCAAGGCGCTGTGAGCTTGTAGTTTGGCTATTTTCACAATCATTATCTGTGGAACTGAGTCAAACTAAATATAACGCCTAAACTCCTACACTTCCATGTGCTTGTCAGGGTGGGGGTCCACAGTTACAATATGATTATTTTTGAGGGGGTCACACTCACAGCCTGAAAAGTGTGGGCTCAAACAATTGCTTCTACAGCACACATTAGGGCACAATTTTGACGTGTGGAGTTGTTTGGATTATAACGCTGTCTACAGTAGCTTCTACAGCAACAGCACCTGTCTTTAATCCCCACCAATGTCAGAGGCACCCAGACACCATCTGATAGAAGAACATCTCTTCAAGGATAGGTACCACATTGGGGGAAGACACAACAGCACCCCCTGCTGAAAGTGAAGTGATCCACCTCACACATTTTGACTCCACTAATGTTTCAGCCTCACATATCAACACGGAATGGTCCTGAAATCACTTCCGACAGTGGTGGATGAATTTCTCAGATTTTCTACTTAAGTTAAACTCGTATAAACTCTTATACCCCGGTGTGCTGCCTTTGAAACTGAAGACTTGTGAGAAAGTCTTGACGGATGCTGCTTCGGATGCCTCATCCTGTGTCAGGAGCTCTGAAGCCTCCCTCTTCTCTTCTTGATCATCATTGGTATCCTCTGTGTATTTATTTCCTGAGCGTAGACTCATAATTGCTGATTACTATCTTGAGTGCTTGAGCCCGTCGTGCAAATTGTCTTTTTACTATACTGCCCTTGCAACACATGCCTATATGTGCAGCTAGACAGCTAGTTAGTAGAGCCAGCATTTCCACATTGAACAGTGAGCTGTACACATGGGGCTCCATTTTCGGATTAAACGCCATTTGCTGCGCTATGGGGTGATGAACTAAATGAGCAAATGGAATCGCAACGCCGCACAATGCCTGGCACAAACTTCTTCTTTGACTATACAATAAACACAATGGACACAAGGAAGTGGCAGGCACTCACTTCTACTGATTATAGGAAAATTACAAAGAGATGCAATATGAATAAGGAGAGATGAGGCAGCCTGACTACTAGTCTGTGCCTGGACATCTCCATTGAGGTGCGCGCCGCTCTACCAAACTAATTTGGGTCTTACGGGTACTGTGAAACTCCATTATCGCTTTCCCAAATGTATGTGACCAAAATAGCAATTTAGGGGAAAGCGTGCCAACACGCCCATGACCACACCTCTAGGCACAAATACCGGTGTCGGCTAAATAGATAGTGGGTGACGCTGGACCAAAATACCATTAAGGGACAGAATAAGCTCCTATACTCGTAATAGAAACGGCGGCGACGAAATTGGAGAACCATGGTCTGCTGAGAATTCATCTTATAACGCTTTTGCCTTGGACATTATTTGTCTGTAGCCGGATTTGAACCTGGTTCCCTGCGCAAGTGCTGGCATCTTTGTCATTGAGCTAATAGAGCCTGCCTGCTTGCTCAGTGGATGAATTGAATCGTGACCTTCAGGTCAGAATTCGTGTCAGATCCTGTCAGACCTTTGACATGATCTTAAATGTCTCAATAAAGGGACACAAAATACAATCACCTCAATTGCATTGTAAGTTGTATTGTTTTAACATAGACAATTACATAAAAAAACTGTTACTGTATAGTGCCGCTTTGAGTAAAAGTAACAATACCACAATATTAAAAAACAAATACTGTTACAAGCAGGGGTCACCGTCATGCTGGCTGGTGGTGGACATTTTTGTAACAATTATTGTTTTACCACGGACATACAAAATGAGTGGACAATAATATCTAATCTAAGAAACACATAAAGAGTTGGCCTACGTAGGACCATTAGGGGTCCATTTGGTTCCATTTGTACTCTCTCAGAGTTAAGGGGGGTCGTTGCAAATAAAACATTTGAGAACCACTAGTTGGACTCTCAATATGCCATAGTGTCATAATAGTAAATAAGTGTCATACATATTCTGAAGAAAACCTGAATTAATTGGGTCTTATGATCAAATTATTGTAATTGGGTCCTATGATCAAAATAAGAACATTACACTGGTGTTTAAAAACAGAAAATCTAGAATTTACCAACCAAGTCTTTGCCACAGACACATTTTGTCCGAGTACGGACATATTGATGACCCCCTGGAGTCAGGAGTGCATTCAAACGTTCAAGTATAAAAATAGGGCTTATGAATGTCTATGTTTTGTAAGAATATACATTAACCACGTCCACATTAATGGTATTGGAAAATGGACATTCTCATTTACAGTACTTGAGTAAATGTACTTTCCACCACTGCCTTTAGAGCATATATAGCTGGAGGGTAATGGAAGGTCATCTGGTCTCATTTGAGAGATCCATCTCACCACTCACCCTGTGATGAACGTAGAGATTATACACACATACCAGGTTTACCTCAACTGCGACCCCAATAACTTCAATTAGAAATTTACATTTAAATTGTCAATGTCTCGAGGACATTCACACAGATGGCCCAAAACATTCCTTCAGCTGAAAAAAGAGAAAGAGAAACAGTTGGCACCGGCTGCTCTGATCAAAGTGTCACACTCTCATCTTATTAAGTGTCACACTCTAATCTTATTAAGAAATATAGGCTACTGTGTAACAACAAATAAAATAAAATACTCTTAGTTGGGGTATTTGTCACAATACATTTTCACATTGCGGGTAATCTGCGCTTGGCATTTAGCAATCCTAAGTATGAGTCGCAGTGGCTGCCAGTCAGTTAGCTGACTTGCTCAGGGGTGCAGCGGGGGAATTAACTGGTGACCTTCCGATTCGCAGAGCAGGCCTCAAACCTTTTTAACCACTTAAACCCCCAACATCTGTATAGTGTAAATTGATATGTAATTGTTTGGGAACACACATCTGAAAATGTTTTGTGCCAAGGACCCCACAGAAGAGAAGAAATTATTCATTTTCAAGATTTTTTATTTTATTTCTATTTGCACATCAATATGTAATTGGAAACTAGTGTGATGCTCTATTAAATTGGTAAATAGACTTACTGCTCATTCAGCCTTTTATTCCTCACACACACACACACACACACACACACACACACACACACACACACACACACACACACACACACACACACACACACACACACACACACACACACACACACACACACACACATACACACACACACACACACACACACACACACACACACACACACACACACACACACACACACACATCTTAAAATAAACTCTGAACCCTGCCTGTTTACTTTATCCCCTTTGGTCCAGCTCATGAATATTCAGCAGAGTCCCACAGGCTACACCAGCTTTTGACAGGCTTTTAAAGAGAAAACCAAAACACAAGCCCCCCCCCCCCCCCCCCTTCTCTCCTCTCTCTCTCTCTGATTAGAATGACGAAAGTCAGCGTTGCCAGCCCAGCATAGCATTGACTTTGGACAATGAGCTTCATTCTGGCCCCTTTTGACTGCCTGCCTGGTCTGTGAGCATGTGAAATATAAGAATGTTGCTGTCCTTGTCCATACCAAAATGGTACACTGTAAAATGGAACCAAATGGACCCATGGGGTCCACTTGTTTTGCCTTGGAGTATAAATGAGAAGAAATGCAGAGCAGAGAGAAGAGAGGGGGGAGAAAGACAGACTGAGAATATGTGGGGGAAACACAATGAGGAAGGCATGGTTGTGAATTCTGAACACAATTCAAGGTTCACAAAACACGGTACTTTCTTTTTGCCATGCAATCATAGTTGGCGGTAATTAAGTGTGTAGCAGTATAATGTCTTGACTTCAACCCATTCATGTTAAAACACACTGACAGAAATATATTTTTTTAGTGTTTGTGGAGACACATATGGCACCCAAACAAAACATGGGCAAGGAAAACACAGATTAAACATTCCTCCCATGCACACACACCACCACGAAGGCACGAACACACTTCTTCCTCAAAAAGCACACTTTGTGTAGTATGCGTGTCGTGGAAAATGTGTGAGCTGTGCACCTCCCTAGAGCTACAGTAGGTGAAAGTTACAAATGGCCTCCAGCAATTGCAACCGACAAAGGACAAAGTTCTATGTACGTTTTATTAGACTATAGTGCTGCACCCATTGTTGTACCCATTGTCAGAGACCTGTTGGACCCGTCAGTTTGTCCGTGTCTTTTACTCTCTTTTATGTCATCAGTGAATTCCAAAAGAAAATCAAACCTCACAATTATTTGCGAACATTAATTGTTTACAAATGATGATCATGGAATTCTCTTTTGACGATTCATTATTAATCGTAAAATAGAATCCCACGATCATAACTCTATAGCATTCACTGTGCTTCTCCTCCCTATAGCTCCCTCTCCATCTGTACACATGCAGTTTTGATTGATTGATTGAAATATTTATTAACAGTTTGTAGAATTTACAGTACATTTTAAGCACAAACTCAATACAAAGACTGTTAACTGTGAGTGGACGACCCAATTAAGCATTACACTTGTTTACAACAGGGTCCACATTGTTCAATTCATCAGTCATGTCTAATCAACTTGAATTCTTCTCCAGAAAGTTCCTGTGCTCTCGTCTCACAGGCTTCCATCATGGATCGTCAGGATTATGAATCCCCGGGGCTGCGGATTGAGGGTTTACAATGACTGTGGAACGATATTATAACTCTACTTCTACACATGGGAACGGGATTCCTCGCTACAGGAACTTTCCAGGGGGAACTCGATCGGTGGCAGGTACGTCAGGCATCCCAGCCCTCTGCTATAGCCGTGGAAATCCAGGCTAGACTGCAGTATGCACCTTGACAGCTAGATACTGTCGATGATATGTGTTTTCTGCTTACAGCCGACAAACAGGTCTCTTTGTGCATGGGGTTGTAGCAGCTGCAGTTGACTTTTGTTTGCTTTTCATAGTTCAATCACTTCAATGTGAATAAAGATTTACTGGTGGACTACATTTATACTTACAGGGAATGGGAAATCTGTAATTGATTATTTGCGACTACAACAGTCATTGTGAATACAGCGTTCACATGCTGACTGTGCACAAAATAAAGTGTGTAAGAAACAGTCGCTAAAAACCTCTCTTTTTAAAGGATAACTTTAGTTTTTTTCAACCAATTAAGTTACATGTTTTAGGTTGTTATTAGAGTAAAAGATGACATTTTACTTCTTCATTTGCTGCTTTCTTTCGTTTTAGGGATTTTAGCTGTTCTTTTTTTTACATGCATTCGAGCATGTATTTTTTCACACAATTTTATAGCGATTTATTATTTTATTATTTACTATAGTCCTACTAGACCCCAAGAAATTACATCTCTCCACAGAAGATCACGGGATCTACTGAATGTGTCAAACTGACATATTGAGCCTATATTACACAGTGTGGCTTCCACCCAGTAGGCTACCTTCACTTGTCAAAAATAGCTAAAATCACAAAATAAAATTAAGTTGTCCAAGGCATTGAACTTTCTAACTCTTTTAGCTTAGCTTAGATATTTTTGTGTGTGTGTGTGTGTGTGTGTGTGTGTGTGTGCGTGCGTGCGTGCATGTTTTTCACTTACTTTTCCCTACTCTTCTTTTTAGTTGTGGGTGTCAGCACTGTCAGGTGCCTTGGGAAGGATACCTGCAGGATACAGCACACAGATTTGTCTTAGGTGTTGATCGGTCGTGCAGTATAGTCTCACCACCTTCTTGCCTTCAGACAGTGCAGAGGGTCATTGCCCGGCAACAGGTGCAGAGACTGCCATGGTGTAGGACGGCTCAAGAAGGTAGTCTTGTTCGGAGTATGCATGTCCTAGCTTTTGCCTATAAAGAGAGGCTAAGGGCTACGAGGCAGCGGGTGGATTTGGTGGTCAGAGTTACCGTCTGCTAGCCTTTTCTTAAAGAGGAATATATCCTAGCAGGCAGCAGGTTAGAAATCATCGGACGTACCTTACAAGCATGTAGGAGGACCAGGTCTGAGAGTAGGGACATTTCCTTAGCCGAATGGGCCCTTGCTGAGGTAAGGGTCTGTACATCTCTACAGCTTAAGGTTGCAATTTAACGTCATGCCCAGGAAGGAACCCCTTGACTCGATACATGGGAAAAAATGCATTCTTCCGCTGTACCACTAAAATGTGGAATGTCCTACCAACTGCTGCACTGTTTCCGCAAATCACAATCACTCAATCATTTTGAGTACTGGACATTATCAGTCTGCAAAAACACTTGGAACAACAAATGGTGGTATTACTGTAATAAGTAACATTTATCTACTCTCCTTTAGATAGGGCCTATAAACCTTATGGATTTATTTAACCAAGAAAATGAAACGCTTGCGCACACACACACACACACACACACACACACACACACACACACACACACACACACACACACACACACACACACACACACACACTTGTCACACCGATGGGCTCCGTTTAAAGAAGAAATATTTATTACACCCTCAAAAGTGTTTTCGAGCTGCATGCCCTTCACCATACTATTGTTGGTTCAGCAGCTGTCCGACACAGGGTGTGGATGCGTGCTGTACATTATCGCATTGCAACTGGAACTGGAAAACAAAGGCTACAAAATCATTCTAGAGTTCCATGCAACTTTAAGTCAGGTTGATAGCCTACTCGTAGTACGATTATATCCAAAACGAGTCGCTTTGCACCGCGCTTTGAGCTTGTATATTTGTCCATTTTCTAGCAGTACTTCAATGTTTCCCCATTCTCCACTCACAGACCGGTGTTGTGTCACCATCTGCGCTGCCTTCACATTCCTCTCTCTGTCTCTACACGGTCCTGTTAAATTAAATGCAAAAGATTTATCTTCAAAATACCAGAGAGCGCAGTTGTCACTTGGGAGATTTATTGCTTATGTAACCTGGGCACTAACTAAGGCCCGGAAACAGAGCCAGACTACGCCACAATGGGAATTTCACCCAGAGAATATAATACACAATACAGACAGATGTCAAGCCAACTGGGCAAAGATAAGAAGGAGAGGAGCAGAGACGTACAGTTCCAGTTTAAAGTAATATATATTGTTTTATTGATAAATTCTGGCAGAATGAAATGAGAAATGACTTGAATTGACTGTAAGAATAGGGTAGGTTTAGACAATGTATTTATTTAATTATGTTGTAATTTAATACAAATTTAAAAGTGACTTTATTACCACAGGTCAATATCAAAAAGATCTAAAAAAGGGCAATATAGCCTACAATCTTCAAACTACCAGTAGCCAGGGGGTGCCATGGTGTCCTTGCTGACAGGAGGAAGGGAGTGAGGGAGTGAGGGGAAAGGTCACCGCCACCAAAAGAGCGCACACTTCACATCAGAGCACACAAGCTCAGTTAAGCACAAGAAAAGAGAATACAATTGTACACACATCACTGGTTTCACATTAAACAAATATCATGCACTATAGTTAAAACCCCCGAAACAGCCTACAGGACCCACCCACCACCACCTGTCGGGACTACAACTATATAGCCCCCTTAGCTACTGGCACTACTATATAAACGGAGGCAGGGCCCAATATAATGTTCTATTCAAGCCCCATGGCCCCCATCAATGGGCATCAATTCATGAGAAGCTATAGGTTTGCACAAAACTATAAACAAAACAAAACGAAATCATGAACAAAATAAAGAGGACAAAAACAGCAGCAGCAAGGCAAACCAGGGCTTCGCCTCTATCGAAGGTTACAGACACGCATAATACATTAGGCAGATGACACCCGGCGTGAACCACATAGCTCTCAGTCAAACAGTACAAACACAAAGTACACGCTGGCCCTGGCCACGGTATGAGGGGGCGCTCTGGAAACCTCCGTTAACAGTACATATACATATGGCAGACGTGCCCACGGCACGGGAGGTCTGAAAACTCTGAATGCCTCCGTTGGCGAGGCAAACAGGTAAGCGGGGGGATTTGCAGAGATCACCTTAATCACGAGACACTCCCTTCATGTAACCCCTGCACAGACAGACAAACAATGCCAGCTACACACCAGCCGCTCACGGCTCCTATTAATTAGCCTGATGATGCTTTCAAAACTGTCTTCTTATTGTCAGCAGGTATATGGCGGCTCTCTTTAATTGCATGCATGTCATGAATCACACATGCTTGTGTCACAGTAGGGTAGCATCACTGTTAGGGACACATGCTTGTGTCACAGTAGGGTAGCATCACTGTTAGGGACACATGCTTGTGTCACAGTAGGGTAGCATCACTGTTAGGGACACATGCTAGTGTCACAGTAGGGTAGCATCACTGTTAGGGACACATGCTTGTGTCACAGTAGGGTAGCATCACTGTTAGGGACACATGCTTGTGTCACAGTAGGGTAGCATCACTGTTAGGGACACATGCTTGTGTCACAGTAGGGTAGCATCACTGTTAGGGACACATGCTTGTGTCACAGTAGGGTAGCATCACTGTTCCAAAACAAAGGTTCCATCTCGGCTACAGACAATTTGTGTGTGACTCTGAAGCGTCCTCGTTGAGATTGAGAACATCTACACTGAAACAAATGCATGTGTCTTAAATCGTTCTAGGGTTCTTTAAAAGGCTCTAGGGCCACGTGGCAGTTTGAGAACCACTAATTTAGTTAGGTACCCAGTAGTTCTCAAACAGTAGTTCTCAAACCTTTTCATGTAAAGCCCCTATCCCGACCCATTTGTGCCAGGGACCCCCAAAATCATTCAAAGATTTTGAAACATTTGATATTTGTCAGAAATGAGCAAAAAATTTAAATAAATCAGAGCTTGCAGCACAGCATGAAGTGACGCGCTGTGAGCTTGCACATCTGTTTTTGAATAGCCAACATGTAAATGGTTAGTGGTTAAAATGATTGTGACACTATGTTAACTGTTTTCTGCTGCCTTTGACATTTATTTCCTTCTTTCTCTTCTGCACAGTAATTGTACATGTTATTTTTGACTTGTTTTATTGTATCTTAATGAACAAACATAATGGACATTGGTATCGTTGCCTGACTGCAACGATAGGGGTCCTACATGAAAATGTTTGAGAACCACTGCTCTGAAATGGACATACATACATACAGACAGACATCTGCCACAAACATCCATTTCATGATGGTGTCATTACCTCATTCCAAGGGGAAGACCTGGTTTCATCATTACCTCATTCCAGGGGAAAGCCCTGGTTTCAGCCAATAAAGTTTGTCTTTATATAATGGCCCCTCGGCTCAGCCTCACATACAGTATATACAATTAGAACCATGCAGGCACTAAACACAATAGTATCAAGGAAGGACACATATTGGCTAGATTTTCAAATTAACAAACAAAAATATCAAACCAATGTCCTGATCTTTCATCCCATATTCATGAGACATAAATGGCTGCCATACTTCACTGAATTTGGAGATTGAGCCACGCAATGTGTATTTCATGTCAGATATCCAACGGGAATGTGAAGGAGGGTATGTTTTTTTCCAATGCATAACAATAAGACGTCTTGCCAGAAGTGTTAAGACTGAGTGCTGTTGTGAACTCAAATGCAACCACTCAAGAGACAGGAAGACAGCCAAGCACTTTAATGTCCAAATAAAGCAGGATAATGATAATGTATAGACATATATAAATCCATATAAATCCATAAATACTCTATAGTATAATTAGGAAGATATGTATCTATGAGGATATATAAAAAACTATACAAATCCAAGAGAGTAGTCGAAGACAAGCTTGTAGATTGACAGCCAAACAGACGGTCCAGAACAAAGGGGTGACGAAATCCAGGAGTGGCACGGCAGATAGTCAGGTCTGGAGGATGAAAGAAACAAATTAGCAAAACAGCTAACACTGCAGCTAAAACACAAGAAAAGCTCTACAGAGTACGAACAGCAACTAAGTATAGAGCAACTATACTTGCCAGGCGTTTCTATGGGAAGATCTGGCGAGGAGTGGGGGGAAGGCGGGTTTTTGAAGACTCTGGTGATCATTGTAGAATGGAAACAGGTATGCAGTGCCACTCCCAGGCAGCTCGTCAGAGGGGAAGGGGAACACAGAGGTGGACCTGACTAGCTAGAATGAATCCACACTTTTCCTGGGCTGTGTCAAGGACTGTCTAAAGAGGACAAGAAGCGAAGACCGTACGGGCGACGCCATGTTGCTCACATGGTGCTCCATGGAAGGAAAGAAACATGCGCAGTTGCAGACCAAGGAAGCTGAACGCGGAAGTGTTGGCTGCATAAAGCCCATTGCGCATGTTTCTTTCCTTCCATGGAGCACCATGTGAGCAACATGGCGGCGCCCTTACGGTCTTCGCTTCCCGTCCTCTTTATACAGTCCTTGGGCTGTGTGTGCTCCAGTTCCTGTTGATTTCATTGGATATCATTGGTCATCTGACCAGTTTCATTGGCTTTTATTGGATCAAATCGACAGGAACTGGAGCACACACAGCCCAGGAAAAGTGTGGATAAAGAGGATGGTGCACAGAGGCGCGGCCTAGGCTCCTGCGGGAGGTTTGCCATATGCTCAGTGTAAACAGGAACTGCGATGATGGAGTGTTCCAGCAGAGGTGCTAGAGGTGCATGAGAGTTGCTGACACTAAACTGAAATAATAAAAAGAGAATAGTACAAAGTGGATTTTGTTTTTATTTTAATTAAATCAATTTCATAACTGTGGAAAAAATGTCGTGTATAACAGACTGAAAGATAAAGGACAAGTACATTCACTAAATGTTAATGTTTTTGTATATTTTCTTTTGTGGATTTTCCATGTTCTTTAGTACATGTGTCAAACTTAATTTTTTGTGAAATGACAAAGGAACATGGATACTGTTCAAGTGCTGTGGATGATACAAAACATTTGAAAAGGGAACGGTGGCTGCTGTTTAATTCTCAACTGTTCTGGATCTCATTATTTACATCACAAGTTATGAGCTTTCTCTCTAGCACCTCTGCTGGAACACTCCATCATCGCAGTTCCTGTTTACACTGAGCATGTGCAAACCTCCCGCAGGAGCCTAGGCCACGCCTCCGTGCACCATCCTCTTTATTTGTCCTAGCTGACTAGGTGGAAGAGTGATGACGCATGACGGTGCAATAGGTTGTGCCCAGGACAGGGGGGCAGTCAGCCAGATATTTCGTGAAGCCTCATTTGAAATCGGTAGTTCATATAATGGCCTGTTGTGGCGCTGGACCGGACCCAAAAAGCCCCATAGCTCCATAGAGGCCCATGTATTTTGGCCCAACTTCACCTAGACTGTATTACCTTAATAAACATGGTCATGAATACTTTCTTCTTCCAGTCACTAGTTTAAAGTCTCATTTCTAATGTCATAATATTCTTTTTGGAAAATTATGGTCCCATTAATTAAAAAAATGACCATAAAGAAAAAAAAACATCGCGTATGTTCTGAGGGGCGTGGCTACCATTACAGTCTATGATCGGGATTCCCCTCCCACTCGAGTCAAAATAAAAACCAACGGAGAAGAAGGGGGGAAGTCCCGCCTCGTTGTCTGGGCAGCCAATGACCAGCTGGTATACAAAACGGAGCCAGCCAATGGCCAGCTGGTACCAAAGATGGCGACTTACATCAGGAATTAGCATATTATTACAGGCTTCATTTTACGTTCATGTTAGACCCGGGGAACGCTTTGTCCATATTTTTTACAGTCTATGGCCCAGGAACACCAGAAGTGGAAGTCTTCCTCAGCCTAGTATGCATGCACAGTTTCACCGCAATCGAACGCTGTGTTGAGGAGTTGTGGCGATTTGTACAAAACGGGTACAAAGCAGGCTACTCCTGAAAAGTTTAGAAGCCAATCAGGATGGATTATGAGAAATCAAACAAACCCGTCTTGATCACATGACTATGGAGAGCATGTGTACCGATTTGTGTAGAATTTGGAGTAATAGAGTAGTATTAGAAAATGTGTTTTACATATATGTCGGCCTCCTGGTGGCACTATAAAGAGCAGATGTGAGAAATTCCAGGCAAAGATTTTCCATGGCCTCTAGGTCTAGGGAGTGTGCATACAAAGTTTTACACAGATCCATGCAGTTAGAGGTAAAACACTAATTTATACTAAACACTAAACTTATAGCGCCACCATGAGGCTGATGTTCAAGTGGCATTTCTGTCTAGTGGGAATGTGCGTGCACAATTTCACGGAAATCACACGATGTGTTCATGATTTGCGGCATTTTGTTTGAAACTGAGCACTGCTGTGAACTTAGAAGTCAATCTTAGCCAATCAGGATGGAGTCTGAACTGTCCAAAAAATAGTTTTGCACAAAGCGGCCTCCTGGTGGCGCTATAAGAGGCCAATGTGAAAACCTTGGGGGGGCAGAGGTTCAGCTGTGGCATTCAGGGAGTGTGTGTGCAGAGTATGGCTGCGATCAAGCCAACTGTGCCAGAGATTAGCTGTCCACAGACGGACACACGGACACACACACGCACGCACGCACTCATGCACGCACGCGCGCACACACACACACACACACACACACACACACACACACACACACGCACACGCACACGCACACGCACACGCACACACAGACGGACGGACGGACAGAGTGCAAAACATTCTCTCTCCCCATGCCTTCGGCCTATAGTGGGGATGACTGCAACTATAATCTGAGCCAATAGTATTGAACAAACACCCGAAATGTTCAGCATATCCCCAGAAATCGAGTATTTTTCCAAAACAAAAAGCTGAATTCTCTCACCCAACCAATTAGTTCATGTTCTCTTGATAGAAGCGTGTAGCCTACAGTGCACTGCCAGAACATCATGTCCTTTTCAGCTTGGGATCCAATTTGGCTTCTCCCCGGGACCCCAACGTACAAAAAATACATTCAGTAAGCCCCATTTCAAAAGTAGTGAAAATAGCTGATCTGCTAGCACACAATGCAGCACATATAACGATCAATATCGAAAACCAAAATGCAACACTCAGAACAAGTTGCATGGTTATGTGCTGTGGTTATGTGCTGTGAGCTTGTAGATCTGCTAGTGGCAGCGGTGGCCGAGTGGATTGCGGAGCGGGCTAGATATCGGAAGGTCGCCAGTTCGAATCAGCGGTCCGACACGTTAAAATTACCACCGTTGAAGTGCCCTTGGACAAGGCATTGAACCACTACCATGAAATGCTCCATGTGGGCCTGGCTGTAAACAAGTATCTGATGCTTAGTCCAGTTACCCTTGGTAAACTTGATTTACCAGAACGCATTTCTTCTTCTTCTGCTACTTTGTCTATATTTTCTTTATAATCGTTTAATATTCATAATCAATACAAGGCAATCGTTAAATAAATAACCCAGCCATATACTCTACATACAGTAGTTACTATTTCCATGAGGGGTGGCGGTGGCTCAGGGGTAGAGTGGCCGGATGGGAACCGCAAGGTTGCCACTTCGAACCCGGGCTTAGTCCCCACTCCCCAGAGCTAGGGAAGTGTCACTCTAAAACCCTATAATTGCTCCCGATGAGCAGGTTGGTGCCTTGCATTGTTTCCGCCGCCATCGGTGTGTGTGCGTGCCTGCGTGGATGGGTGAATGTAATGCACAATCTATGTAAAGCGCCTTGGATAAAGGCACTAAATAAATGCACCATACAGTATGTTGTTATATCTACCGGGTATAGTTATCGTCTGGAAAACTGACAATCACACCATGCAAACACTCCCAATGTAGGTTCCTGTAGAAACATTTGAACATAGAACATAATTTAACCCTAACCCAGTAATGGAAAAATAATTCACATTATTGAGCTGTGCACACTGCTCCAATGATTGGCCATGTGTCCCTATGTATGTTTGGAGTATGAATAGCTGCAATACCGCTGGGTGACCTAAGTGGCACTGTTGAGCAGCCTATCACACGCACACGCACACGCACACACACACACACACACACGCACACGCACACGCACACACACACACACACACACACACACACACACACACACACACACGCACACACACACAAATTGATTAGAAAAATATACAGTGAATTCAATAAGGTAATAAAACATGCAATGAATAAATAAAATATAAAAACACTTCTTGATTATTCAATTAATCAACAACGTTATCGATAATATATAATCAACAGCTGCAGCCCTAGTAGTTTTATAGTATTTCTTTGTCAGTTTAGACATTGTTTGTAGTATACAGTAGCTAGAACAATGGACATGCAGACTGAAAATAACATAATATTCAACGTAAAGCAGTTGCTGGCCCAGTGGCCCACTGGAATAGAAACATATCGCTGCCGCCATGAGGGATTAACCTGCAAGATAAGAACACGTACACAGAGAGTATGGTGCGGTCGTGTGGGAAAGGAGAAAAGGGGGAGCTTTTATAACCTACCCACGTTAGTCGGTAGTCATGGGGAATGTGAGATTGATGGCCAACAAGGCAGACATTAGACAAGCTATGCGAGCATACCAGGAGACCAGGGAGTTGTGCTTTACAGAGACATGTCTGGATGGGTAATACCCCAGACTGCAGCCAGCTTCACGCTGGTGCGAGCCAACATGGAAAACCAATAAGGAAGTGCAGAATTCCCTGCAGTTCCCATTAATGGCAGAGCAGGTGTCACTATTGCCCATCCCGCTGGCTGCAATGGGGATAATAACCTAACAAGCATGCAATGTGTGAGCTTGATTAATTATTAATAATCCAAATAGGGAAAGTAGAAAAGACAGCAAGCAGAGAGGAAGTAACAAGGATCAGGAATGAGTACATCAGAGGGACAAATACGCATGTTAGATATGTTTTGAGAGATAAAGCCAGAGGCACAGACTGAGATGGTTTGGCATGTGCAGAGAAGGGATAGTGAGTATATCGGTAGAAGGATGCCGAGGTTGGAATTGTCAGGCAAGAGGCCTAGAGGAAGACCAAATATGAGATTTATCGAAAGAGGACATGAAGTACACCCTTAACGCCCAGGGGAATTTGAAACCATTAAATCAGGGAGCCCGCCGCCCAGCGATTTGCAGCTTCAAGTTCAGAGCCTATTTCAAGGTTGCTCCGCACCATCTTGGAAGTAGCTAGAAGTAGATGTAGCCAAAATACTCCTGAGGGGATCGACAACAACGGGAGGTATGATTACTTCTAACACGACAAGAGATGGGACCGCAATGGGCCGTCAAAAACATAATCTTCAACAGTCATTGAATACACTTCGATATTCTCTCTGTTGATAAAGTACAGAATGAAGAGATGATCTCATATACTGCTGAAGAAATGAATAATGCCAATTTAACATCATAAGCTAATCACATTCGTGACTCTCAGAGTAAAATTATATTTATTCATCTGAATAAATTTAACAAACACATATGTTTTGTAAAATGTATGGACACTGTAAAAGTGTTGGCTTTGGGAATTAAATCCAACTTTTACCTTGAATCACCTCTGTACACAGCATACTGTGCCTACAACACAATACGTGTGATCTAATACATGTTTAAAAACAGCTGCAGACACTTGGGGGTATAAGTCTGCAATCCAAGATATAAATTGACCGTATGCAATGGGATATACAAAACAATTAAGCAGCAGCAACAAAGAAAATAATCATCCTACCTTGAGCAGTCTTCTTCTTGACTTCATCAATTGTGTAAGTGAGGGCCATCTCCAGTCATCGCATTCCTCCGGGAGGTACCAGTGTCAATGGCAGTGATCAACCAGCCTCTGCATTCTCCTTGACACTATACTCTCACTCATCATTGGCAGACCCCATACAAATGCTTGTTGGTAAAATGGTAACGTTGTTCATCCTGCTTGATGTTTAGTATTGCACATAGCATTCTGGTGTAGCACAGTTGCCAGGGACTTATTATTCTGATACCCATGTACCTGTCTAGATACTTCCTTAATGTTAACGAAGTCCACACCCACAACACCAGAGGGAGTGCAACGAACCATGTACAACCCAGATTCTGCACAAACAAGGGACTAAATTATTTTCGCTCCTATGCCACCAAATTGTGGAACGCCCTACCAACAGTCATTAAGACATGCGGATCCCTTGACTCCTTCAAAACCGCTCTTAAAGGGCACCTACGGACGGCTGCAATTTGAAACTGGCCCCCGTAAAATCTGAATCCTTTTCTGCCGTCTCTCTGTCACTTTGTAAACAAACCACTGTGCATGTGATGGACCTATACGACCCATAGCCTGAAACTTAGATCCTGCCGTCTGAGGCTGAAACTTCAAAATAAAATGCCAGCTAGGGTCAGTAAGAAGCAGGACCTATAGTTACCAAGTTAAGGTCAAACATAGAAACACTGCACAATTCAACTTAAAACCTAAAATCCCATACCAGAGCATTGCACAGTACAGTCACAGCCTCGAGGCCAGGGAGTGGGAGGGGAAGTGGACAGTGCTATAGAGCCTGAAACTCCACACTTTCTACTGGCTATGTATAACCTTATTCACATAATTGTCACTATCTGCCAAATTAACTGTTACACAATGGCATATCACTGGAATCACAGGGGTGGCAGTGGCTCCAGGGCCCTCGCGGGCTCCCCCAAAGTTCGTGTCGAAGTGTCCTTGAGCAAGGCTACATGGTTTCCTCCGCCATCGGTGTATGAATGTTTGTGTGAATGGGTGAATGTAATGCACAATCTATGTAATGTGCCTTGGATAAAGGCACTATAATATAAATACACCATTTACCATTTTAACATTTACTGTAAGGTTAATGGCCATACAGATTTATAAGATATCTCTAAACTCCATGCTAAATGGCTTGTTCTTGCAGCAGCTATAGTGTGGGCCATACACACATCATTTTGTGATAGTGAGCATTAGTAATGAAGATCGGTTGAAAATGGGTCATAGTAGTAGATCTACAAGCACAAGAATTGTGAGCTTGTATAGATCTGCTATTTTTTAATAGAGAATATACAATAGGGCTCACTTAGTTAAAGTAGTAATAATCAAAATCTACTGAACTTCAAGGTTTTCAATTGTGCCATTAATAAAGTTAAAATTTAAAAGTACTGTAAGTTACTATTACTTCCTCTAGGTACCGGAAATGTATCTGAAAAAATGAGCAGGAGGAGTCACAACATGACACATGTTTTTTATCAATTTACACCTCTTTCCGCCAATGAGTCTAACTGATATGCTCTAACTGAGCAACAAAAAGGCCCCATGCAGTCGATCCTTATTGCTAGATCTACAAATGAAAAATACCTATAACACTGATGCTACTCGCCCCATAGTTCAATGAGCTATATAGTCCATCTGGTCGCAGACAGGTACTAATCAATAACAGTCAACAACTAATTTTGTCCCTGCATGAGTGCATGTATTGGCTTTGTAAACCACAGTCATCATGTGTGTATTGTATTGTATTGTGTTGATTGACGTGTGTGTGTGTGTGTGTGTGTGTGTGTGTGTGTGTGTGTGTGTGTGTGTGTGTGTGTGTGTGTGTGTGTGTGTGTGTGTGTGTGTGTGTGTGTGTGCGTGTGCGTGCGTGCCTCTGCGATAAAAATGAAAATAAGTTTTACCATGTAATTGCGGTATAGCAGCAGACTTATGGGATAGGATAGCCTATCTCATATTGCCAACCAATGAACCCCACGCGTGCGTGCGTGCGTGCGTGCGTGCGTGCGTGCGTGCGTGCGTGCGTGCGTGCGTGCGTGCGTGCGTGCGGGGGGACATTTTCCACTCAACAGATATGATATCAAACTGGGGGTCCTTGAAATATAAATTAAAAAAGTGTTGAGAATCACTATACCGTAACTCCAAACTACACTGGAAAATCCCCCATGCTTATTTAAGTCTGAAGGTGTACAAATGGAACCAAATGGACCCATGAGGCATAAGGTTCCATGTGTACAGTAGATCGACTCTTGTGAGGTTAGTTGTCTCCACCAGGCCGAAGGCATGTGGGGAGAGTATGTTTTGCACTCCGTCCGTCCGTGTGTCCGTCCGTGTGTCCGTCCGTCCGTGTGTCCGTGAGCAGCTAATCTCGGCCACCGTTAACCCGGTCGATGCCAAATTTTGCACACACACTCCCTGGATGCCAACGATGAACCTCTGCCCCAAACTTTCCAGAACGGCCTGTTATAGCGCCACCAGGAGGCCGCTTTGTGCAAAAAAAGTTTTTGCACAGTACACCTACAGATTTTGTCCAAACATCACGCAAATTGGTACACAGTCTCTCTAGAGCCATTCAACGAAACGGGTCTTTCAGATTTATCAGACTCCATCCTGATTGGTTAAGATTGGCTTCCAAAGTTCACAGGAGTGCTCAGTTTCAAACAAAATGCTGCAAATCATGAACACATCGCGTGATTTCCGTGAAATTGTGCACCCACATTCCCACTAGGCCGAGGACGAAATGCCACATGAACAATTTCAACTCAGCCTCAAGGTGGCGCTATAACTGGCCGAAAAGTGTTTTTACATCTAACTGCACGGATCTGTGGATAACTTTGTATGCCAACTTCCTAGAGGCCAAGGAAAAACCTTTGCCTGGAATTTTTCACATCTGCTCTTTATAGCGCCACCAGGAGGCCGACATATGTAAAACACATTTTCTATTATTACTCCTTCAGATTTTATCCAAATTTCACGCAAATCGGTATACACTATCTCCATAGTCATGTGATCAACACGGAGCGGCACCATTTCCCATCTTCCATCCTGATTGGCTAAGATTGGCTTCCAAAGCTCACACGATTCCTCCATTTCTAAAAAAGGCCACAAATCACAAACACAGTGTGCAATTTCCGTTAAATTATACACGCACATTTTCACTAGGCCGAGGACGACATGCCACAATTTTCCCCTCAAAATCAGCCTCACGGTGGCGCTATAACAGGCCAATTCCTGTTTTTAGCTATAACTGCATCGATCTGTATACAACTTATGTATGCACACATGGAAAAACATTGTACCTGCATCCCTCCAACACGAACCTCTGGCCCAAATCTTCCTCAACAGCCTGTTATAGCGCCACCATGAGGCCACAACCTGACCTGCCCTGGTGGAGACCTGTGCCGATTGGCACTTTCTCTAGTTAGAGTTAAGTTAGGCTGGGACGTGATCCACACACCCCAGACTCTTCTCCCTTCTGGCTCCAAAACTCCACCTACCTAGTCCCCATATATATGGGGGACAAGGGGAGAGCAACGGACTTGAACTCATGCTTCCTTCATGCCTGAGTGTCCAAGTTGCTCCTTTACACCTGACAGGGGGGAGTTTCCCTGGTTGGACGTAGCACGTGGAAGGAACACGTTATTCCAACCAGTTCCTTTCCCCTCCATCAGGCGTCCCGGCTGGCCAGAGGGAGGCAGTTTAGTGACCAGGATTACTGCATGTTTTTTGTGAGGGTACCTACCCTAGGGGACACGGGGAGAACATGCAAACTCCACACAGAAAGGCCCTTTCGCCAACCCCGCCTTCAGGTATGGGCACTGATGCCGCGGAGGAGGAAACACGCCGCCAGCACCCACAGCGTCCCGAGCGGGAAATCGAACCCAGGACCTTCTAGCTGTGAGGCGACAGCACTACCAACTGTGCCACCGTGCCCCCTCTTCTATTCTTAAACCATAATTATGCATAAAGACAGCCCCTGATGATTCTTGACGGCACGGGGTAATACATTTTTAGCATTTAAAAAACCGTCATGCCTGGGAGCACCTTCAGCCTTTTGTTCAGAGCACTTAGAGCCCTCATGTTGTTCACAGGAAGCCAAGAGATATTTCTCAGGTTCAATAGATCACTCACAATAAATCAATCCCATTAAATCATTATTAAGCAGCCAGAGCTAATGAGCTTAATTAAAATGGCGACCTGACCTGAACCACTGAATCAGCTAGGAACTGTGAGTTAGTCCGACTCATGAATAGACAGAAGTAATGAGTTTGAATGCAACTGTTTTGTAATTAGCTCTCAACAACCATACTTTCCGGTGGAAGGAGTATACTCAAGTAGCAACACCACAATAGAAGTAAAAGGCCTCTATTCAAAATTGTACTTGAATAAAAAGTACAAAGGTTGTACCAAAGTAAAAGTGCTCATTATGAATCCATTGAGTCCATGAGTCCATTTTACTTTTTTTATTCAATTAAATCTTTAATTGAAAATATCAGATTTACAAGCTCACACCGCATTGCACTGTGACACATTGTGAGCTAGTAGATCAGCTATTTTTAAATAGTAACTAGTAACTAATTATTTTTAAATTACAATATTCGCCACTGAGATGTAGTCGAGTAGAAGTTAGTGTCAAAGATGTTACTTTTGACCACTGCTGCTTTCTCATGTCATTAATTACTGCCAATTCTGCTGTTCAAACATGCTGGTATGAGTTCAGGGAAAAGTCCCTTGACACATCTTTTGTATTATACTTTGACCAGAGTTTTGTTGACCGAACCACTTGAAGCAACATTCTGGGGGGAACATTCGTAGAAAATGTGTTGTGTTGTCAGCTTCTGAATTGGTCATTTTTGGCAAAGAGGTTTGGTGTAGAGGGGGAAAAAGCAGACCACGTTTATACTATAGTATTAGTTTAAGCAGTGGTTAAGCCATCACCACACATTCCTTGCATCCATACAGCATGCTTTCAGAATTGTATGTGCAGTACAGTTACAGGAAGAATTAGAATAGTGGGAAGATTGTAATAGCAAGGAAAAGAACAGTAGGACCACAGTGGAACCAAGTCCCAGGGCCCTTTTTTTGTGTTATCCTTTTAACCTAATGTTCTACTGTACTGATAAATAATTTGGACCAATAAAGTATTCAATCAATACACCAAAGTAACCAGGGTCTGTATAAAGATGCCCGAATGGCCAAGGCTCCAAGAACAGTCAGAAAATGTAGGTTAAGGGTTTTTATTCTCCCATTATTCTCAGTGCAAAGACAATAATTTACATATCAATAGTTCAAAACTACATACTGGCCAAAAATAGACCAATGAAATAAATACTTAGGCATACACAACTGAACAAGACCAAACAGTATGAGAACTCTCTTCAGGTTAAACCTTGGTCACAAGGCCCTGTAGCTCTCCCTCAGGACTGTTACCCGTGTTAAAGCCCACAACCAACTAACCAACTAACCCACCTGTCCCTGTAGCCTCCCTTAAATAGGGGTGGATCCTACCACAGGACACAGAACAATTAGCAACATTTCTTCTCGATAAATACTTGCATTACAATTAACGAGTATAACTTGGGTTGGAAACTCAATGACAATTAAACTCAAAGCATAGGAAACACCCCTCCCCTGCATAGCACTTGGCCCCTTCCTAAATCAAGGGAAATGCCACCAGCAGTGCAGGAGAGACAATTAGCAAACAATCAGTGAACACACAGTTTTCAATACACCCGTTTAAAACATTAGTCCTTGCATGTTATAGAAAGCAGTTTCATGTGTCTTTGTATATAGGGCACGGGTTGCCCCGTGACAGTCTGCCATGACAATTTAATAATAGGGGCCAAGTTAGGGGCCCCGGGGCCCACAGGCACAACATTGTTGCAACACTGTTCACTTCAGGGGTCTGCCATAACAAGAGAGATTATGCACATCATGCATGATTTTCCCATCAGGACACACCCCCCTCATCTAGACTGAGTGGCAAAACATTGAGCAGCATGGAGTGTTGGAGTTTGGAAGCGCTCGTTGGAAATCACTCAACCGTCCTTTTTCTAAATGTCACATAATGCAGGAGGCAGCAAAATGTTGTGTTATAGAAAACAAGCACTTCCAAACTCTGACACTAAGAAAAATAATCAAATGCAGGGCATTTCTTGACAGAAAGTAGCTCATAACGTTTCTATGGTGGATTTTCATGAAATAAAACTTTGCAGATAGAAAGAGGATCATTCAAGCTTTTCGTACAGCTGCAATGTTGGTGAGTTTAACATTGTTTAATGCAATCAGACTTTTCTGTTTGAATGAATGGGCTGTCGAGGCCAGGAAGTAGTTTTTTGCCACTCAGTGGGCGTTCCCGCATTGCTCCAATCCTCACCAAACATGCCACAAATGTTGTTCAAATGTTGATCTGCCATGACAATATAGTCACACCAAAACAAAACAAAAATCACTGAGCAAATGGGCTTAGTGTCTATTTGTGTCCTAAACAAACATTAAATTCCCATTGACAATGAATGGACAATTTTACTTCATAGTGTCTGAGCAAAAAGACGTTATGGCATAATGATGTACGATGATAAGAGTGCCCCTCACTTCACTCAGGTGTGATTCTTTTAACCATAACCAATTTCTCATATGACTTGTGACGACATTTGGCACTCACGACGAGTGAGTAATGCAAATGTGTGAGCGTGCATATGTGCAGTCGTGCGTGTGTGAGTGTGCGTGTGTGTGTGTGTGTGTGTGTTTAGATTGATTGATTTATTTTTAGTCCAACATGTAAACAGCACAGTGATGCAGCAAAAACATAAAAAAGTACAATGCGTTCTTCTGAAACATCTCCTTGTGTCTGCATCCTCGCCGTGTGTCCTCGGCTCCTCGCACAGCCGTCATCACACTCTCTGATGAGGCAAGTAGGTCATCTGAGTACGGCAGAAGATGCAGACAACAAAGACTCCCGGAATAGCTGTGGGATTTCAAACATGTGTGAATGGTTGTTCAACCACCTCCCAACACAAAGTCTCCCCCCAGCTGGATCATTGCAAAGGCAGGGCAATAAATAGATACTGATCAAACATTGTCAACTGGGGTGCAGTACTTAGTTTAGACAGTTTTTGGTTTAGACTAGTCATTGGTTAGACCAGTCATTAGTCCTACAACTACAACCTATCTCAAACCCTCACACTAAACC
This sequence comes from Protomyctophum parallelum, assembly GCF_964188405.1. Classification (NCBI taxonomy): domain Eukaryota; kingdom Metazoa; phylum Chordata; class Actinopteri; order Myctophiformes; family Myctophidae; genus Protomyctophum; species Protomyctophum parallelum. The sequence goes on from NC_139699.1 coordinate 55,563,412, forward strand.
TAACCTCCCACGGGGCAGCACACCTAAACCTAACCTTAACCCATAGTCTAACCAATGACTAGTCTAAACTAAGTATGCACCCCGTCAACTTGAACTGACACATAATACCTTGCTGTTAATACATGGTTATTTTTTAATTTCTTCATTAGGTTTTATTTTTCATTTAGTTTGGGATTTTTGTTTCAGTTTTCCATTGTAACAGACAGAGCTGTGCATTGGAGCAGCTGCACTGCTCAAAAACGACATACAGTAGTGCTGTTATAATGTTTTATGTTTGATGGGCGCTAGCCCCATCCTATGCACAGCTTTGTGTGTATAGTACTGTATAGTGTGTATGAGCACGGAATCTGTTTGTATCACGGAATGGGATGATTTGATTGTTGGTTTTCAGATAGCTCTGGTCCATAGCCTTCTACAGCTTCGATTCTGACCTGCAGTATAAGGCTATGCCACTTTCAGTTTTAAATCTCAAATGGAAATCAGACCAGCCTCTCCTCTTTTGTGGAAATCTCATGAACGTTTGACCTACTCACCAATACAAAGACGGGTTGTGTCAATAGAAAGCCTACTTTCCTTAGTGGACGCACTCTGAGCCCCCCACCACAACTATAAAATGCACGTTTTTGCCAAAACATAACAGAATCCACCGAGCAGAAACACAATTTCCTCGATGGTGTACTCTACGCCGTCGCCATCACAGCGCCAACTCACTACTGCCACACACAGGTCAGAGAACCGCATTACACCATAAATACACCGGTAACCTGCATGTTATTTCCTGTAGTCCAGCTGATGGAAGTAAACACTAGAGTGACCATGCCGCACAAACTATGATTTCATTAGAAGAGACACTGGACATTTCCGCTAAAACAAGAACAAAAAAAAGTCATTTGTGCTCTTGTAAATGGCAAACATGTATTTGCCCTTTTACCTACAGGTTATGGCAAAAGCATTTGTTTTGGACTTTTTGGTCCGATTATGGATGAAATAAGTGGGCCTTTTTTTTTCAACACGAAAAAAATAAAATATAAATAGCCTATAATATGTAATTGTATTATAAAGGGCCAGGCACAATGGCAACTTTAATAAAATGTAGGCCTATATTTGTCTTTACTGTTAACTACTATTTATTTTCTGTTCCCTCCTAGTAAGAGACATTAGGCTAATACAGTAGAATATATTAAGAGATGGGGGATGGGCAGTGTGCAACTGAATGTTTACTTCAGTAAAAAATTTTTTTATTTAATTAACATGAATAAGAAACTAAATAGTTACACATTTGTTTGGGAAAATGTATGTATGTATTGCCCAATATTTTTTTACGAAGACATTGTATGCGTAATTGCGTATGCCACTGTTTACACATTTAAACTGGAAGAAACAGCTGGAGCGCATACAATCTCATAGGGTGTTATTCCGCTCTGCAGCGTGGGAGGCGCTGTTTCGTAAAAACATTTCTCACCGAGCGGAAGTGTGTCCGCTCAGTGGATTCTGTTACATTTTGGCAAAAAAGTGCTCAGAGTGCGTCCACTAAGGAAAGTAGGCTTTCTATTGACACAACCCATCTTTGTATTGGTGAGTAGGTCAAACGTTTGTGAGATTTCCACAAAAGAGGAGAGGCTGGTCTGATTTCCATTTGATTTAAAACTGAAAGTCGCATAGCCTTATACTGCAGGTCAGAATCGAAGCTGTAGAAGGCTATGGACCAGAGCTAGTTTTCAGCATCATAATCGTAAAGTTGGACTGCTGATTTGATTGGCTGACAGTATGATGATGTATGATGATAAGAGCGCCCCTCACTTCAAACAAGTGTGATTTTTAAATTAAATGTACTTTTAGTCTACAGTTTATTAAAAGTAATGCAACTGTTACTTATTCTATAGGTTTGAATAAGCCATACATGAGTGAGTTCAATGAGTTGTTCAAGTTGCACTCAGAAGGTTGGAGTCTCAACTGCACGCAAACTTTATCGTCATTTAATGTCCGCCCCCACCATGTCTCTCATAGACTGTCTGTATTTATGCTTACAACCTCCCACTTCCACTTGCTCCTGTGGTTGTTTCTCGCCCTTAAGACTGGTTATAATGAAGTAGAATAATGCAGGTGTTTAACAATAATTTAACTCTTGAGGTCCATTTGGTTTCATTTTACACTCTCAAGAGTTAAATATTTGGTTCCCAACTCTCCATCATTTAGCTGGGGACCACCTGGAACCCCCTCAAGGACCACTGGTTGAAAACCACTGATTTACAACAACATATTTTGTGTGAGATGTACAATCTCACAACGACATATTGCCTGGGAAACAGTTTAATATTTACTGGAATGAATCATATAATTAGTTTATTTGCAGGATGCTATTATCATTAATATGCATCACAAGAAACAAAGCAAAACCTTCACAACAAAGAACATGCAAAGGACCTCACATGCAAAATGTGCCCAATCCAAAGTTTATGAAACAGCAATGCATACCTACTAGACATAGTAGCTACAGTATACTGTACTGTACAACAATCATCATCATCATCACCTTTATTCATCATACTCGGAATACAGTTGAGGGCAATTAAGCCCTCATTTCCAATGTAGCCAAGGTTTACAATACACAAAATACAGTAAAATAAAAACAATACATCAAACAACATTATAAATCAAGATAAATTACAAAGGAACTTTATACAGAACAACCATCAGTAAAATAGATCAATTGAATCATGGTGAAAGATGTTCTGGAGCATTCCTTTGAACTGACCGAAGGATATGGCAGGGCAGTTTTAAAGAGTTTTGGAGTTCATTCCACGAGGTTGGGCCATTGACAGAAAAAGCTGTCTTGCCCAACTCTGTCTGGGCCTGAGGAACCTTGAGCCTTAAGAAATCACTAGAGAGGGTCTGATAGGTGTTCCATCATGGAACAAATATAGTCGGGGAGCATCCCAGCAATGGCTTTATATACACACACAAACACACTCATGAGAACAGAGAGAAAGTGGAAAAATAAAGGGACGGAAAATAATAAACAAAGGGCTTATATCGTTCCAGTCTCTACCCTCACAAAGGAGGAACTGAATCAATAAACTGAAAAGGAGGCAATTGGAACATTGGACACGATGCATGCTTTATCTATTTCTTTTTTAATTAGAGCACAGAATGTCATAACGGTGTTGGTACAAGATGAATCCCTCCACTGTACTAAGCCATGTAATAAATAACTGGAAGTATTATGTCAATATATAGAAGGTTCTACTAATGAAGGATGGCGGCATGGGGAGTGGAGGGTTAGATGACTCTATGACCCCTGCCTGCATGCAGCCTCCAAAAACAATAATAAAAGGATGTGTGCATGCGTGAGTGTTTCAGATTATGTTTAACTATATATGCATGTACTGTAAGCATTTCATATTGTCACTGTTGGGTGGAAACCTTGTACAAAACTGTTTGTTCAGGAAATGGAAAGAAGTGTTCCGATGTATCCAATGTACTGTAGTTATTATTTAGTCACAAGGCCTTGTTAATACTTTTCATAGGCTAAATGTTTATAACTTGTTAACTTGATAACTTTTGATTATTTTTTTGATGTAAAATCTAGCAATTTACAATTTACAATTCAGGCATTTAATCCAGAGCGATTTACATTAAGCAAGAACAAAACATGACGATACATCATATACGCAAAGACTAGTTATCATGAATCATACATAAACTACGAACATAACAGTGGAATATATCTATATAATGAAACTATGCATATATACTATAGTGCTATGTCTACATACATAATGCTATCTAAGTTACATAAATTGAGCCTTTGCATTCGCCTGCAAGGTCGTTGGGCTAGGGCAAGTGCTGCAGCAAGTGCTACGGGCCAAGATGGATTCTGAAGAGGTGGGTTTTCAGACAACGGCGGAAGATTGGGAGTGAGTCTGCAGTTCTGATTGTAATGGGAAGTGCATTCCACAGTTTGAGCAAGAAGGGAGAAGAGTTTGGGACGTATGGAGCGTTGCCCCTGCGTTTTTTAGTGAAGGTACTTCCAGCTTCCCTGCGTCGGCTGATCTGAGTGCACGGGAGGGTTCGAAGGGTTCGATCAGATGTGCAAGATATGGGGGTGCCATGCCTTTGGTTGCTTTGAATGCCAGCATCAGCTCACAATGACGTGGCGCGATGCAATATTGCAACACGCTGTGAGAGCTGTGGGCTTATTTTTTATACTTTTGTTATTTACTTTTATGTTAAAAACAGTATCAGATGGCAGTTGAGTGAGTGTGAGTGTTTCATAGTAAATGTAAGAGCCTTTCAGTATAGTATTTGTGAGTGACTCAATATTTAATTCATATACACTGCTCCTCATAAATATATGTATGTGATCTCACACATCCATAATCGTAAAGTTGGACTGCTCACAGTATTCCACAACTTTAAGATGCTGTTTTTTTTCTCTCCTAAAATAAAAATGTTCACTTGAGCAGGTCCTGAGGCGAACGGCTGGGTCAGCCATGAGGAGATAAAACATTTTGTTAAACTCTTGGACAGGTTCCACTAAATGTGTATAGGAAGGAATTCGGTGCCAAGAGTTTCATTCCATTTAGTGGGGTTAGAGATGTTTTGAAAATCAACTTGTAATTATGTTCCAACATCCTTTTAGCTGTGTGTGACTTTGTCAATAGTTGTAAAGGAAGTTTTATTTTTCATTTACTTATAAGGAGGGATTTTAGTGAAGTGAATACATTCTGAAAATAACAATCAGCACACCTTTGAATTAATGCCTGCATAAAATGTATATATGCAACTAGAGATTTCTTACGTGTGGTACTGAACATCAACCAGGATGAGCACATCACCAACAAGCGTCTGTACGGGACATTACCAAGTGTATAAGAAAAGATAGCAGTAAGGAGGATGAGACTAGCTGGCCACCGACACCAAGAACATCAACAGGCCCGCTGTAGAGAGAGTAAGCAGCCTCAAGTTCATCTATGTTCACATCACTGAGGACGTACGTCAGTGGGATGAACACACAGGCCCATGTGGTGAAATAGGCAGTGCAACACCTCTTCAACACCTCTTCTACCGCTAAAGAAGTTCAGCACGGGGACCAAAATCCTACCGGCCTTCAACAGAGATGTGTACCAAAGAGCATCCTGAGTGGCATGGGAACTGCACTGCCCTCAACAGCAAAGCACTGAAGTGGGTTGTGCGGACAGCCCAGATGAGTGGAGTTGAGTTCCCTTCCATCCAGGATAGATACCATCCTAGATACAACCAACCATGAACTGTTTGAGCTGCAGCCGTCTTGCAAGCAGTAGAAGGGTTGTATTTGTGTACGCTATGTATTAGTAGTTTTTATTGTTTGTACACTGGATGCCAGTGTTCCAGGGGGTACCCCAGACATGAAAAACTAAATAAAAATAATGAAGCATCAAGCATCAGTTCAACCACTTTAACCATATACATAGCTGATCAAGCTCACAACATATGTTGTGGGCTTGTGGATCTGCCATTTTCCAAAACATAGTTTTTACGGCTCATTATAAGATGCTGCCCTTTCTATAGTTCTATACACACTGCTCCATGGAATTATACAAGAAAAATACAAGGAAGCAATAACAATTTTAAGGTCATACATTACGTACATTTCTTAATGTGAATGGTGTCGTGCTGTATAAACTAGATAAATGCAACAAAACAAATACACAGACCGAGTCTGTTGTGGTATTATCTATTTTGCTAATATCTGCAAAACCATGAACTAAAGGAATATTCATTGTATGTTAGGTCAGTGCCATCCAGTGCCCTTTCAAAGGATGTTTTTCTTTTCTGAATACATTTAGACTCTAAATAACGTGGTATCTTAACTGTCGGAAAGGTCATTCTGTAAATCACCCAGGCAGCCACATACAAACTGCGGCTGTGTAAAGGTTTATTTCACAAAGAAAATAGTACCCTCACTGCTTTCCCTATCTAATTCATTTAACTATAGGTCATTGTGTTTTTTTGTTGAGACAGCCCATTTTGATTGTTTTTTTGGTGCAGGCTTCCGTGTTTTGATTCATTATCATCAAAAATGTCATGTAAACAAAGGTCTATCCAAGGTAGCAAATAGATTTGACAACCCTGTTATAGCCTTAGTTAATTTTCTCCCAGTATCAAACTGGCCTATAGCACTAGCAGTCCGGGCACGTAGCTCCAATGCAGCCCGACGGCATGTCGCGGGTTCAAAGCCCTATACCGACAGCCATTTCTGCGTGTCACTTCCTGTCTCTCTCTACTACTATCAATACTATCAATAAAGGCAGGGAACAGCTTGAGTCCAAGTTTATTTCCTGACATCCACTGATTTAAGAAACAACAAAACTACATTAATAATAAGGGTAATAATAATAATAATAATAATAATAACTAGAAAAGTCACAATTTTGAAAAGTTGCAAAGTGTGGTTGCCGCAGTCACTTACATAGGCCCCTCCCACTAATATTGTCAGCCAATTACAACATTTTGTTATGGACAAAAGGGCCATTAAAATTACATTTTGGACAGGTACAAGGTTATTGATCCTAAGCCACTGATTGCATTGTATGGTGTAGTCCTACAGGAGTCACCAATAACAACTCCAAGCCGACGCATTTACTACGTAATGTAGACCTTCATTAATCCCACAGGGTAAATTCTGTGCCATTCACGAGATATCTCGTGTTTAGAGCTTTACAGTGTGCCAAACACGGGAAACATGAGATTCTATTCTATACTGTCCAGTTCTATGCCTGTTTATATATCCTATGTGAAAATTGTGTGATTGTGTAATTCAACCATTTTGTAGCATTAAGGCTCAGTCCTTGCGCAGCCGACCCAGATTCGAATCAGGACCTTGTCTGCATGTCGTTCTCCACCTCTTTTTCCTGTCTCTCTGCACTGTCTATCAAAAGGTTTTACATAAATTCAGTGCATGTCTGAAACACATGCTAATACAGTTGTGTACAGCACAGAGCAGTACAATACTTGTATAGCCCTGCTACTTTGCACATGTCTTCTCTCTACTCATTTTTAACAAATTACCACTTACAGCTTTTATTGTCCAGCCTGGTTCATAACAGGAGCCAATTACCAGCAGGGTTCAAGTACACCACTCACATTAGACACCACTCAGTCACCACAGCAATCCAATCCAATCCAATCCAACTTTATTTATAAAGCACATTTAAAAACAACAGAGTTGACCAAAGTGCTGCAGAGTAGGCATAACAATAAATAAAAAAAACACAATGCAACACAAGGAGAACATACAATACAAATAAATACACAGTCAACCAGGGTTTAAAAGCCAAAGAATAAAAATGAGTTGGGTTTTAAAAAGGGATAATATTGTTGGAGCAAACCTGACATGGTTGGGTAGCTATAGTTCCACAGTTTTGGAGCAATAACCGAGAAGACTCGTTGCCCTCTTTGCTTAAAGGTATATTCAGTGATTTCACTCAAAAAACCTTAGGTTTCGTTTTTGGCTGGGACCTAAGCCTTTCATCCAATCAGGATAGAGAGCCAAAAACAAAACCTAAGGTTTTTTGACCCCCAGGGGTTAACTGGGGACAGGGAGGAACTCCTTATATGGTCAGCACACTCTATAGTAGAGAGGATTATCACAACAAAACAAAAAAAATAAGTGATATTTGAATTAAGTGAAATCACTGAATATACCTTTAAGCCTCGTCTTAGGGACGACAAGCAGCAATTGGCCAGCTGACCTCAGTGATCTGGAAGGGCCATATACATCTAGTAGCTCAGAGATATAAATTGGCGATGACCCATTTAAAGATTTAAAAACAAACATTAAAATCTTAAAATGGATCCTAAAACGTACTGGGAGCCACTGGAGTGCCAGTGGAGTGAGGCTAAAATAGGGGTGATGTGTTTGTGTTACTGGCTCTCCGGAGTCAGTAATGAATAAAAGACAATTAAAAACACGTAAAAGTGCAGATTCAGTGCTGTGAAAGGTTTTAAAACCAGATTGAAAAATCTCAAGGAGTCCATGTGTGTCAAGAAAATGCTGTAGTTGTACAAGTGCAGTTTTTTCTAATTTTAGTTTTTTACAGGTACTGTGGTACCCTCACAGCAGGTAGTATTAATCAATCAGTCACTCATCAATACTTGCATGCACGCACAGTCGCGCACGCACACACACGCGCACACACACACACACACACACACACACACACACACACACACACACACACACACACACACACACACACACTCACACACACACACACACACACACACACACACACACACACACACACACACACACACACACACACACACACACACACAGGAAGAAACTCGCTTGCCCTTCCATTCAAAAAGTTTCATTCATTTCATTGGTTACCTTCAGTGAAATCATTGAAAGCTATGTATTGGTTGTTTGGCCTTGCTAGTGAACTGTACTGTACTGTGAGAAGAGCAGTATGTGTACCTGAACAAGAGCAACAGATGTGAAACATGGTGTAGAAACTGTAATGCTATTACACCACACTTCCGCGGTGCAACCTTCATAGACACACAGACAGTGTTGAAAAGACATGAGATCACCAACTGTGCAAGGTAGTGTGGTGTACTATGAATCATAATAGCATATTCATAACTACTTGGTTAGTCATATTGCAAGCCATTTCTCCCTTCATCACCCACCACAGTGTCTTCACTATTTGCATATCAATTGTTCCACTGGGCAGGAATCCTTTGACTTCTCAAGATAATTCTTGCAGGGAGTGATCTTTTGATCTGATATTATCTTTAGGGTCTCCAAACTAGACCACCCATGGGGCTTTAGGCCTTCCTGTTTGACTGATAAGTGACAGAGGAGCTATTCTTTAGGGCAGGAGGCTACAGTTTGTCTCCATGCATTTTTATGAGTACTACAGGGAGTGTCACAGTTGGGGGTCTTTGATTAGCTGTTTCCCCTGACACAATGTGCGATACCATGATAAGATGACTTTGCTATGCTTGTAACTTGATGTAACATGGGAGATGACTCATTGATTGAATAAAGAAGGACTTTGCCTGGGAAAACGGAGCTCATTTCTCGTTCTTGATACATTAGGAAAATAAGGTGATAATCTACAGACTCCTGGAAGAAAGGGCTACAGTAACATGTGTCTCCATTTGTCTTTGTGAATTAACCCTACTTACTCTCCACTGTTATACTACAGTGTCACACAAAAGTAGCAAAAAAAGCTGATCTACAAGCATTTTTGGGGCATTTTGTGTTGTTGCTAGGATTTTAAGGTGTAGATTAGATTGCAGTCCCAGAGATGAAAAAAGGTGACAAATATCATGGGTCCATGGCCTAATGCATATTCTCACAAACCCTAGACCAGTTCCAGTTTGCCTTTCGGGAAAACAGGAGCACAGAGGATGCCATTGCTACAGCCCTACATTTTACTGTCTCTCACCTGGATATTGCAAACACCTGTGTGAGAATGCTATTCAATACAATCATCCCCTCCAAACTGATCAAAAAACGTACCGACCTTGACATTGACCCCCTGCTCTGTAACTGGATCCTCGACTTCCTTGTGAACAGACCCCAGCAGGTCAGGATAGGCAACCTCAACCTCCTCAACCATCACCCTGCCCACCTGCACATGGCTCAAACCATGTCATCAAGTTCGCAGACGACACTACAGTGATTGGCCTCATCAAGAACAAAACGACGAACGCACCTATATGGAGGAGGTACAACACCAGGTGAGGTGGTGCGCAGAGAACAACCTCGCCCTTAACACCTCCAAGACAAAGGAGCTGGTTGTGGACTTCAGACGGAGCAGAGGGGGGGGGGGGCAGCATGCTCCGATCCTCATCCATGGCGTGGAGGTGGAGCGTGTCACCAGCTTAACCCATTCTGACCGGGCACCCATTTTGGTGTCAGCATCATGTTATGCTTTATCTATTGAAAAATAGCAGATCTACAAGCTCATATCGCGCCACCGAGTGGCGCGATACGAGCTTGTAGGTCTGCTATTTTTGAAAAATCGAAGAACGACTGACATTTTTAGAATCTGATCTCAGGTCAGAATGGGTTCATCAGACCAGTGTGTGTCCAGTGGAAAACCTCATATGAATCTGATCTCAGGTCAGAATGGGTTAAAATTCCTGGGGGTCCACATATCTGAAGACCTTTCCTGGACCCTAAATACATCATCCCTCATAAAGAAGGCCCACCAGCGTCTCTTTTTCTCGAGGAGACTATAAGGAAAGTCAAGCTATCCCACCTGACTTTGGAAAAGTTTTACTGCTGCACCATTGAAAGTACATTGACCTATACTGTATTACAGCTTGGTACGGAAACTGTACTGTTGCAGAGCGGAAATCACTGCAGAAGGTGGTGAAAACGGCACAGCGTATATTATAGGCTCCTCATTACCATCGATTGAATCCATCCACAAACAACGCTGCCAGTCTAAGGTTCTCAGCATCATCAAGGATGCCTCCCACCCCAACAACAGACTATACTACTATAACACATCATGACTGCTTTTGTACTGCATTGGAGTGCCATTCATTTCGTTGTACATGTGTGTAACAGTGTTCAATGACAAAATAAAATCCATACATCCATACCACACCAAGGTCCTTGGAATTCACATTTGACAATCACTGGTTTATTGTATTACATATAGAATAATGGAAGCAGAAGGAATGCAATTCCTCACATTCTTGTGACTGTGGGTGAATATGGTTCAGATCTGGTCATTCATGTGCATAGACCGGTTCACTTGCCACAGTTTGTAAAGAGGGAGGTGGTACGAGATGAAGAACCTATAGAAGAATAGACTGTCAAAAGCAAGAAGGTGCATTCATCAGACTTAAAAAGACCTGGAGCTCCAAGAAGAACCAAGCTAACTGTGCAAGCTCCTATAGTGGTGCCACTATTGCTATATGAATGTGACCCATGGAAAATGAACAAAGGAGACAACGAGGCAGATGATGTGTTCCGTAACAGATGCCTATACGAATACTACTCTGGCGAGTATACATTGGCAAGATTCAGAGCACGTCTAGAACTGAGTTGAAGCCGCCGAGTGAGGAAATGAAGCTGTGTAGATGGAAGATGATTTATTAGACACATACTATATATCATCTATAGGACCACAACAACGACTGCAACATATGAATGACAACATGGGCACCAGAAGGGAAAAGAAGAAAAGGTCTGAAGTGAGGACGGCAGCAGCTGGCCATGAAAAGTGGAAGTGCACTGTGATGGCTTTATTATGTGCCACAATGCACAAAGTAATAACAGGTAACATTCATGCATGTGCATGAATTGTTATGCAGGCCACAGAGCCATGGTGGGATCATGTGGGCAATGCCACGAGTGATGGCATGGAGCAGAGATGAAGATCCAGGCATTTTTCTTGACCTCAGAATGCAAAGGGTCCTCATGAGACACATGTGCTCTGCATTGGGCAAACGTTTAATCAAGTCAGATTACTGAAATGATTCCTCAGGCCTTTTAAGAAGCAAGGGAAGATGGAGTGCTGAATCCTATGAGAATGAAAGGATGTGTGAAAGTGTTTCATATTATATAAAAATGTACAACAACAGTGTAGACGAGATGTGTGCCTATAGCTATTGTAGTAGCGAATGTGACATTATAGTCCACGCAAGGTGTTGTGGCGCCACCCTGTGTCTAAAACAAAACAATACATCATAACAATGTCTGGATGAGGACACACGGATTGTTTATCATATAAGGGAGGGAGGAATGGCCATCATGTTTTCCGTTTATTATACTAGCGTAAAGCGTTGATATATCTACAATTCAAATAAAAAAGGGTGATTTTGACTTTGGTACTTAAACATCATGCCAATATACTTGTTGTAGTTTTAGTCAATTAGTTCGGGACTTTTTAATACTTGTAACAAATATTTATATTAATGTTGTATTAGCCTACTACTTGTACTGTGTAAAATAAAAACCTGCATGCGCACACAGTGCAGCTTCTCCCCGGTGCACTGTTTCAGCACCGCGGACAGCAATTGGACCAGTGACGCGGGTGTCGCTCGTTGAAGCGCGCTGCCCATTGGTCTGATTAGAATAGACTTTATAAGCTTGACGCGCGACGATAGGATATGGCATATGGCCATACGATACGAGCTAGGATTTATTGTTACTCTCACATTCCAATAAATAGTCCTCCTGTGTGAATTATTGAAATTATCGTGGCATCGTTCATCTGCAGTCATCACAATTATCATCGCGTCCAGTCAGTCCATAGGACACTAAACAGAAAACGGTTTTCGGAAGGAGGTAAGCAGATTACGCGGTCTTTCTCGTGGGAGACCACATAATTCCTGGTTTTGATGGCACAGTGCAGGATTTTCAGTAGCATTATTGCCGTGCATTCTGAGTCTGGGCGACGCTTCTTTGGGTATAATTAAGTTATTGCTGACTGCCTGACTTTGAATGTTTTTTTATGACAAGCTGATGGTTGCCGACCGTTGTGTTTGCATTTCCTGACTGGCTGGAAGACAAGTGTATAAGATTTAGAGCCGCTAACTGAGCCGGTGTCTGTATCCACACCGTCTGTTAGGCTACTGCAAATCCCCTCTGTTAAGCTAAACCGCCTATTATCGTTGTTACTTGTAAACACATACTTGCCTTAGTATTATGGCTATAGTCACACTAGACACTACACTAAATTGTGATATGAAGCTCATCCCGTATAGGTGCATAGTCTACTCTAATGTAAAATAGCGCTGGTGTCTGGTGAAGTAGCTGCTGTGGAATATCCCTCCCTATAGGTTCAAGAGACAGCTGACCAACTCAACCAAAACACAACAATCAACAGCGTCCACATGGCATCAGGTAAGCCTATGTCTAAAACACTGTAGGCCTAATATCAAAGTGCATTTTACATTTGGATGTGCGTCTAACAGGGATAGAATAAGGGGTTCATAGGCCGCTACACTAGAGGGTGTCCCATTGTCCCATAATGCTATGAGACATATATTTAAATGCAAGTATCTGACTTAGATTATGGTAATGACATTGTACAAAATATGTATTACATAGCCTAAGTAAATACGGACAAGAGTTTTTAATGTGACTAGAATATTACATGCCTTCTTAGTATTGTAGGCTATGAATCAAATATAATGAAGTAAATAAATTGCGGTTTCTGTTTTAAAATCAAACACAAAGGAATTACCATGCTTTGAGATTGATTGATTGAAACCGTTATTTATTCTCGAAAGAGCAATTGATGTTCTCCCTCATTTTCAATGCTGACGAGATTACATGCAGTATATATAAAACAATTAAGACATGCAGGTATAAAACACAAAACAAATCTTCATGTAAGGCATAGACATATTATACAGACAGTGAGACAAAACACAAGTTAAAAACAGTTACATTATTGAGGTATAGGGAGGTTCAAAAGCAGGTTATTAAATTGACCATAAGATATTGGGGTATTAATTTTCAATGTTTGCTGTAAAGTGTTCCATGTGGCTGGGGCATGGAAGCAAAAAGCTGACTTTCCTAGTTCAGATTGTACGGATGGGACCTCTATAGTTTAAGCCATTCACTTGAACGGTTCTGGCGAGTATAACAATACAACTACCCTATACTAACAGCTCTATACAAATCTCAATCTGACAATATTATGAAACTTTCAAATTAGCGTTAGCTGGGTTGAGAACGGACACTGAAAGATGGCATGCTATATTGTTGATTCGTTTTGTAACTTTGTTAAGCATCATCAGTAATACAGTGTAATCACGTGCAGTGGTTCTCAGAGTGGGGTTCACTGGGGACTCCCAGGGGTTCCTTGAGTGGGTTCCTGGGCAGGGGGTCCCCAGCAAAATGAGGAACAGTTTGACCACTTTTATCCGATTACTATACTGAAGCTCTCAATATAGCCTATGTCATATTGTCTCTCATATGTCCAACACGGTTATACTTTTCAGGATTCAAAAATAGCAAAAGTAGCAGGATCTGCTATATAGGCCTACTTTTGGTGCTTTTGTGTGACACTGTAGCTTATACTCTAAGCACTGTAATGACAAGTAGGGCGTTAAATAACCCATTTTGGGCGGGAACCCCTTTTGGTGTTAGCAAGTGGCGCGCTACGAGCTTGTAGGTCTGCTATTTTTGAAAAATCGAAGAACCACTGACATAGAAACATAGCTTTTTTTAGAAAACTGTCAGGATGTAGAAGACATTTTTAGAATCTGATCTCTGGTCACAATGGGTGATAAAAAAATAAAAAATTAAATTAAAATGGGGAGAGGTTTTTGCCCGACACCAACGATAATGGTTATGGTGACCATTTGACCACTTGTCTGTCTTGTATTATGTACTACTGCAGAGCCTAACTTCCCCCCGCTGCCTGGGTTCATCCCATTGAAGCCATGTTTCTACCAGGACTTTGACGAGATCCCTGAGCATCACCGTGTTATGTGCAAGAGAATGTACCACCTGTGGATATGTAAGTGACCTTGTTTCAAAGTATAAAATAGGACAGTAAACGTACTGTACGGGTTGTATTAATAATCTACAACGTAACTCATTATAAAGTTGTCAATGCGATTGTAGTGGAGTAATGAGAACAATATTTTGCCTTTTAGGCAATAGATGCTCTGTAACTTTGCTCTGTCTACCCCGGAATTGGACCCGGTTGCCGGAGGAAGTGCTGACATTTTCTTACCATTGAGCTAATAGAGCCTGCTTGCTAAGGGGATAAATTGGATCTCGAGCTTCAGGTCAAAATTCATGTCAGATCCTGTGTCTAGGTGAGACATAACCTTTGATCTAAATGTCTCATTGGAGGAGCTGGGAGAAAAAAAATAAAAACACCACAAAGTTATATTGTATTTAACAAAAGTACAGTATTTGACTTGAGTAAATGTATTTTAGATATTTTCCACCAAGTCATTATACTGTAGGTGAAAATGTTCAATATCAATGTTCGAAATGCAGTTAATATGAATAATGTCTTTTGGACTGTGATAGCAAAGGCTCTGGGTTTAGTAAGCAATGAGGGAGAACAAACAAACACTGAAACCTTGCAGGAGAAATATTCCCTTTCGTGTTCTGCAGAACAGACAAAACAATGAATCAGTCAAACGTAAACTGTAATGAAACATTCTGACTGGCATATTCAGTAATCACTGTTAGTAGTGGTCATACAGTAATAGTCTCCAACACAACACAAAACAAATAGACTGTAGAAAATAATGAAACTTAATAGGAAAATATGTCTCGCAAATTCAGAAACATGTGAGGCAAATGTCCAGTTTAATTGAATCCCACCTTGAGTGGCCTATACGTTAATCTTTCACTGTTGTTACTGGCTATTATGTTCTCCCTCTACAGATTGCAGTACATGATAAACATGTGCAGGTATTTCATGCATCTAATTTGTATTCAGCTAAGCATGCTTAATCGTATTGTTTTGTTTTCAGTTAACTGTCTTTCTTGACTTTGCACACTCACTCACTCACTCACTCACTCACTCACTCACTCACTCACTCACTCACTCACTCACTCACTCACTCACTCACACTAATTGTTTGTTTTGTAATTATTTGGATATTTCTGGCCAGGGGATCTCAAACGTTTTCATACTGTACCAAGGGCAACCGAATTATATAAAAATGTATATTATTATATTATATTATGCATATTAAATCTAGCTTCTTGATTATTCAATTGATCGAAAAGTAATCATACAGTACATTGCAGCTATAGATGGATCACGGAGAGATGTGTTGTACAATGTTCTGCTTATACTAACTAACTTGCATAATGGTGAGCTACGGGGGCTGCAACAACAAGTTTACAAAATACCACGTTTGAATTAATAGCTTCATGGTTACATAATTGTGATAAACATAACATCACACTTACTTTGGATTGATTGTGCAGCCTAATCGTTGTCTATTCAGTAAATGGATGGCTGTCTCAATTCAGCTGGGGCTGTGTCGCTCTCACACGCCCTCGGTAGACAGATAATTGAAGGAGATTTGCCCCCTTCTGGCGGCGGAGTGATGCAAGCTGCACACGAGGTGTTATCGGAGCTGTGTTGTGATTCACAACACAGCTCACTTACGATGTTGGGGGATACAGACTGTATATTAATTACATCACACTGTGTAAATAGAGAAACATCACCAGAAAATGTAATCTAGGACAGCAGCAGAGAGAAAGTTCAGCAACAGCTTTGCTGTATATTATGTAGCATGACATTTCAGAAGCAGCGAGTTCATTCTCCGGCAAAGGCGGATGGATGGATTATGACAGCTCCGTTCAGCTCCGTCGATCCGTTCGGCGCTCCGGACTCCGCAACTGCCGGTAAACCGCCGGTAACCTCCGCCACCCTGCCGGGGGGGAGGAGCAGCATCTGCCAGGGGATTATGTCACTCCACTGCCGCTCCATCTTGCGGCCGCCGCAACTGCCGGTTAACAGCCGCGGCGCTGCCGGGAGAAGGGGGCGGCATCTGCCGGGGAAACTGGGGGGGATTATGACACTCAACTGCCACGCGTTGCGTCGTGTTTGCGTTTTGGGTTAGGTTTAGGGTTTGGGGTGTTGTGTCGGACTGATGCCGCAGATAAACCCTACCGCCTGCCGCGGGTGTTCCGCGGCTGATGCCGCTGGCGTAAAATGCACTCGCTCTCTCTCTCTTACATTTAACAAAAGTGTTTCTGGTCTTGATTTACATTTTCATATCTTTGCACCCCTGTCTGCATGCTTTATCTGTGTCTCTCTCTGTGTGCCTGTAGGCCTATATCGTCTCTGTCAGGTGGACATTATGTGCAAACCTGTTACTGTCCGGGATTCAAATTCAAAAACAGTGAAATTACGGTATCAGATCTGCAAGCTCTGCGATCCAGTAGGGCGTTAATTTACGGAGAGGTGTCTGTCCGACAGTGACATGTGTGCAACTGTGCATGTATGGGTGTGCAATGCATGCATGTGTGTGCGTTTGCTTGGTATGCTCAGGCTGAAAAGCCTTACTTGTACTCCATATATTATTTTCAGTGAGCGGGCACAGTCATATGTATTAACGATAGTCTTTACAATGACGCATATTTTGTTGTTGCAGTGAACAGTGTCACACTAGCGGTGAATTTAGTCGGCTGCTTTGCCTGGATGTTCGGTGGAGGAGGAGTGACCAACTTTGGTCTGGCCTTCATATGGCTGCTCATGTTTACTCCATGTTCATACGTCTGCTGGTTCAGGACCCTCTACAAGGCTTTCAAGTATGCCACGCCACGCCACACCACTAACATTATTGATCATTTAACAAAATTATTGAGCAAAAATATCGGGTATTTCTTGCCATTTGTCGTACAACAAAGTGCTGAAGTGATTAACGCATGGAATTAAGTTCTCAGTCATTTGGAACCAATAGAAGCCAGCATGTCTTCCAAAGCATGCCGTGCACCGAAAATGGCAGATCTACAAACTCCCAACACGTCAAGCTGTGACGTGTTGTGAGCTTATAGATCTTATTTTTTTCGTTAATTATTTAATAATAGTAAATACGAACAAATCCGTACCCCTGGCAGGGTTTAACTACCTTCTCGTGCCAGCAGGTGACAGACAAAGAGATTAAGATTAAGAATAGATGTTTAGAAGTATGTTCCATTAACATGAATTCCATAAAAGCAAAGGCATAAAAGCCTCAATCTGTGATTTTTTGTACTATTGTGATATGGCATAAACGTGTTCCATTTATAAAATATAAATATCGGATCAGGAATGATCGCTATCGGCAGATGCTCAAAATCCTACTGTACCTCAACATTACATTTTCAGTCATGAGATTACATTTTTGCTTTCTCACGTTCTCAGGTCTGACAGCTCCTTCAACTTCATGGCGTTCTTCTTCGTCTTCATGGCTCAGGTGGGCATCAGCATCATCCAGAGCATCGGCATCCCTGGATGGGGCGTATGGTAAGAACCTCACACTCACACGCTGGATGAGGTATTATGGTAAGAACCTCACACTCACACGCTGGATGAGGTATTATGGTAAGAACCTCACACTCACACGCTGGATGAGGTATTATGGTGAGAACCTCACACTCACACGCTGGATGAGGTATTATGGTAAGACCACAGACAGTCTGAGGCAGTGGTTCTCAAATGGGGTATGAACTATGGACATAGTTCAAAGTAAATGTGCTCAGGCTGGTCTAATTTCAAGTCTTTCCGCTGCCTGAAGCACAACCTACTACCAGCGTGTCGCTGTTGTTTCAGCATGACTCCGATACTATAATACACAACATTTGAAGAAACTACTTGCAAAACACTAAATTTGACTTGAAAACTGAACTGAATACTGCTAGACGAGCGAGAGGGTGTATGTGTGTGTGTGTGTGTGTGTGTGCTGTTCGCTGTTCAGAAAAACAGGCAACAGCTTGAAGCGGGCCGCTCGCTGTCTGTCTGCTGAGCGTAGCCTGTCTCCTCTATGCCTGTCTCTCGTCAACAATGAAAGGACAGGGAATCAAACCACGCCCCCGAAATACAAATCTATATGAAACATAAATAAAGATAACTTTTTGGAAAGTTCAGAAAAATATATTCTTTTCTCCAATATTTTGAAATAAACTGTAAATGGATATTTTCTCACAACCCATAAAAATGGGTCTGTGACCTTGAAACAGGAACCAACTCTTTGTTTGGGAAAATTAGACCATGTCTCATTTCATCTTCATAATAATGAAGAAATGAAATGAAGAAAGAAAACATTATCTGTGTGTGGACAGCAGCATCTTCACCAGGTCACAGCCAGCGACCACGGAACTAAAATTCTTCAAACATTCAGAATGAGAGCAGTAATTCGTCTAAAGTCTGCCACGGTGGATCAGGGGTAGAGTGGCTGGATGGCAACCACAAGGTTGCCAGTTCGAACCCGGGCTCCCCCAGAGTTAGTGTCGAAGTGTCCTTGAGCAAGACACTGAACCCCTAATTGCTCCTGATGTGCTGGTTGTCGGTTGGTGCCTTGCATGGTTTCCGCTGCCATCGGTGTGTGAATGGGTGAATGCACAATCTATGTAAAGCACCTTGGATAAAGGTGCTATATAAATGCACCATTTACCATTTATATTGACAAACGGCCCTGCTCTGTGCATGTCATTATGACAGTGATTCACTAGCAGATATTGGCCTCATATAAGTTTTATGTGGTATACTTATTCCATTTCGAGAGGCTGTTAACCATGAGATCCTCAAAATGTCACTTTACTTTTTTTTGATGATCAGACATTATTATTATGACGGCTTCCATAAAGTTTAAGCATGTCAACCTTTTAGAACATGGGACATTGGGGCAGCTTTATGCATCGAGCACAAAACATTTAAACTTTGGTTCACACACACTCAAAAGCGATAAATAATCTTATAATAATTATAGTTGCCACTATCTTCTTCAAAAACTAATAACTCTCATAATTATGTGACATTAATTCAAATGTGACGCATTGCTGAACTTTTCGTAGTCTCTATGAGTCGTGCAAAGCCAACGTGTTCTTGTCAAGGACCCCCAAAACGGAGCTATGTGTGTCTGTCTGTGTGAACGTATGTCTGCAGTATGTCTGTCTCTGTGTCTGTATATCCGAGCACGGAAAGCTGCAACACCCAAAGTGGCCAGTAGAGTACAGCACAGAGTAAAGTGGCACAGAGTACACTACAGTACGAGCCCTGGGCCGTTCCTGGGGCTCTGGATGTTCCCGGGGACCCCCGGCGACCCGTACACGGACCGCCCGGGGACCCCCACATGGTAACTCTGCCATTTCTCTACCGTTTCGGACGCGGGGCAGCTCGCCAGAACCGGGCCGGCACCCTGGGCGCGTTCCTGGGGGTCTGGATGTTTCCGGGGGAAACAGAAGCTAATGGCTATTGAGAAACACAAGCAGTGCGGGCGGGGCCCTGCCAACCGTGCATAGCAACCAGAGCGGTTCCAAAAATGAAACACAGCGAGGCAATGTTATAGCGATATCAAACGCCTTCTCGTCATCTGTACCCAGCGCCATTAATTTATAGGACAGGTATTATATACTCGTCAAATGGATCCAACGCATTAATAGCACTGCCAAACAAACTGGAACCCCACAAGTCCAACAAGCGAACCTGGGGTGACAGGGCCTTCGCAGTGGGGTGACAGGGCCTTCGCAGTGGGGTGACAGGGCCTTCGCAGTGGGGTGACAGGGCCTTCGCAGTGGGGTGACAGGGCCTTCGCAGTGGGGTGACAGGGCCTTCGCAGTGGGGTGACAGGGCCTTCGCAGTGGGGTGACAGGGCCTTCGCAGTGGGGTGACAGGGCCTTCGCAGTGGGGTGACAGGGCCTTCGCAGTGGGGTGACAGGGCCTTCGCAGTGGGGTGACAGGGCCTTCGCAGTGGGGTGACAGGGCCTTCGCAGTGGGGTGACAGGGCCTTCGCAGTGGCCGCCCCTTCACTGTGGAACTCACTCCCAGCTCACATCAGAGCTGCCCCCACCTGAGAAACGGTGGGAGAAACTCAAAACCCACCTTTTCAGACTTACTTTCCCTACATAATTCTCCACCCCCCACTTTTTGTTTGTCTACCTTAGTTTCTAGTTTTTAACCCTTTTTTATCTACCGGTATAGTCTATTTTTCTAATAAAACTGTTTTTATTATTTTGTTCTGTAAAGCGACTTTGAACAACCTTGAAAAGCGCTATATAAATTGTACGTATTATTATAGGCATTTGCGGTGTCCCGTTGAATTAAACAAATGAAGTAAAGTAATGCTCCCTTTTCAGCGGCTGGCTGGCGACCCTGTCCTTCTTCAGTTATAACATTCTGATAGCGCTGATCATGCTGGTTCCCACCCTCATGTTCACCGCTGTGGCCGCGCTGTCCTTCATCGCTCTAACACAGGTAAGACAGTCCTGTTGCTGCCGGGCAGAAACCTCTGATCTACATAATATTCCAACTTTTTGTGTTTTTCCATAAATTAACGACCTACTTGATCACACTACAGCGTCAAGAGAAAGCAAATCTATCAGATCCGCGAGCTCAAAACGTGTGGTAAAGAGATACATTTCGAGCTTGTGGATCTGCTACTTTTTTATTTGAATCATTTACTGTACGGTGTAGCAAGATTATTTGCCTCAGGATTGAAGGTAATGTTTACCAGAGTGTTTGATAAAGTTCATGGACAGCTGCAGGATCATTTCTGTCAGTCAAATGAGTCAATGTCAACAGAAAGTCCATAGGGGGCAAATAAACCTTCAAGATGTTTGTCAGATTTTCTAAACCGATATGAGAAATGTATCGTATATGGGCTCTGTACATGAAAGGGAACATCAACGTCATTTCCTTGAGCGGTATACTTCTGCCAAAATCCGCCCAAAACAAATGATAGCCTCTAACAGCTTAGGTCTTGCCCAGCGTGGGCTCGGGTACCTTTGGGCATATTGGCATGTACAAAGGTGATCTGTAACTGAGTTAGAACTTCATCGATTAGCCAATTATTCATCATTCTGTTAAGCTGGTCAAGTCATCGTGATGTCAGAAGTGATGTCAGCTGTGTCCCCTTTTATGCCCATATATGTAGTTCTTGGTCAGGAATGTCCAAATACAATCATTTAGGGTTTAGGCCGGGTCATATCATAGAGGCAAACAACAGTTGACAGTTGGCTCATACAGTAATACTAGCCTAATTTAATACGACGCTCATCAGGACTATAGAGCCTTCTTCATCAGCTGATTGAACGATGATGTCATTTGTGCTTTCGGTGTCATGTAAATGCTTTTAATGCAGTGCTTGACAGATTGCATTTGGCAGGGGAAACATTGTGAAACGTTGGAGCAATGGCTCTCCACTGATTGGCTGTGTGACATCTGTGACTGTGACACAACAGTGGGACTAGCAGCCAGGCAGATATCGTATCTTCTACTCCCCGATACAGTTATCTGACACATTTAGATTATTATCGTAGATATTCAAAATACCAGATCTAAAAGCTCACGTAGATTAAAGTTGTCAGTCGCCACAATAATTGATCATTTTTCAATACGTTTGAAGAGCATTAGAATGGGTCAAACTAGAAATTGAATACAAGTTGACGTCGAGGAGCATCTTCCATAAAATCATAGTGAGCTTGTAGGTTGGCTATTTCCGAAAGAAAAAAAAAACTGTGACGAGGAAAAAATGGGACTGCATGATGTATTGTACAGTATACTTTAAGTATATTTTGATACCAATACTTTTATTAAAGTAACACTGAATACAGGGCAGGACTTTTACTTAAGTGCTTACTTTTTATTTATTTAGTTAATTCGATCCAATATTTATTTGTATAGAACACATTTATGCCATATACTGTAGTACAATATTCAAAATCACAGACAATATCCAGTCTAATGTGTGTGTGTGTGTGTGTGTGTGTGTGTGTGTGTGTGTGTGTGTGTGTGTGTGTGTGTGTGTGTGTGTGTGTGGAACGTATTATGGCCTTGGGATATATTGTCCTTGTATTTGGAAGTCTGGGCCATGTCCATAAACTTGTGCTCAGGGGTCTGCAATTGGGTGGATTGTTAAAAACAAATGCAAAAAAGCTGGCTAAATACTGTTCTGTCTCAGCTACTATGGGCAGTCTGTCTGTCTGGAGAAGGCGTTGTTTCATTTATCCCTAGGTGGCTTAAAAACAAAAAAAACATCCTGTCTAGTAGTGTCAAGTAATAGTATGTAAACTATGTGCTATATATTATTTTTTTCTCTTCTTTCCCCTCTGTGTGTTAAGCATGTGCAGCAGCTATATCTGGTTGGACCATATAATGTATAACCTAATTCTGATCAGTGTTTGGGTCTATTGTATTACGCCTCTTGTGCAGATCCAAATAAAAGAATTAAAATGTGTGTGTGTGTGTGTGTGTGTGTGTGTGTGTGTGTGTGTGTGTGTGTGTGTGTGTGTGTGTGTGTGTGTGTGTGTGTGTGTGTGTGTGTGTGTGTGTGTGTGTGTGTGTGTGTGTGTGTGTGTAGATCCATAACTACTACCGCGGCAGTGGGAACAGCATGGCCCAAGCGCAGGAGGAATGGACCACAGGAGCCTGGAAGAACCCCATGGTCCAACAGGCCGCCTTTGGCGCCGCTTCATCAGCCATGCACCAAGATCAGCAGTATAATCCACCACAGAATCCACAACAGAATATTGACAACCAGATGTAACCACTTGAAAAAGAGCCGGGGTATAGAGCACCGAAGTCCTGACGTAACTCGCTCATCCCGACCATTCCCCTGGTTCACGGAAGTAATTTCTCTATGGAGAATAACATGGGGTGATCTTAATATCGTCTACTATAAGCGTTGTGGTCCAAAAATAAACAAGCTGTCTCGGCGTTATTGTCAGGGAGGTGTCTCTGTATCGTTTGCAACAGTCAGTCACTCATATATGATACAGTCTGATTCTAGCGAAAATCTAACTAATTCAGTAGCAGTAACATTAGCGTTTTCTCTCAGTCAGTTGATTCTTCATATCCATATGAGTGAAGCGGCCGGGGTGACATGTTCATTTTTCAAACACAGTTGTTATATGAGGCGATCTCAAATCGCCTCAATGGGGATTTCAATGCAACTAAACAAATACATGAACCTGGGGACAGACGCCCTCTACTGAAAGTGACGTCAGACTTCGGTGCTCTATTGGAAAAGATGGAGGGTGTGTGTTTAAGAGTCTGTTACAGTCATCTCCACAAATTGAAGATGTTTTCCCAAAGAGCAGAAGTTGTGGTGTTTATCAATGTTCAACATCCACAAAGCCACGCACCTGTGTATTTCAGTAGCTACTTCAGTAACAGTTCCATATCTTTTTGCCTTTTCAGGCATTTTATTCTCTTTTGGTATCAACTAAAACTCTGAATTTGTTGCTTTGCCAACAGTTCATTTTGGCTTGAACCATGACCAGGTTTGCAGCTACAGTACATCGTCTCCGTCGGGTAGAAACCTCATATGTCCAAAATAGGTTACTTTTTAGGATTCAAATTATTTTAAGTATTACAACTAGCAGATCTACAAGCTCGAGTTTGTGGATTTGCTACTTTGATGCTTTTGTGTGACGCTGTAGTATGATCAAGTAGGGCATAATTAATTTACGTAAAAAAACTACAACACAAAAAGGTAAAATAAATATGGAGATGAGCGGTTTCTGCCCCGACAGCAACAATATAATAAATACATTTTTGTAGGGTTATTTGGGGGCATTTGTATGGTTTATTTTGATTGAGGAATGTAGAGAGACAGAAAACCTATAGGGCAGAGAGAGGAGAGAGAGGTAACATATCAGATAACGTATCAAACGTATATCAAATCCAATCACCCCTGGAAGTTTTAGATTAATGGCCGGTATACAGTCCGATCACCTGTGGATTCCTGTGAGGTTAGGGTTAGGTTAGGGTTTGGGGTAGGGTTAGTAATGTCCGACATACAGTACACCTTCACCCGTGGCTGTGGTGCCAGTCAAAGTGACTACTGGTTTGGGCTTGCTGGATCCATGGGCAAACCCTTTGTATTTCTGTCAGAAGCAGCTGAGGACTGATTTCATGATTATGTGCACTAACTGGCTGAGAAACCAGGCACTCCATGTGTTTATAGTTTTATAACGAACGTCTTATGGTTTCTACTGTTTTGGAAGTCGAATGGACCTCTTACAATAGTTTTGGATGTGAATTACTTTTAGTGGCTCCATTGTGAGTGCTGTATGCTTGCTGTATGTGTTGATAATAAAAAATGAAAAATTTATTCCGAAATGCTGGTTTAAGTATATTTTTTTAAATTAAAGTATGTAAACACAATACGCATTGTAGCCTATAGCTAGGTGACTGTTTATTTTGAGGTGAAATTATTTTAACCATAGAACAATAAACATGGTTGATTTTCACCCGGACAATAATATTTTTGTAATTTTCATCATGTCTGAGGTGGGTGGGTCTTTCAGTGCCTTCATGATACTCAGTGACATCATAGAAGGTAGGTTTAATTGTTTCCCTATAAAGCACATCCCTGTTTTTTATACAGGCAAGTGTTTAGTGATAGTGTGATCGAGAAAAATCCCTATACACCCACAATTAACTTTTTCCTTTTCTTTTTTTCTCCTTCACTGGACCTATGAATGGGTAATCTGAGTTCACGGAAGTTTTATTTGTGGGTGGACCAAAGGAGAAGTTCCCAGGTATTTTTAGGAATATGTTTAAAATATTATGCACGTTTTTCACCGATCCCCCCCCCCCCCCCCGGGGATCTGTAACATTATCTGTTCAGGTAAATCATAGACAAAAAGAAGAGAGACAGACAGATGGACGTTCATGTGTACAAGAGCTCACATGCGAATCGACCACTTGAACCGCAGCATCCAAAATCAGCTAATCTACAAGATAACAATGCATGAGCTTGTAGATTGGCTAAGAGATTTGATGTAGACGGGAAATAGGCTGTCAAAGAACAGTTACGAGTAATGATGGTTGAAGTGGTTAAGGCCTGTTTAAGCTGGTGTGAATCACTTGTTCATACCATTTTATACAATAATTTGATTGGAAGACATATTTAAGTTGGTTGATGATCCAGGAAGCAGGAATGTATATGTATCTAAAACAAAATACATGCATAAATGGATGCACCTGGGACGTATCGTCAGTGATGTATCCGAAGGTCATCGGGGTTTCGGATCTCCCAACATCATACCCCTCACTCAGGTGACCCAGCCGGGGTGATCAAGTCCCAGTAGCTACCCTCGATCAGTCCCATTAGGGAAAAACCAGGGCCACACAATCCGTTCCTCATGAACTACTCTGCCGGGACTGGGAGGTACCATTCTGGCGCGTGGAAGGACTAGGCTCTGTGGGTTGACTCCTGTCCGGGCCCCTCCTACGTCTCACCAGGTCCAGTCCTGCTCTCACCAGGTCAGGCCCTGTGCGTTGCACCAGACTCCCAGCACCAGGCACTTTATTCAGGAATGGTGGATTCTCGAGCCGCAACGGTTCAGCAGGCTCCGCTTGAGGCTTGAATGGCCCTCCTAAAGGCCTCACCGTGGGTTTGTTGGGCTTCTTCCTCACGGAAGACACAGGCTGGGGCGCCAACCCATACTGCTCCCGGGTATAATATGAGTAAAAAATGTTGTGCTAATTACCAACATGACAAACCTCAGAATTCACAGATAGTACACTGGGCTATTATACAGTAAAAGTATACACATTTTCTTTGTCTACATGTTTTGTACTGAATGTCTATTTTAGTAGATCAGCCAACGCAGGGAAGCTGGAAGTACCCTCACTAAAAACGCCGGGACAACGCTCCACACGTCCCAAACTCTTCTTCTCCCTTCTGGCTCCAAAACTGTGGAATGCACTTCCCATTGCAGTCAGAACTGCAGCATCACTCCCAAACTTCCGCCGTAGTCTGAAAACCCACCTTTTCAGACTCCATCATGGCCCATAGCACTTACCCTACCCCCTTAGATAGCATTTGATACAGACTTATACCATGTTATGTAGACAGCACTATAATTGCATTGTATGTAGTCATGGAAACGTCATAGTACATTATGTATATCATAGTATAGTATATATGTATAGTTTATAATATGTATAGTTTCATTATATAGATATTCCACTGTTACTTTCTTAGCTTACGCATGTTTCATGATAAATGCTTGTTATGTGATGTATTCCCATGCTTTTTGTTCTTGCTTAATGTAAATCGCTCTGGATTAAGAGCGTCTGCTAAATGCCTAAATTGTAAATTGTTAGTAAAACGTATTTTAAAATTATGCCTCCATAAATCCTAGTACCACCTAGTTAACCTAACCCTAAATTAATGCCCGGCCTACTTGATCATACCACACTAACTACAGCATCACACAAAAGTATAGGCGTATCAAAAAGAAGATCGATCTATTCCACAAGCTCGAAACACAAGATACATTTTGAGCTTGTAGTTCTGCACGTTTGCAATTTTTTAATTTGAATCCTGAAAAGTAATAGTTGGACAACCGACCCAACTTGCATCGTGTTGGAGTTGCACCGTCCGTTCTGACTTGTACAGTCCCCGAGTATAGGTCCTGTATTTCATATACTGTTGTTGTCTTTGGCACTGAAAACAGTGGCACTATGCTCTGTGTATTCACTGCAAACATGGATGCATTTTTAAAACAAATGTAATTAGCTGATCCGATATTATAAATAGCTATTATAAGACCCTTTTTAAAGGATAATTCTGAATTCACTTCATCATGACTGCATGCTGTTATATCTTCCCATACCAGAATGAAATGTATACCTTTTCTTTGGTATACTTTATAATGAATTGCATTTTTATCACGCTTTTCTATGCACTACGTGCCTACTCAAAGCGCTTTTACATTCATTCATACACTTTAATGATCAAATCTGTTAAAATTCATGTCTGTTCATGCAAACAGCTCAATAAATCTTTATTCCCCCCCCCCCCCCCCCCCCGTGATCACTCAAGCACGTTGTTTTGTGTGGTGCCTATTTGTTTCCATTGTCGCTGAGATTTAGTTTGTTACATTTGCTCAATTTAATGTCACACTCAATCATTAAAAAGTGATTTTAAATAGTTTCCAATACATTACACACAGCAAATGATGCTGTGCTACATTTAAACACTGACAAAAAAGGAGAGAAGAAAAAGAAAGTTAACTGAATTTCAGTCTGTGGCCTCTGGGTGGCAGTGTTGGTCCTTTGTAGCTGGCCATAGCTCAATAAACTGGATGCTGTTGACTGCTGCGATCAAAACAAAACAGTAACGGCACTGTCTGTTTCTCAATGTCAGGTCCAGGGGCCGCCAGGAGTCAAAATGAACCCTTATGGGTCTGTACCTCTGGGAGTGTACACGTGTAACCACATGGGTCCATTTGGTTCCATGTGTATACACAGATTGAAAATAATGTTGCAGTGACTGGTTCCTACTTCCTAGAGATTAAAATAATATTACAAATCACGGGTGAAGTGAGGGGCACTCTTGTTGTCGTACATCACCCAATAGGCAAAAAATAATATACTTCATACATTAATTTGTCAACTTATGTTATCTTTTAACCATGATACAATGTTTAAAAAAAAACCTCGTCTTTTCACCATGATCATGTGATCATGCTCGTCTACATATGATGGGCATACTTATAGACAAGGACTAACTAGACACAGGTGAACAACTGACAAATCAACACAGGGATTGGCTGGGGGACTAAGAGGACACAGGTGGAAAACAAAGACCAATCACAAGGTTAGACAAGGCAGGCAGGCAGGTACATAACCACAGGGGCATACAGAAAGGCACAAAACAAGACTACAAAATAAAGGTAAGGAAAAGGTGAAACTCTTAACTGCAACTAAGAAACAGGGAAAAACACAACACTTCAAAATCACAGGAAAACACCAACTCAAAACAAAGGAACACAGGAGAAATACAACAGGGATACGAACACGGACACAGAAGTCACGGACCGTGACAACATTAAATTATCTTTATTGTTAATGGGATTTAATGTTTGTGTTAGGGACAAAACAAACATTAATTTCTTTTCATTGTCAATGGCGTTTTTAAAACAAACATTGAACTAAAAACAAACATTAAATCTGTATATAGGAGGGGCTCAATAACTTATCATCATACATCATCATACATCACATTCCATGCTCAGCAAATCAAATCATTGCAAAAGTCATTCCGGCCAATCACTTTTCACTTTTCTGCACTTTTATCTTCAATATGTAGGCTACTTTGCTCAGCCAATCAATTCATCGCTATATGGGGTGATCAGACAATCACAGGCCAATGTTTGTGTTCACACAAACCCGGAAAGCTGGAGATAGGAGGGGCTAGTGCCCCTATTTAAAATAATAATAATAATAATAATAATAATAAAAGGCTTGAGAATAACTGAACTAAACTAACTACTGGAATCTCAATCTACACTCTATTAAAGTGTGTACAAAATGAAATGGTCTGTAACTTTGAGTTTGATTCCATGTGTACACCTTAGACTGGCGTAGAGTATATAGCACCCAAACCCTGAGGCGAAATGGACATTTAGTATTGCAGCGCTGGGCCAGAAATGTGGTATTGCAGCGCTGGGCCAGTGCTGGTCCGTTGACTATCATTGCGCACGTGTTTCATACGTGAATGCGTGCAATGATAGTCAATGGCCAGCGCGTTCACGATTTGGCCCAATCCATCCCAGAATGCACTCTGTTCCTACCCGGAAGGAGGAGTGAAATCGCCTCATGTGCTTTTGAGCAACTTAATTCAAGTGGATGGGAGGAGAAATCTGTTGCCGTCTCTATTAATATATACTCTAAGGTGTACACTCTGAGTTACAGACCTGTAAGGGTCCATTTGGTTCCATGTGTAGTTGTGTACACTCTGAGTTGCAGACCTGTAAGGGTCCATTTGGACCTCTGGTTGGCCCCAAACCCAACATGTTGCCAGCAAGGTGGTACTGTAACTGGTGGTACTTTTTACAAATGACAAATTAACGCCCTACTTGACCACACTACAGCTTGTAGATCTATACTTTTGCTATTTTTGAGTGGTGCAACCACTCCCTTACGGAGCTATGTGTGTGGCTGGGTGCCTGGCTGGGTGCCTGTGTATGAGCACGGAAATGGCATGGTTGTTTTTCACCACCTGTGCGCAACCCAACACAACCTAACACATACACAAACACACATGCACATATTAACTGTATATATGATGATTTCGGGTGTGCCACTACAGTACAGTGACAGTACAGTACAGTACAGTACAGTATAGGGTACAGTAGAGGGACCCCCACATGGTAACTCTCTAATTTCTCTATACCGTTTCGGACGTGGGGCGGCTCGCCGGAACTGGGGCCGGCACCCTGGCTGTGGTCCTGTGGGTCTGGAACTTCCGGAGACCCCACGGGGACCCCCACACGGAGTTGCACCACTCACTTCACACGGGTGTGATTTTTGAATACTGAAAAGTTTTGTAATGAGGTTTCCACCCGACAGAGACGAAAGACGTAGGAAGCACAGAAAGATGGTTTATTGAGCTGCTATATGGCTACAGGCTGTTTACATGTGTCTCTAATAACCTTACCTCTCTGGTGAACTCAAACCTACCCATTCCCACAGGCTGTTTACATGTGTCTCTAATAACCTTAACTCTCTGGTAAACTCAAACCTACCCATTCCCCCCCAAGACAATTTCACCCTTGACACGTTTCTGAGAAGGTGCCTCATCACTGATTAGATTTAGACCACTGCCTATAGATGCCTGATGGCCTAGCTGCCTCTCTCCGAGTCCACAAGTGAATTACTCTGAGGAGCCGACGATGAAATTACACGTGCCGATACAGGCGCCCCAGAGGCAGTGTGGAAGAAGTAGTGTGATTTTATTTTATATTTTTACTTATAGCCAAGTAATACTACAATATTAAAATACTCTGTTAAAAGAAATGCCATGTATTCACAACTTAAATTAAAGTACAAAAGTATTGCCATCAGTATGCTATCAAGTATACTTACACTTTCAAGTATTTGATTTATTATTTCAGTTGGTTTTTGTCTACAAGCAGATCTACAAGCTCACAACAAGGCCGTGTTGTAGAGATTAGCCTATTCATACTCCAGTTTTAGGTGGGTGACCACCAGTAAAAACTAGAGAGATGTGTTTAGGTGAGCGGTGAGTCGCTTACCTCCGCGGCGTGACGTCATGTTATAATTTTCAGTGGTCACCTTATCACCTAAAACTGGAGTCCTATACTTAGGCCTTAAGTATAGGACTTAGAAATAGGAATTCATGTATCTTTATTATTTTCGAATAATCATCCAAATCTACCCACACTTTCTGATAATAAACAATAAGGCCGTCACACGGCTAGCACTTTCGATTTCAAATGACACTGATCATCCCCTGTATCGCTTCTTTAACCTCATGCAATCTGGACAAAGATGCAGAACCCTGCCATGGAAAAAGGTCCGTTTTAGTAGATGTTTTGTTCCCTCAGCCATCGCGGCATATTAAACAAACTGCCCCACCGATAGGATGGTTCTGTATACTGTTGGGACCTCATGTTTTTGTATTGTCTTGGTGTTATGTGCTCTGTTGTTTTTGATGTGTAGTGGGTATTTGAACAGACTGTGAAGACGAATAGGAGTATAGGCCTATGCATGTAGGTACAGTATGAAGTATTTAGAAAACAAAAAGTAACGTAAATGTACCTCAATGTTTTACTTATCGTCTGTCGGGTGGAAACCAATGTCCAAAACTGTTACTTTTCAAGATTCAAATTCGAAAGCATCAAAAGTAGCAGATCTACAAGCTCAAAACATGTCACTTTGCGGTGCGTTTCAAGCTTGTGGGTCTGCTACATTTGATGCTTTGTGTGAAGCTGTATATTGTGAAGTAGACTATAGAGCATTCATTTATGAAAAACAAAAAGTTAGTATGTAGCTACACAATTCACAGCAATTACAGTAGCAGGTCTACAGTACTTGAGTAAATGTACTTTGTTACTTTCCACCACTGCTCATGGTCCTGGATATGTCCCTGTGTCAGAGAAGTGAATTACTAGAATCTGGAGATTAAATTACACATGCCGATACAGGCGCCTAGAGAGGCCGCCCGGCAGCCTGCAACCAGCTCTGTTATTGCCATGAACAGAAACCTCCTATCTCCTTACTGTAACTTTTTGTGTTTTTTCTTAAATTAACGCCCAGCTTATCACACTACAGCGTCTCAACAAAGCAGCACAAGTGGCAGATCCACCAGCTTGAAATACGATCTTGCAGATCCGCTAGTTTTATTGTTTTTTAATTTGAATCCTGAAGAGTGACAGTTTGACATAATGACCCGACAGAGACAAAGTGTGTGTGTGTGTGTGTGTGTGTGTGTGTGTGTGTGTGTGTGTGTGTGTGTGTGTGTGTGTGTGTGTGTGTGTGTGTGTGTGTACAGTGTCAGCCAAAGCCTCACGTGCAGGTAAACAATACTGTTTGGTTGACAGCTGCAGAATCATTCATAAATACCTGCAGTGTTATTGCAGTGCTTTTCTCTGTGGATTTCTACCTGTGAAAGTTAACCTATAATTTGAGACAAATATGTTGATACTCTGCATGCACTTTATCTGACACTCTTTGCACCTGTTTCATGTATAATTTCATGTACATATCTGCTGCTATACAGTATGTATGCGCCAAAGTGCTACGCAAGACAAAAATGGCAAGACCTGCCATACCCAGTTTGCTCCCCGTATCTGCGTGAAGTAGACGGACGCCTTCTTTTAAGAGACCGGAAGCAGATTGGAGTCGATCAATTCCAATTGAAGAGTGAACGTGAACACATTCTTTAGCTCCATGGTCACTGAAATAAATATTGGACCTGATCATCACAAGCCACACAATATACCCAAGATTTTACAAAATCAGGACATACGTTAATGAGGTTTGCCGCCAGACACTGCATCCACTTAGGAGACCATTTACCATTTTGCCTCTTGTGGCTCCAATTGGGATGGCGGATCATCCTACAATTTACCCACCTTTGTGTCTAACCTTAAACAAAGATTGTTCCATGAATCGTCCATCCTGATTGGAGCTACTAGAGGCGACATTGTACACAAATCCTACAAATGGTCTCCTAAGTGTGCGCCAATGTAAGATGGCAAATCTCACAAGCTCTCAGAAGCTGTGTTCATGTTGGAATGATATAGACTCCAACATTCTTCTGGTCTCCTAAAAATGTGTCCGCCCACTTTGCGCAGGTACGGGAAGTAACTATTGCTATTTCATGGACTCAGGCGAGTTTCAGTGATGTCATCAGAGTCACTGGCCAGTGTGCATGCATTACTCTAGAGTGCATCGCCATCTTCTGTCTAGAATAATTATTTCACTGCCTTCAGTGGATTTGAACCTCTGGTGGTCCCTGGACCTGCACCACGTCGAGAACCAGCGCAATAGATCTCAGAGTTTTGACCTGTCCCTCCTCCCTGCGACATGCTAGCGTCATGTCCAGGGGGTGTACTTGTACATCAAGCTACCTCACGCTACAGAAACAGGAGATAGGCTCCTGCCCTGTGGGCCTCATGGCTCGGCAAGGCTACTTACTTACTTGCACCCAACCTTGCTCATAGTGTCTGTAGTGCCGTAGTCATGGAAAAACAGCAAAGGATTGCCTAATTGGTAAACACAAGTCTTCCCCATGAGCAGTCAAGCTGACATGAGAGGGGAGGGTGTGGGTGATGTGGGGTCCACAGAGAGACCACTGTATGACCTGAAGTGGACTGAACAGAGACTCTGTGTTTCAGCACTAGCATGCTGGAGAGAAGGGAATTCATCGTTGCTGTTGGGTGGAAACCTAAGTCCAAAACCGTTCCTTTTTTAATACTATACAAGTAAAATCACACCTGTGTGAAGTGAGGGGCGTTCTTATCATCGTACATCATCATACATCATCTCATTCCGGCTATTTTGCGTCCTCACCTTCGTCATCAATGATTGTGACCTTCTAGCCTCACAGCTAGAAGGTCCTGGGTTCAATTCCCGCTGGGGTTGCTGTGGGCGGTGGGGGCGTGTTCTCTCCATCAGTGCCCATACCCGAGGTGGGGTTGGCGAAAGGGCCTTTCGGGAGTTTGCATGTTCTCCCCGTGTCCCCTAGGTACCCTCACAAAAAAACATGCAGTAATCCTGGTCTCTAAAACTACCTCCCCCTGGCCAGCCGGGGCGCCTGACATGACGTACGTCATGTCATGTGAAAAGAATAAGCTTGGACTCCTCATACATAGAAGGAAGCATGAGGTCTGTCCGCTGCGAAAATATCCAATCTACAAGCTCACAGCACACCGCACCAAGTTGTGAGCTTGTAGATCGACAATTTTCACTACATTTGTATGACACTCTTGTATGATGAAGCAGCCGGAGATTAACTTACAAAAACAAAGAGTGCGATACAATGTTTCTGCCTGACTGCAATGTCATACTTCATGCATACTTCACACGTCACTGTTAAAATCCTCACTGTTAATTTAACCCTATATCGTTGCAGAAATCTCTTACATCCAGTCCATATTCCAACTTTTATTTTTCATAAATAGATGCCTTACTTCAGGGTTCCCCAATAGGCGGCCCGCGGGCCATTTGCGGCCCACAGAGCGACCCCCCCACAGAGCGACCCCCCCACAGAGCGACCCCCCCACAGAGCGACCCCTTTTTTTTTAAGGGTCCCAGATATAAATGGCATTAAATGGGGGTCAGTAGCCTCTGCATGTCAAACTGGGCATCCTTTTCAAATGGGGTCTTGCCCTGAAAATTCATTTTCAGGGCAAGACCTCGACCTCGCGCGTGCAGACTCGGCCCCCAGCCTGGTACGCTAGTCAAAATATGGCCCTTGAGGAAAATTAATTGGGGAACCCTGCCTTACTTGATCATACTGCAGCGACACACGGAAGCATTAAAAGTAGCAGATTTACAAGCTCAAAGTGCGGCGTGAATTGACGCGTTTTGAGCTTGTAGATCTGCTACTTTTGAATTTGAATCCTGAAAAGTAACAGTTTTAGATAATGAGGTTTCCATGTGACAGAGACGATTGTCGTACTTCAAATAATGAAGATAGTCGATTCTAGATTTTTTTTGTTGCTATTTTGGCAATTTTTTATGTTAAATCCCTATATTCAGTAATCATTGCCTTGATTACATTGCTACAAGACTTGTAGCAATGATTACTGAATATAGGGATTTAACATAAAAAATTGCCAAAACAAACAACTTGTAGTACAGGAGCAGGGTTGCCAATTTCAGCCACTCACTTGAGAAGACCCATTTATCAGCTTCACTTTATAGTATTCCAAATGATGTCTGTTCACTTCTGTCTTTAATTGTCAGCCTTCTGATTGGTCCCTGACTGACTAACCAGCAGGCTCTTTCTGCCTTGTTCCGCCTTGGTTCCACCTTGTTTATGTTGAATTTGCTAAAACATAATTTTTGGAAAGAAAACTAAAAACAAACATGATATACCGAGTCACCATGCTGCACCTGTGATGTTCCTTTTTACTGACAATTTAAAACAAGAATTGAATAGATAGAATATAAATATGAAGCAACTGAAAAACATTATTTCATTATAGCAAACGTTATTTCAATGGTAGTGGATGGAGAGAGAGGATTTTTGTCCAACCACGAAACTGCAACCAATGGGTGTGAAGAGGGGCACAAACACGGTCGGGACTTGACAAATGGTGAATTCCACTATCATGTAGCCTATCCTGTGAGCCTATGAGTTCTCTCTCCTGATGGAGACCCCCTGTTACTGAACAGGCACTCCATACGCAATGATTGCTAACAGAATATAGATCTATTTAACACAACAACATTCAACAACAACAAAAAGACTCGACACCTTAATCTGAGTTCGTAAAAATGTACCTAAGGGTCACACTCTCAGACACTGCATGAGGATTTGACTTTGCAGGCATGTACGCATGGAGGCACAAATGCAGAAATAAATATGCAGACGCACGCACACACGCACGCACGCACGCACGCACGCACGCACATACACACACACACACACACAGGTTCCCACCCTGTCTGAGAGGGGCTGTGTGTGCCGTCTGCTGTGTAAACCTGTTTCCTGAGACGTGAGTGAGCGTCACACGAGCATGCATGCGTCTGTGTGACTCATGCCAGGGTGGTGGATGACTGAGAAAGGGGCGGGGTGGGACGGCGGGTCATCATGCAGAACTGTGCACCTACTGTCCACGGATGACGTTACGAGGTAATGGCGTCGCCTCCGACTCCAACAGAGTAGGAGTGTATATTTGGACTGGCCTGCTGGCATTCTATCTTCATGCACAGACACACGTCCTGACTGTATACGTCTTCCAGTCCACATCCACGGGCTTGTCTGTCACTGGTTATTAGACTCCTCTGTGTCTCTGTGCAATTTACATTTTAGGCGTTCAGAACAGAGCATCTCAAACCTTTTCATACTTTAGGGTACTGTTCGTGCAAATTTACAATGCACTCTCCTCCAGATCTGAAGTGGGGTTTTTTTTTCGACATAGGTTTCTCACTTTTCCCAGAAAAGGTCTCACTGCTAGGTACCATAATTCAATGTGTCCATTAGTAACTATCTGGTACTTGAATGATCTTTAAATTTTATCCATGTAATCAGTGGCTGGAATTGAGTGGCCCAATGATAATATTTTACATTTGAATCCCAGGCCACCTAATTGTTTAGGTAGCTGGACTGTATTGTAGACCCCCCGCCTTGGGTCTTTCCCCTTGCCTTAGAAATCTGGATATTGTGATTCTATAGATTATTGTTCTGAGAAATGTATTTGATTGAATACAAGATTCAACAGTAGGCTAAACACAAAATGCCTAGGGCTTGTTTCCATTGTGGTCCATTGTATGCAATTAATCAGCAATACAATGCAATACAATACAATACAATACAATACAATACAATACAATACAATACAATACAATACAATACAATACAATACAATTATTACAATACAATACCAGTAATACGCCTTAAAGGCGATAAAGCGACCGCTTAGGGCTGGGACACTCTACCGGAATAATGTCAAGAATGGGTAAAATGAAGTAATTAAATAATATAAATTAAACTCTACAACATTTGTCTTAGCAAAATACAAGCACACCGATGAAGCCGGTCGATTTGACATAATGCGTGTGTGTCGTCCAAACTGAGAGGAGTAGCGTTTCCAAAAAAAGGTTACTCTAGAAAGAATAATAAAGTGTTATAGTGTTATGGTCTAGTTGCCCTGTTAGGGCAACCACACTAATAAACTGTCTCAGCGATATAACTACCTGTCACTGGGGAGTGTTGGCTGGGGGGAGGAGTAGGACTAAGGCCCTATACGTCCTCTCTGGACTACCTGTCACTGGGGAGTGTTGGCTGGGGGGAGGAGTAGGACTAAGGCCCTATACGTCCTCTCTGGACTACCTGTCACTGGGGAGTGTTGGCTGGGGGGAGGAGTAGGACTAAGGCCCTATACGTCCTCTCTGGACTACCTGTCACTGGGGAGTGTTGGCTGGGGGGAGGAGTAGGACTAAGGCCCTATACGTCCTCTCTGGACTACCTGTCACTGGGGAGTGTTGGCTGGGGGGAGGAGTATCAACATCCTAATACATCCTGATACTGGGGGGTCAAATTATGACAGGCAATTCCCGCTGTCAAAATATGAAAAAACACTTTGTTTGAAATAGACACTCATGCTTTCCAAGGTGTGATTTGGGGTCCTAAGGATGAATATATAAATTATATATGCAGTGCCAGCTCTGCATAAATTGTGAGCAGGATGAGCCATCATCAAAACAAATGAGCCTAGCGACTGCAGCTGCATGTAAATCTGAATATATTAAATGTTGTTCATATTTAAATGACTTAAGCCATTCTTCGTCTCCCAGCCAGTGGCATCTCATACTACTATTCTTCCTTTGCAGCCTTCCCTCCTACCTTTCTTATGTGGAAATGAAGGCTTTTCCGTGACTTTATTCACTTAATAAGGCTGCAAAGCAGAGCTGGAGTCACAAGATGAATTACCTTTGCCTTTGATATTGTGTCACTGAATCTCGTTGCAGCAAGGCACTACAGAAATTACACTCATGTGGAGTTCGGCAGAGGAACTTAAGTACAAGGAGCAATACCACATACAATGTATAATACCCGGTTCAAGTATATATTTTTGAGGTATGCAGATTCAAGTGCACTAGTGTTCCTTACTTAAAAATGTGATGCTTTGTATGTAATGGTCCTGCTAATGTATATAGGCCTATGAATCTTTAAAAAGAAATGCACCAGCATAAGGTAAGGGATATTTATTTTGTTTATTTTTTGTATTTATTTTTTGTGTGTGTGAAAAATGTAAAGGTCTATATTCTGGCATTACTACTAGTGTGTTTGTTCAGTGGCAAAGGTCTCCCAGCTCTTTGATAACAGAACATACATTTCTTGGTTGCCAATTTCAGTCAATCAGACAGCAATATTGAACAGATACATTTTCAGTGTTTCAGTTCCAATGCTATCTGCTCACTTCTTTGTGTCATCACCTCCAATTCCACTCTCTTGATTGAATGACATATGTAAACCGAAATGAAAAGGCATTTTCTGTTTATTAAAGTACAGTGTATAAACATATTGGCATCATACTATAGGGCATATAAAATAGGGCTTATGTATGTAATTTGTAGCTAAAGTATTACAATAATTGTGGAGTGAAATGTTTGCCTTGGAGATGTAGTGGGAGCAGAAGTATACAAAGTATAGAAAAAGGAAATGATATGTACTAAGTACAGTACTTGACCTGAGTAAATTAACTTTCCACCACTGGATTATTGTGTCGCTGAATCTCGTTGCAGTCAGCTTTGGTACCGTCTTCCCACAGAGTGGGTCCCTGTCCTCTCCTTCCACTCAATTAAATTATCCCCCAGCCACAGTCCTGGGGGGCGGGTGGAGGTCTCAAGTCACGTCTTCCGGAAGCCAGCTGGTTAAATTAAGGCAGTTTATTATTTTTTTTGTCTTTTTTTTATTGATCCTGGAGGAAAGTCAAACTACTTGAGTTTTGTAACTTTGTTAGAATGAAAGTGGAGTATCAGGCCTGTGGTGTGTCTGTGTGCGTGTAAAATGAAGATACTATATAGCCTAGGAGGACATCTTCCTGAGAGTAGGTGTGTGGATGATTACTGCAAGTTAAAATTACATTAGAATTGCATTACATACAGTAACCCTCCAGCCAATTTCACTGCCTGCTATGTCCCCAATCCACGTACACTTATGGTGTATAGACATTCGAGTATTTGAGTTCAAAATATTGCTCTCACATTTTCCCTTGAGAAAAGAACACTGTTGAACACTACTGTATATTCTCACAAACACTCACATACGCCGCCTGGGAGCACCTTGAGGTGTACTTTTAATGACAAGTGCATATATTATTGTTATTACTTTTTCGATTGACAGGCTTTGAAACTGTTCATAAATGTAACATAATGTGCTGCCAGTTTACCTTTTGATTTGAAACCCATTTGATTCCATCTGTAGCCTACACGTACTACACTAAAGTACAGATGGAAAGAGTTAAAAAAAACATTCTAGGTGGGAACCCCTTTTGGTTATTTTTGCTAATATACAGTATATTAGCAGCATACTGTAACATTTTTGCAATTTTTTAATTATTATTATTTTTAATCAGAAAACTTAGTTCAGCATTTAGAAGGCATTTTTAGAATCTGCCTGAGTCCTAAATGGGTAATACTGAGGATTTTGCCGTGTAGATTGGGGTTCCGGTTTGGTGATTCTCAGCCCTTTTATTTTCAAGGACCCCCAGACAGTTTAGTAAATTAGTACAATATGCATTAGTGCACACACGGACCCCCATTTGATTTTGTTGCACCCGTGGCATTACCTGTGAGGAGGGTTTGGGGTAGGGTGTCGGACTAATGCGGAAACACTGCCGTGGCTGTTCTCGGCGACGCTGCGGCTGACGCTACGGCCGGAAAATGCACTCGCTCTCTCTCCCTACTTGATCATACGCAAAAGCATCAAAAGTAGCAGATCCAAAAGCTTGAACGTGGTGCGAAGCAACATGTTTTGAGCTTGTTACAATTGGTCACAATCAGTATCAGTATGTGGGCATAAAAGGGACAAGGACAGACAGATACAGGGATCTCCATTTATGGGCATATTGGTGTGCGAGGGCCACATATCGGACTAGTAATCTAAATCTACGAAGTAACTTGTAACTAAAGTTGTCAAACGTACACCATTTGCCTCTGAGATGTAGTGGAGTAGAAATATAAACTAAAGTATTGCAAAGTGTAAATATTCAAGTAAAGATCTTTAAAAGTACCTAAACATTGTACTTCCAGTAATTTTACAGCATGCTAGTAAATGTACTTTGTTACTTTCCACCAGTGATGGAAGCGTTACACAGCTCCTGGCTCCAGGCCCAGGGAGCTTCTAAGTACTTCTACAAGGTCCTAGTGTCACTGAGCATTGACGCTCCATTGACGCTCCACCACAATAGGATAGCGTGTACCTCCACATGCGTTACGCCCCCCCCCTTCTGTCTGGTGGAAAGAAGATGTTGGCTTGACGGCCCGGGTATCG
Organism: Protomyctophum parallelum; assembly: GCF_964188405.1. Classification (NCBI taxonomy): domain Eukaryota; kingdom Metazoa; phylum Chordata; class Actinopteri; order Myctophiformes; family Myctophidae; genus Protomyctophum; species Protomyctophum parallelum. The sequence continues at coordinate 55,603,552 of NC_139699.1, forward strand.
GAGGAGACCTGAGGCTTTCTTCACCCTCCCAATGACTGATTGTGGGGGTTAGCAGAGATGGAGTACTTGTAGAGAGGCTGGGGAATTGGGAATTGGCTTTACTAAATTGGGACTTGAAGGGGAGAAAATGTTTTTCTTTTGTCTTGAAGGGGCATGTTTTGCACAATAAGAGTCTTTTCATTAGCCTATGTCTGCCCACGATCTCTGTGCTGTGATTCATACGGTTGTTTACCTGAGTCACTGATACTAAAATCAGATATTTTATTTTTATTTTTTCTATGAACCTGTGACTTGACACCCATACTGTTATAAAACGAAAATAAAAAGATTTTGAAAAGAAACACTGGTGATGTTAACTTTGATAAGCAATGTTTAATAGCGATGAGTAAAGGTCCTTGCAGACTGGACACGCTTTTCGGAAAGGTGGTGGACAAAACTCTGCTACAAATCCGAAAAACGCAGCCGCCTTCAGGGACCTTGAGAGTAAGTGTTGTAAGTACATTTTGATGTTGCAAGTACTGTACTTTTGTACTTTTACTCAAGTAATGAGTAAAGTAAGTAATTTCCAATAACAATAGTATAGTAGTAACAATGTTTCTACATTGTGGTTTTTCTACTTTTACTTAAGTAGTAAGATCCACCACTAGTCATGCCTCCCCGCCCTGTTAGACAAACTAATACCAACATGTCATTCACTCCAGTGCATTCCGCAGCCGTTAGTTCTGATGGACACACACACACACACACACACACACACACACACACACACACACACACACACACACACACACACACACACACACACACACACACTCACACTCACACTCACACACACACACACACACACACACACACAGATGGATGGTAGAGGAACTGAGGGAGTTGTCCAGTGTGGTTGTCCAGAACCACAGATACAACCGATGTCACTATATAGCTGATGACATCAGGGGTCTCCATTATGTGGGCATGACTGGGGAAGACCGATAGACAGACGGGTACAACGGGTATTTCATAACCGTGCTGGGCACGACTTCCCAACTTGAATCGTTCCTGACTTGCATTTTTCTCAAAGTAGTGTCCAGGCACACCCAGGGGTCCTACGTTTAGGGGATCCAAATAGACACGTACAGGCCTGTAACTCTGAGAGTGTACAAATGGAACTATATTTACTCGTGAGGGTCAGAGTTTTTTGAGAACCTGCACTAACCACTAACTATAATCATGCAGGTATCTACAAATCCCAAGTTTATCATGAGTGTCACAGTGCTAGGCAGGAGAGTTGGGACCCAAACACAGACAGACAAGTCGAGACAGAGGACCTCAAATGGAACCAGGTTAATACCAAAACTTAGGATCATACAGAACACTGCTGACAGCTGACTACAATAACAATCTACAAGACAAAGGAACTGAAATACATGGGGAGTATATAAAGGCAGGGAAAACAGGACACAGGTGAAAACATCTGACAATCAACACTAGGATAGGCTAACAGGCAAACAGAACACAGGTGGCTATAGGGTTACACTAATACAGGGAGGTGAGACAAGGCAGGAGACAGCAAACAAGGCAGACAAGAAACACTAGGAACAATACTACAAAATAAAAGCACACAAGCACAGAAAAGTAAAACACCAACTAAAACTAAGAACAAGGAACACTAGAAAACATAACACATGTCACGGACCGTGACACTGAGAGTACAGATGGAAGCAAACCGGTCCGTGTGGTTCACAGACCGGTTTAGATAGACCTTTATTGATTGAAAATTAAATCGCCAGAGTTAAGATACAATAACAGTTAAGAGAAGTACTGTAATCACTATCAATGATGAACAACTCTTAAGATAGGACTGACTGGTTTTTTCCACCTATACCAAATATCTTTGCCAAAAACAGCCAATCTACAAGCTCACAACGTGTTACTATTTTAGCAAAATAGACAAAAATTGTCTAATTTGGGTAAATGTTGCCCCGGAATAGACATGGTTAAGACAGAATATACACGCTACAATAGCTTGCACTGTGCTGTACACAAAAATAATAAGGCTACACACACTAACCATGCATGCCAGACCATGCTAGAGTCCAGTCAGTCCACACTGTCAATCCTTTAGCCATGGGGACCCCCCTGGAACCGCAGATGACAATGTCGTCATCTGTGTTATGGTTTCAAAACAATGCCTTTTGGTGATGGCTTGCATAGTGCATGCAGCGCTACGTAGTTCAGCTAAGTATTTGTTCAAAACAGCAGACCAATGCAAGAACAATGCCCGTCTGTGACGGGCGGCTAATTCAATGTTGCAATTTAAATTACAGGGAAACAATCGCTACGCCTTGTCCTCATATGGTTTACCACAAGGGACAACCATCTGCTTGTAATGCAGCTCGCATCAAAGTGCCTCGAGGTAGTACACTGCGTCTACTTTGTTCTGAGATGTGATTTGAGGTGGTGACAGGATGAACACAATTTATTTTATACTGGGGAGGCCAGAAGAACATAAACTGAACGGAATGCTTATTATTATAACCTCTTTCTCCAACTCTCCTCAACCCTCCCCCTCTGCCACTTGTATTGACGCTGCGCACCAATCACAAAACGGGCTTCAGCCAATCACAGCGCAGGAATCCAGCCACTCACGGCACCTCCCAAAACAAACTGGTCAGGCTCCTACTTGGCCTCACCCCCCGAACCCACCTCACCCTTGCCCACTTTGACAGGCTGGGATGGCTAGGGTCAACGACAGAGTACAGCATCTTGCAATGGGTCTGGTCCACAAGATTCGTTACACCACCAAGATACCCATGTACCTGTCTAAATACTTCCTTAATGTAAACGAAGTCCACACCCACAACACCAGAGGGAGTGCAACAAACCATGTACAACCCAGATTCGGCACAAACAAGGGACTAAATTATTTTCGCTCCTATGCCACCAAAATGTGGAACGCCCTACCAACAGTCATTAAGACATGTGAATCCCTTGACTCCTTCAAAACCGCTCTCAAAGGGCACCTACGGATGGCTGCAATTCAAAACTGGCCTCTGTAAGATCTGACAGACAGACTCCCTCACTGCTTGGATCTAGACAGTGCTGCTGATGATGAGACTTTGAAAATATGCTCATCTTTGAAGCTTCGTTGCCTTGACCGTGCAGTGTGTGTGTGTGTGTGTGTGTGTGTGTGTGTGTGTGGAGGGGGGGGGGGGGGGTGTTCAAGCATGAGACAGTGTATTTCCTTTCTCTGTCTGTCTTTCTATAGGGTGTCTATTTGTGTACATATGCATAATAGTCCGTTTTCTTGTCCTTTCATTTGCTTATGTAATGTCTAATTAGTTTACATAAGCAACATGCACGCACGCACGCACGCACGCACGCACGCACGCACACACACACACACACACACACACACACACACACACACACACACACACACACACACACACACACACACACACACACACACACACACACACACACACACACACACACACACTATATCATAGGGATTTCTGCTTTGTTGTATAAAAACAATACATTCATTTAAATGTATGGAGTATGGAGCTCATATTTTAAGGGAATTCTGACAAAAATCTTGGCCCAGGAGCCACTCACCGTCTAGGTTCTCAAAGCCCCGGGTTCAAGACATCAACAGACCAGACCCAGCTGTCAGTACCAGTATACTCATTCTGGGGGTGACTTTGAGTACTAAACAGTTTTCTGAAATTGTGGCCTCTAATTTGCATATTTATAGGACACAGAGTATAATACTGTAGGCTTATAGCACCAATTACATGGCTGGATTGTAAACGCAAGGTTGCCAGTTCGAACACGGGCTCCCCCAGAGTTAGTGTCGAAGTTTCCTTGAGCAAGACACTGAACCACTTGAATGGTTTCCACTGCCATTCGGTGTATGAATGTGTGTGTGTGAATGGGTGAATGTAATGCACAATCTATGTAAAGCGCCTTGGATAAAGGCGCTATATATAAATGCACCATTTACCATTCATACAACGTATCATCAGATCTAACTGGTCTATTATAGAAACCCTTCCCTGTTTCCTGAACCTCCCATTTTTAAGTGGTGCAACCACTTCTACATTCAGCTTACAATGTCCGTGTGCCTGTTTGTGTGTGTGTGTGTGTGTGTGTGTGTGTGTGTGTGTGTACCCATGAGCATGAGTGGTGTGCGCATGCGTGAAATTGGAACGAGAGAAGTATGTGACATGGCTGCCACCTGCTGGACGCAAACGATACAGAGAAGAAAATGAAACGATACAGAGAAGAAATTGGAATGATACAAATTGGAACGATACAGAGAACCAATAGATGGGAGTTGCACCACTTGGTTCACACTGGTATGATTTTTTCCTTTAGGAGAGCTCCCACTATAACACACACACACACACACACACACACACACACAAATGAAGTATTTATATATGTGTGAATGAAGTATGTATGTATGTATGTATGTACAAGTGAAGTATTTATATATGTGCGAATGCAGTATGTATGTATGTACAAGTGAAGTATGTATGTATGTGCAAGTGCAAGTGAAGTATGTATGTATGTGCAAATTAAGTATGTATGTATGTGCGAATGAAGTATTATATGTGTGAATGAAGTATGTATGTATGTACAAGTGAAGTATGTATGTATGTGCAAGTGAAGTATTTATATATGTGCGAATGCAGTATGTATGTGTATGTATGTATGTATGTATGTATGTATGTATGTATGTACAAGTGAAGTATGTATGTATGTGCAAGTGAAGTACCTAAATGTATGTATGTGCAAGTGAAGTATGCATGTATGTGTATGTGAGATATGCATGTATGTGCAAGTGAAGTACCAATATATATGTATGTGCAAGATAAGTATACATGTATGTGCGAGTTGACTATGCATTTATGGCCTAAACGGCTTCCCATACCCTGATGTATTTTATATATAGGCAGAACTAAGCGCCGCTTAACCCATTCTGACCGGGCACCCATTTTGGTGTTGGCATCATTTTATGCTTTAGCTATTGAAAAATAGCAGATCTACAAGCTCATATCGCGCCACCGAGTGGCGCGATACGAGCTTGTAGGTCTGCTATTTTTGAAAAATCGAAGAACGACTGACATTTTTTAAATCTGATCTCAGGTCAGAATGGGTTAAGAGACCGCCTGGCTGAGGCTGAGCATAAATATGCCATTCAAATTAATGCTAATTACCCTATAGTCAGACACTTTAGTCAGTGTCATAACAATAATGACACGGAATTTAATATATAATATTAATATCAAACCCCTCACCCCTCTCCTGATCGCATCAGGAGACTGAACCAGAGAGAAACATTCTGGATTCTCAGCCTGGATGCAATTACCCCGCATGGCCAATGAGGACATAGGCTTCATGTGCTTTTATAGGTTAATTTGGGCTCTATATTAACCTTTGCTACTATTACCATTGTCTCTGTCCTCCGTTATACATGTTATATGCTATATATTATTTAGCATTTATATCTGTGGCATTTCCAATGTATTTGTAGCTTTAAGTGTACTTTTTTTACATGGGTCCTTTCACACACATGTTTCCTTTTTTTCTACTTGATGATTGTCTGATTGTTCTTGTGTAATAACGATGTAATGAGTTGAACCATGTGATCTGCTTCTAAGTGGTTCATTGCTGGACTGGTCCCCACCTGTCTCCAGCCCTATTTGATGAGTTTGTTGCTCTGTGTTTTGTTAGCCCTGTTGAATAAAGTTTTCCTCCTTTTGAACCTTTAACCGTTTCAGTTCATACGACGTATGAGACCGTCATAAGGATCCCGAAATATTAGTACCATTGACGTCCGACCATTGAAGCTCACTTGAAGAGCTCAACTTTCAAGGGCATGAACAGCTTGTTGGGCAGTGACAAACATCAAATGTGTTGGAATTGTTCAATATGTGTAGTATTGTGCTGCTGGCGTGCTTGTTCCAAACCTCCAGTGATAAAAAAGAAAATAAATAAAACAAACTTTGAAGGTCATAAAGGCCACGGCCGAGGCCAAACAAGCAGGCGGTGCAAAATAACTCTGTACCTCCAGTTACAATGACAGTGTCCACCGGCAGGCAGAGAACACCAGAACAACAACCTCCATGACACTGTGATGAAGTTCTGTCTCCTCCTCATCCTCTTGTACAACCTAGCTGTAGGAGAGCGATCATGAGGTGGAAGCAGTACTTAGGACCTACACCGATTATTTTCTAATCATTATTATTATTAAAAGTATACAATACCACAAAATAGTAAAAGTGACGTGTCTGACTTACAAAAGTACTGGCATCACAATATATAGTTTGAAGGTTATTTTAATGCACAAGATGAGAAAATAAAACACTTGAGAGAAAAGTCTGGTCTGATGGGAAATTTATTCCAGAATTAAGATGTATACAAATGATGAAGACACAACCTCTCTGAAGGAGTAGTTGGGACACTCATTGAGTATAATGAGAGCACATTATCTCCAAAATGGGTGGGTCTTTCCACATACACGGCATGAGCTGGGCAACAGTTTGTACTGGTTCAAACTGGGTGCTCACCTCAGACGTGCAAAGTACAAAGGCCTTTGATAGATGTACTGTAGCAACGTGTAACAGAGTCACGACCCTGGAGAAAGCAGGGGAGGGTGTATTACGTGAGAATTATTACACGTCGCACACACTGTGCCTCCCCAAAGGCCTCCGACAGTGCCATCTTGACGAGTGCCTCCCTGGAGACCCATTTGCAGTCAGCATTGGGTCTGACACCATATGGAGTTTAAGAACATTGTGAGAGAAATATGTTAAAATGAAAAAATACAGGGAATTGTATATGAACGTGTAGAGAATGAATATTCTCCAATCAATACATACACACACAGATCTATAAGCTCATAATGTCCGTTCTTATGTGTGTCCGTAAAAGTGTGACGTTGAGCCCTGATGGAAAATATTTTCAAGTGAAGATACCTCTCCAATACATGATGGCTATTGGTTGTCAAACTTGCTTGCCTTTAGTGCTCCTTTCCATGATTTCTGATTCTGAAGTACACCCTTTACCTGACTACAACATTCTGGTTCAATTTACCAGAGTGTTGTAGTCATTGCTATGAATGATAACTCACCTTTTGATGTGAGAGCGTGGACTAGCCAACACCAACTCTTGAGCTCTGCAGTGTTGCTTAGCTCCGCTGTCTACACCTTTCTACGTAGGTGGTGTACCTCGTACTGTGTCACGCCACAGTGTGTACACACTACACATAGATGGTGCACCTAAAGCCAGACTAATATCACACAACACTGTCGCCGGCAGGCATTTTCTTTTTGCCAACGGCTGATTCGGTCTGGCTTATTAGCCAGGCTACCTCCTTCCCACCCTTCCCCTCCGAGCTTTGTTTTTTGTTAGGGCCATCAGTTCCGGGTGCCGGTATCCGGTATTTTTGAAATAAAATGTAAAAAAGAAATTGCTTTCTATTCAATAAAGGTTGTGCTTGTTAACTTTCTTGTACAGATCAGAAGTGAAAAGCACTGTCAATATTTTATCATGAACCACATGAGCCTTGACATGCCTACTATAGGAGCCTGAGGCAGCTCCTAGCCATCCCTACTATATACTGCCACTGGTATGGAATGAAAAAGTAGAGGGCAGGGACGCAGGGTGTAATACAAATATATATATCTATATATATTTTTTGTTTAAAAGGTTAAAGCTATAATATATTCGTTCCCTTGATAATCAATGCTATAGAGCGTTTGTTCAGTAACATGGGTCTCTCCAGCTATTCGTTGCTGTTGGGAGGAAACTACCTAACTCCATTTTTTTCAAATCGATGCTACTGAACACGTGCACCCTTTACGTCGTGTGTGTTGTTTCGGAAATATTGAACCAAAGAAAAGTATTAAAAAGCGCTTGGGGAAAAAAAACCTCTTAACTCCATTGGACCCAAACTGTCTGGCTAACTCCACCACCTCTTCACCTCTCATGGAATTAATTGAAAATACATAAAGTCACAACATAAACTTTGATGAGGCAGTATCGCTTTCTTTTCAAAATATGGCTTTCTTCATTTCCTGAATAATAAAAAAAATTTATCATTTCATTTCATTTCATGAAAAAATTACATTTTGGAGTTAAGTGGTTTCTTCCCGACAGCAGAGATATACAAGCTAACAGTATAATATTTTTAGGTCGGTATGCAAATTGCATCCAATCAGGAGAGAGAACTCATACAGGATATGGGACAAACAAGTGAAATTGGAAGTGATGAAATAGAGAATATAGTAGACAGCACCGATATATATATAGAGAGCACCGAAGTCTGACGTCACGTTCAGTAGAGGGCGCCAGTACACAGGTTCATGTATTTTTTATGCATTATAATCCCCATAGGGGGATTTTAGATCGCTTCATATAAGAACTATGTTTGAAAGATAAACCGACCACCCCGTCCTTTCTGTCAGGGGGGTGGCTGTGTGTCGTTAATGATGTTCATTAATATTTGATACAGCCAGTTTCTGGAAAAAATTGAATTAATGTGGCCGCAAAAGCCTTGAAACTACATATGAAGGCAATGTTGCTGCTAATATACGTCACGCCCAGCCGTCAACACATTGCGTTCCTGAGATTCCTCGTTGACATAATCTCAGCTGGTGGTGACTCAACTCGTACTAACCATGAAACATTAAATATCAATAAAATAAAAATACAAATACACGTAATTAACATTCAGTTCATGTTGTGCGACAGGCAGATGCAGCCACCCGCCTACCCGAAAATGTAGTCTCTGGGTTAGTTGACTCGTTTCTAACGCTTATTTTGTTACTCTTTGGGTATATTTGTACATTTCCACCTTCAGTCGATGCTTCATATCCATATGAGGCCAGGGTGATCGGTTTATTTTTCAAACACAGTTCTTATATCTATATCTATATCTAAAATCCACCTATGGGGATTATAATGCAAATAAAAAAATACATGAACCTGGGGACTGACGCCCTCTACCGACAGTGACGTCAGGACTTCGGGCTCTATTGGAACTGAAAATGAAATTGGTATCCCACATTTAATAGCATGTAATTTGTGTTCATTAAATTGCTAGAAAGACATGGAGACTCCCGTTACGGATAAGCTCAATGATTATAGAACATAGATTAACGTAACACACACGACCTGAGGGAGAGGACATGTTTCATAATGCATTTCATACCTGGTCCATAACTTGAAGAGTGTCCATTTGTTTTATCAACCGACTGCTCCTCCTCTTGATAACCTGCTGAACATGGCTGCTCCGTTGACCCACTGAGGCCACCATGGGCACTGACTGCCAGTGACTGGTAAACTCTGGAAGTGTCTGGCAGACATGGGGCTCAAGGATTCGGAACAGCTTTGACCTATATGACCATCAGAGCACACAATGGAATACAAAGGATATAATACCATTTCACTTAAATAGTTTGCCAGAAAATTACTTATTTTCTATCAATTACACACCCCATGAAGCCCCCCATGAATTAATGGATGGATGCTCGCATACCTGGGATTGAGTGACAGATGAAAGTCCATTCTCTTGATTCCAAAGAGGCAGAGAAGCTTGGCTTGGAGACTAACATGTGTCTCAAGTCTGAAAAGAAAATACACAACACAGTTTATGTTAGATATATCTGAACTATAAAAATTACACTAAACATGTTATGATATATCTGCACTATACAAAATAGGCCTAGTATCAACATAATGATGCCGTTTATCTGGGCTACACAAAATAGTTTAAGTTGGATATTGTTGCCATCAATTAAAAAAAGACATTTGAACATTAGAACCTAGCTGCAATTTGCACCACTAGATTCTTTTAATAATGGAATGAATCTAGAGTTATGGCATGCTGATTTAAACAAAGAATCTGTTCCCTTATGTAGTTGTTCCATATAAAGGTCCATAAATGGTGTCTTGTCCCCATGTAAGATCTTGATGTCCACATCAACATCAGGATCTCGCTCTTTTGGAAGGCTTCTTCTTGTTCCCTCGACCCATAGTTGCTCCATGATCTGAAATTGATAAAAGGATTATTACTTTAAAATTACATTACACATTAGAGAATGAGAATAACTAACCAATACATCATGACTGAATAGTATACGTTTAGAAGTATTAAACAAAGTTTAGAAGTATTAAACAAGTTGTGGTGCTGAGCAGCAAATTAATGTAGGTCTAATATAAGGTGCCATGAGAACATTATTATTATGCTGCTCTGATGGCAGCTTTTGAATGCTGGTTTCAGGGCAGCTCAAATGCTATACATACCCTAATGTTAAATTGCTGCCCTGAGGGCAGCATTTGAATGCTGGTCTCAGGGCAGCTTAAATGCTACATACAACCATGTTGAATTGCTGCCCCATGAGGGCAGCTTTTGAATGCTGGTCTCAGATAGCTACAGTAGCTAACATTAGTTAAATTAAATTAGCACCTTGCTAAATTCTGTTCTAGCAAAAGGTTAACATTAATGTTTAAAAGTTGTACCTTATGAGAGCAGTAGTTGCAGGAATTGTTGTAAATTCAGCAGGAGCTGTAAATTCAGCAGGAGCAGAGAGCAGGTCTGGAAGCTGGATCAGAGTGAAGCAATGGCTGCCGCTCCAAAATTAAAAATGCCATTGAACCCGCCTCCCACTCTTAGCCCCGCCCCTTTCACTATTAGCCCCACCTCCCACCCTTGCTGATTGGACGCATGCGAGGGCCAATTAAATTGAATGCTTCCCTCAGAACACATTCCAAGGCATATAAGTCACATGATCACATCTGCGTTGGAAGCACTAATTTTCATGAACGCATTGTGCTGCTGCCTATCCTGCATTATGTGCAAATTCGAAACAGGTGGTAGGCCTACGCAGGGCCGTTCAGTGACTTCCGACAAGCGCTTCCAAAAACCAACACTTTGAAAGGATTGAAAGGATAAATTCAAGCTTGCCCTACAGCTGCAATGTTAGTGAGTTTAACATTTAATACAAGCAGGTCGGAAATTTCAATTGGGATCAATGGGCAGTCAATGGAGGGTATTGCAACTCTAGATTCATCCAATTATAATATACTTAGTTGATCAAGGCCCCCCATGACTAATACCCCACTCTTTTCCCTCTGTACACCAATTTTCTTCACTGAAAATTGCAGCTCTACAATACATAATAGAGGACCATACAATCTTTAGGGATGCTGAAAGGTTCAGGGTCATTGAGAGGGTTCCAGGGGTCCCCAGCTAAATGATTGAAGAACCAAATTTACCCTTACGAGTCTGTAAATCAAAGTGTGTACCCGTATCACCAAGGTTAACCACTGGACCGTATGAGTGAGTACAATAAAATATTAGGCCAGAGACTTATAGCCGGCAAATGGAACTTTAAAGTTAAACAATGACAAAGGCAATACATACAACATACAACTAGAATTGACATATCCTGCCGGTATCCAATAATAAAAATATAAAACAAATAAAAAGAAAGTGTCCCACTTTCCCTTTTATATTTACTTAAAACTAATTTGAAGTAGATAAGTTTACCTATTTTAGATCAACTATTTTGTTTGTTGTAAAATAGTTGGTGTACTGCCCCCACTGAGGTGTTGTAACCACAATTAGGCAGCCAGCCAAACTCCATTCAAAAAAAAGAGACAGGAGTCAGGAATGAGGCGTCTTGCTCCCTTTTTACTGATCTTTGTCAGGAATGAAACTGTAACACAGTAAAATGTACAAATACAATTGACTGTTAAGAGTCACATGAAATAATACAGACCTTTGCAAATAGTCTATCGAACTGCTACAAAACTCTACAGCATGTAGTCATCAAAAAGCAGTTAAACAATTGGCATTTAAATAATCAAACCAAAATCATAACAATCCTGTCTAAATCCAAATACGTGTTACATTCCTTGCATTAAATGGAAATAAACATTAAACTTACAAACAATGCTCTTTCTGTAGTCTCAAACAGCACAGCTAACCTCTCTCTTCACAGCAAACATTGTTCTGCCTGCTCTCCCTCACTCACATGGAGTCTCATTGTACTGATTACCCCTCAATGCAGCACAAGTGACAATCAATCAGGTACAATCAAGCAGGCGTGGGTCACTTTAACCTAGGGTTGCTTAATAGGCACACATTAATACTACAGAAAATAAAGCCTGCACCAACACTAGCCTGGAAGGCAACACACTCCCCGCATGGCCTTTGTAAGGTCATCCCTAAGAAATTATATTATCACATTAACAAGAGTCATTTTTGAGGAGAAGTAGAATAACTTCTGAGACTGGTCTCAGATAGGTCCTTGCAGAGCCCTGGTTTGTGGTTTTGATCTCCACGTTGCAGACGCTCCGATCTCTTCCAGTGAAAGGCAGAAGTGACCACAGCCATGGGCCACTCGTTCCGGGCAGCTTCCTTGTCTCTTAACAACACAATGTCGCCAGGACATAGGTTTCTGTGAGCTTCAGTCCGCTTTGTCTTGCTCCTCCACCGGCTCCAAAACTTGTTGGCGAGAGCCTGTACTTGCCGCTGCTGTTTGCAGAGAAGATCCTTGTCCGTGATGTCTCCAGGAGGAGGTGGGATCCCGACCTTCTGGGTAAGTATCTTAGAGGATGTTAGAATGGACAGTGAGTCGCTCACTAGTGGACGGATCTCTGCATCTTTATCTGGAATGACAAACTCAAAGGGATTTTCTGCTGCTGAATGATCTTTGAGTGGTCTGTGCAGGAAAGCGGGTCCGGTCATCCATGATGTATGCGCCAGGCGTGACTCAGTGACCGAACTGGATGCATGGTCAGCAGGGTTGTCCTCAGTATGAACGTAAGACGACTTTTCTGGCTTCGTTGTTTGGAGGATGCTCTGAATCTGTCCATCTTCATGTTCGGCCCTCTGGTATGCCACTGCTCCGCTGTCTTCTGGGAGTGAAGTATCCCAGTCACCTGTGCTTGCTGTGAGTTCCTTCAGGAGAGCTCTTTCCTGAATAGTCACTGGGGTCACAAGTTCAAGGGTTTCTTCTGTGATTGTTCTCGGCTTGGAGAGATTACCTCGTCGCTCCCCGCAGTCATCACAGTCTTTCTCTTTGAGCTGCAGGAAGCTTTCACGGGGAGGAAGGATAGTAGATCGGCCATTCTCCAATACGTTAGTCTTGAATGTGCTCACATCTGGCTGATGTGCATTCTCCAAACACACATCTCCCACGAGCACCCAGCCTAGATCCAGCCTTAGTGCAAAAGGTGCGTCATGTGGTCCATTGATCTGCTGCCTGACTTTATGCACCCTGACTATGTCTCTCCCTAGTAGCATGAGAATTTCCGCACTGGAATCGAGCTCTGGAATGTTGGCCGCCACGCTTCTCAGATGTGGATGGTGACGAGCTGCATCGGGCGTTGGTATTTCCGAGCGATTATTGAGAACCTCGTTACACTCAATAAGTGTCGGGAGATTGAGACTGATCTTTCCGTCGAGCGACTCAATCTGAAAGCCTTCTGCTCTTCTTCCGGATGTGTCGATGGTACCGGCACAGGTTCTCAAGGAGTAGGAGGATGGTTGGCTCTGAATCCTGAACAGCTCAAAGAAGTTTGTTCTAGCCAATGAGCGATTACTCTGGTCGTCGAGGATGACGTACATGTTAATGGCTTTGTCACGTTGACCCTGAGGATAGACTCTGACTAAACAAATCTTCGAGCAGGACCTAGCTGCCTGGCCAACTCCGCAGACCTCAGTGCAGTGGGAATTGACTTCTGATGTGTTAGGGCCTTGTTCCTCCTCCTCCCCGCCATTGTCTGGTGGGGATGTTGTAGGACGAGCTGGACCTCTGTGCATAGCTGTGTTGTGGCGGGTGCTATCACACTCACTACACTTCACTGTGGCGTCACAATCTCTGGCCATGTGAGTAGTTGAAGCACAGCATTTAAAGCATATCCCATTTTCTTTAAGGAAGGCTTTCCTTTCTTCAAGAGTCTTTGCTCTAAAGCCTCTACATTTCCTTAATGGGTGTGGCATGTTGATGTGAAGGGGACAGTTTCTACCTGGACTGTCATTCTTCCTGGTAGGAGTGTCCATGTCGGGGTCCTCATCTGCTGAGACGTCAGTCTGGTGCACGGTTATTGGGTTCCTCATGCCTGGGGCCCTAGGTCTTTCTGGTCTCCCAGGTACGAAGGTGCTGCTGTTACTTGGGAAAATGAAACTGGGGTCATTTCTGATGCGCGCCTCGTCATCAATGAACCTAGCGAAGAAGTCGAAAGGAGGGAATTGGCCGGTGTGTTCTTTAAACCGTGAGCCATGGGTGACCCACCTCTCTTGGAGGTTATAGGGGAGTTTCTCAATTATGGGGCAGATGCCACGGGCTGTATCCAGGTACCTCAAACCTTGTAAGTAGTCTTCCTCCTTGGCACACGAAATCTCCATAAGAAGATCTCCCAGCTCCCTTAACATAGTGTAGTCTTTGGGAGAGATAGTAGGGAAATTGTCCAATTTCTTGAATATGGCATTCTCGATTACTTCTGGTGAAGCGTAGCAATCCTGGAGCCGCCTCCAAGCCTTCTTTAGCGCTTCCTCTGGGTCACTGACGTGAACCGAGCGCATCCTTTTGACGTGCTCGGAAGATTCCCTGCCAAGCCACTTTGTTAGCAGATCCATTTCCTCGCTAGCTGTGAGGCCGATGCCTCTGACTGCATTGTTAAATGATGAGTGCCATGCTCTGTAGTTTTCAGGTTTATCATCGAATTGAAAGAGGCTTGTACTCACCAAGTCGCGTCGAGCTAAATAGCGTGCCAGGTCGTTTGTCACAGGTGCAGAGTTGTATATTCCGGCATGCTGAAGGTTAGATGTCCAGGCTGCAGATTGCTGCGGATTGTTGGACCGGGCTGCAGATTGCTGGGGAATATATGACCGGGCTGCAGGGTTCGGAGTGTTATGAGCTGTAGTGGAATCCGTTTTGCGTTCCTTATCCCTCTGGAGGGCCTCTGTATTTTCTTTCTTAATGGGAAGTAGTTTAGAATCAACTGGTAATGTTTGAGTTACTGGTGGCTTACTGTCTTTGGCATGCGTATCGGGTGTTGGGTGTGAGTCATATGGAGTCCCCCATGTGACAAGGCTGTCGTCAGTACCAGGAGGACTGGCTATGCTGGCGTGTGTAGAGTGGGGTTTAATCTGTTCTTCCACGTATTCACTTGTGCGCTCCGTAATGTCCTGTATAGGCACTGGCTGTCTGGTCTTGTTCGATGCACTCACATAGTCCCCTTCTTCAGCTGCCTCCAAGACCTCTGCTTCGGCTTCAGCTGCAGCTGCTTCTCTTTTAACAGATAGCGTTCCCAGTTCAGCCTCCAGCTTAGCCTTTTCAATTTTTAGTTGTGCCTCCCTTTCGGCAAATGACACTCGTGCTTTTGCTGCTTCAGCCCTGGCACGAGCTTTTACTACGGCACTGGTGGATGAAGCTGTAGTGCTGCTTCTCCGTGAACCGGATGATGAAGTATTGTCTTTTACTCGATTTGTATCCATGTTTAGATGAGAGGAAGGTTGTTTGTTGTAGCTGCTGTTAACTCCAGAAGATCTTGTTTTTTCACTGTACTGCCCCCACTGAGGTGTTGTAACCACAATTAGGCAGCCAGCCAAACTCCATTCAAAAAAAAGAGACAGGAGTCAGGAATGAGGCGTCTTGCTCCCTTTTTACTGATCTTTGTCAGGAATGAAACTGTAACACAGTAAAATGTACAAATACAATTGACTGTTAAGAGTCACATGAAATAATACAGACCTTTGCAAATAGTCTATCGAACTGCTACAAAACTCTACAGCATGTAGTCATCAAAAAGCAGTTAAACAATTGGCATTTAAATAATCAAACCAAAATCATAACAATCCTGTCTAAATCCAAATACGTGTTACATTCCTTGCATTAAATGGAAATAAACATTAAACTTACAAACAATGCTCTTTCTGTAGTCTCAAACAGCACAGCTAACCTCTCTCTTCACAGCAAACATTGTTCTGCCTGCTCTCCCTCACTCACATGGAGTCTCATTGTACTGATTACCCCTCAATGCAGCACAAGTGACAATCAATCAGGTACAATCAAGCAGGCGTGGGTCACTTTAACCTAGGGTTGCTTAATAGGCACACATTAATACTACAGAAAATAAAGCCTGCACCAACACTAGCCTGGAAGGCAACACAGTTGGCATCTTGTATCACCAAGAAAGGATCTTCACCGTTTCCAACAAGGGCAAAAAAATAACTTTTTTTCAACAGGCCATAAATTACTATCAATAACTTAAATTAAACCAACCAATAAATTGCTTCAGGTACTGTGGGGTTAATTAACATTAGCTGCAGTGTCATCTGGCGCCCCAGCTCAGATGCTTTCATTACACCATTTTTTCCACAAATAAATCTTTATTTCTTTATGTAGACATATAGCATTAGCACTCTATAGTGTTATATAGATATTCCACTGTTAGGTTAATTAGCTTACGTATGATTCATGGGATTTTTTTACGTTGCTTACTGTAAATCACTCTGGATTAAGAGCATCTGCTAAATGCCTAAATTGTAAATTGTAATCTCAATACAAAAACTGTTAACAGTGAGTGGACGACACCTTAACCTATTCTGACCGGGCACCCATTTTGGTGTCGGCATCATGTTATGCTTTAGCTATTTAAAAATAGCAGATCTACAAGCTCATATCGCACCACCGAGTGGCGCGATACGAGCTTGTAGGTCTGCTATTTTTGAAAAATCGAAGAGCGACTGACATTTTTAGAATCTGATCTCAGGTCAGAATGGGTTCATCAGACCAGTGTGTGTCCGGCGGAAACCTCGTATGAATCTGATCTCAGGTCAGAATGGGTTAAGCATTACACTTGTACACAATAGGGCCCACCATTTTCAATTAATCAAAACATTTAGAGATGCACGAATATACTATATAGTCAAAAGGAGATCATCAAAGGAGGTCAAATGGGAAAGACATGCATGTCTTAATGACTGTTGGTAGGGCGTTGCACCTCACTAGCCAACACACAAGAGAGTGCTCCCAGAAACAACGAGTTTAGAGATCTGTTGGGAATTGATTACATGAAACAGTTACCCGTGCGCCCAGTCCCAATGTTTGTAAACAAATAGTTGGTCTATTATAGGCTAATGTTTGAGCTGGTCCAGCCGGCTCCATTCACTGCCATGTATTTCATCTAACTTCCGGTGCGAGGTTTGTCACTCATGAAAGCCCCCATGAAATGTATGATGAGTCACTGTTCTGTTCTTTGGCTTTATAGAAGTGTATATTTGTACGTCGCTAAATGTTTTGATGAATTGAACAAGGTGGACCCTCTTGTAAACAAGTGTAATGCTTTATTGGGTCGTCCACTCACAGTTAACAGTCTTTGTATTGAGTTGTGCTTGAATTGTACTGTAATTCTGCAAACTGTTAATAAATATTTCAATCAATCAAAGCGTCATGGCGTATCCCGGGCACCATCGGCTTCCTTATCCTTCAGTAGAGAATTTCCTTGTGTTTTTCCCCCAGTAAGCTCCTTGGGAAACAGGTGGATAGTGAAGAAAGTCAGTCTGCCTACTGGCCAGGCAGAAGCCATTGACACGCATCGCATGGGAGCCAAAACTGGAACTGGAAGTTCGGTGAAAAATCCAGTTACTTATATGACAGCCAGCTGGAACAGCTTGTGAACAAACTCTATTTCTGAACAATTGCTTCCTTTGTTATATAATATAAAATTAGACATATCACAAGTTGTTTTCCAATCAATTGTTGTTTCATTGAGGCATCTAAACAGCAGTAAATATCGTTTCTGGCTCAGGGGTTGATTTGGTTGTCAAGCGGTCAATGATGCCCCATCTTTCACATACAGATGGCACATGCATTATCTATTTATTTCAACCGCTATATGATAACTTTAAACGGTCCTGCCGTCACTACATTTTGGACATGTCGTTATAGTCTACAAGCACAGATTGCAACACGATGCGATGTGAGCGAGCAGAATGGCTCTTTTAGCCTATTTTCAAAATCAGCTTGATTGACTAAAGTGACTTCAATTGCTCGTACTTCATTTCCCCTAGTACGTACTGCGAATGCTGTCATAATAAACAGTCTACAGACATGTGTATTAATTTACAGGCGCACAATAAAGTAACAGCATGACAGTCCATGTTCCACACACTGCACATGGCGATGGCGGATGTCTATTAATGTTTTATTTTATTGGATATGACATTTCTGACAGGTGTTCAGAGTTAGCAAAACATTCAAAATGTATCATCACATACACATAGTTTTAAACAGTCATCCCGTTGTCTGAACTTGTAGTCTCAGTGAGACTTTGTTTTGTCTCGATGTGAGCTTAGTCTCCAGTTACCAGAATACAACGGACTATACAGCCATTCTCAACCGTGAGGGTATTGCAAGTGGGCCCCCAAATAATTGGAAATATACACTATGATTTTATTGATAGTATAACAATATAAAACGAACAATACGTATTCAAAAAAACATCATAGTATGTTTTCTTTAAAACCTTGAAAAATGAGTTTTCGTTGTGATAAACAGGAACTTAAAATATACTGTGTTAGTTCCATTGATCCAAGTCGGAAAATGCACCCATCTCACCCATCTGACCACTTAAGAGGGTGGGCTGTGAACACTTCTTTGTTGCTTTTCAGGTGTGTCCTCCTGATCCAGAAAAGGTTGAGAACCACTAGAATAGTACAGTAGATCAAACCAGATAACTGACTATTTACAGTACAATTAAAAGGGTGAATGGAATGTGTGTAGATGCAATGGATAATATAGCTGCAAATAGTAATTAGCAGGCCAAACACTAAGTCAGTGAAACTAATGTCAGTCGACAATCTAAATGTACTTTTAAATCTACTACATGAAAAAGTGCTAATAAAAATAGTGGAAATAGCAGATCTGTAATCTGCCATTTTCAGTATCATTGACATTTTTTTTTTTTTTACATTTCTGGAAAATCTTCAATTTTTTTGGAAAATGGTCAACATTTTAATACAGGAAAAAAGAAAATGTACTTTGTCATTGAATACTTAAGTATTTTTGTTAAAGCAGGCCACTTTAATTCAAGTACAAATGTTCACTTTCAACTTTCTCTTTGTGCTTGGACCAAAATATATAGAAATGTTTGACATTTTTCTAGAATGCCTTGATATTATATGACACCTGTTGGGCTGGGCAAATAAACCACACATATATCCAAACATTTAAAACCAACAACCGACTACATTTAGCTTCATTAAAAAAACAAACATATATCAATTCGACACCAATATGTATTATAATTGTGGCGTGCAAAAGGAATAGTGAAAATTTGCTAAATTAGCCAAACTAGATCAGAGCGCATCATGATGTGACGCGGTGAGAGCTTGTAGATTGGCAATTTTCACAGTATAAATATATTTTGACCTAAAATTAATCGGAATCGGAATTGTGGCAAAAGTTATGAGATAATGGTGATATTGACTGAAGGTCATATGGCCCAGCCCAACCTGGGGGTTTGGGAAATGTGTTGTTTGTGACATGTGGCCATCGTGAGCCATCACAACTTGTAATGGGACCCACACTGTCATCTTCTGAAAAGAATGGTCAAAGTAAAAATAAGAAATAAAATCAAGTAAAAAAATAAAAGAAGAACATAAAACAGAATAAACTACTGTACTACTGATGTAAATATCATCGCTGTCGGGAGGAAACCACCTAACTCGATTTGTGTGGTTTGGGATTTTCTTTCTTTCATAAATCAATGCTATTGAACACCATTTACGTCTCTGTGTTGGTTAAAAACATATTGGACCAATGAAAGTATTAAAAAGTGCTTCGGCAAAACCTTTCATGACATTAGTTTGGAGATTTATCCCCCACATATGGCAGAGAATTATATAGAATTATATTTATTAAAAAAGAAAACAAGTAAAATGACGTGCTGTTCTTTTCAGAAGGTGATGTATACATCAGGCAGAGGAGGGGGGGAGAAAACAGCTCACTCATATAGAGAGGTAGGTAGACGTGGCTTTGGGCAGTCTTCATCCCAACGACAGGTCTGTAGCAGTAGTATCAACACACAACACACTATTGAATAAAACAAAGAATGACTCAGATGACTGATGGTAATTGTGTGTGTGTGTGTGTGTGTGTGTGTGTGTGTGTGTGTGTGTGCGTGTGCGTGCGTGTGTGTGGGTGTGTGTGTGTGCGTGCGTGCGTTCGTGCGTGTGTGCGTGCGTGCGTGTGTGCGTATGTGCGTGTGTGCGTGCACGTGCACGTGCATATATATATAATATATATAATATTATGTCACAGTACTTCCATCACCGGAGGCGTGCTACATGAAGGTCATGACTTGAGCCTCGTGAGACATCGGTACCTCCGACACATCATTTCTTAGTTTGATGGGGGCCCTGCACTCCTTTTTCAAACTGACTGTTGTGAGCTCCAAGAAAAAGAGCACTCCTTTTTCAAACTGACTGTTTTTCAATCGTACTGTAACACACACACACACACACACACACACACACACACACACACACACACACACACACACACACATATATATATATATATATATATATATATATATATATATATATATATAAATTTACAAATCACAGATACAGTACATTTTCAAATAGGAACTAGAAAGATGCAATCCTGCGGAATTGGGAGTGTTGTTATACTGCGTATATACTGTCCTATCAGATGAGGGCAAAGCGCACAAATGCCTTGGGGAAGAGTTCCGAATCGGTGGCCGGCCAATCAGAAGGGAGCATAGAGTTATTGCCTCGATTTAAACGTTTTTAAACTATTTAGGCACTGGACTGCAATAATGTATGAATGAATGGACCATTGTAAGCGCTTTGAGTATAGGCACGTAGTGCATAGACATGCGCTATAAAATGCAATCCATTATTATTATTATTATTATTATTATAGATGCTTCACCCAATTTCAACCTATAGCCTGTTCATATAAAACAGTGTTTTCAACCTTTTTTTGTATCAAGGCTCATTATTTATTCATCATTTGAGAAACGGACCACCGTGACATTTAGCCTCTCAGACCCAAAACGTAGAATATTTTGTTGCCGTTGGATACCATTTTGACCACAAGTCAATGCCGTATAGGTAGGAGATAACAGGCGGACGATCAAAATGACAATTCTTCTACATTCTCTAATGGTGCAGTAGACTTCTCGTACTTTAAGTAATGCAGATGTTTAACTCTAAGGGTCGTAAGGGTCCAGTTGGTTTCATTTTACGCTCTCAAGAGTTAAAGATAATATAAGGGTTAAAGCTATATATAAGGGTGTTACCAACTATCATTTAGCATTTAGACCACTTGGAACCCCCTCAAGGACCACTGGTGGTCCCCGAACCACTGGTTGAAAACCACTGATATAAAAGGTGCCAAAATAATCATGTATAAGATGGCACCATTTTCTATACTCACTCCGTCTCTCAGAGGAGGGCGAAACCTTTTATGACATTGCATTTTTAATTACCTGAAAAAAATTGATTGGAGATTTACTCCAAATCTCCACACCCATAGCTGTTGTTGTATGAAGGGAGGAGTTAGGGGAGCGGATGATATTGTGACTATATCACTGATTTATTTTTCCATCAGCACGTTTGACTGTTAAGGTTTCAGCCTCCAGGAAGAAACCCTAAATACAAAGGGAAGACATCATTGCACATAACAACCAGTGACCAGACCACAGGGTCTAATGAAGTACTGTCACCTCATACACATGAAAAACTGGAAAAAATACAAAAATCACAGCACTCCATCTTGAAGACAGGTTGAAAATGGCTGAAGTGCTCCTTTAATAAGACATGTTGAGATGTGTGGCATCTGACCATCAGTGTTTGGTAGGCTGAAGACTATAAGCGAAGACTGGGGTGTAAGTGGTTAATGGACACTACAAATCGTCACTGTCAGATGGAGACCTTGTATGTCCAGAACCATTTTTATTACATAGGCCAAAAAAGAAAACACACATTAGTTGAAATATGGAGTTACCAGGTTTTTGCCTGACATGCCAGCGACTAAATGCAAATGAGAACAAACTTGCGGCCGTTTTGGCTATGGCTGGAAAACACAACATTAAATGGTTTGTGGTGCCTGGAGAGTCACTATATGACCATCCTGCCTGGCCCAATGAGGCAGCCAGCTCACATAAACACACACACATTATGCCTCTTATGACTCACTTGGGTAGCTCTCTCTCTCTCTCTCTCTTAGACAGCGTGAAGGTACCCCCTCCTCTCTCTTAAATTTTATTAGCGTGGCTTGCAGTTGAACCCTGACTCGTGTGGGACCGTTCGTCTCAGCACCGCCACCATTTTCACGCCTTATTTGTAATCAAACAGAGCCAGCAAACGCCGGGGGATGGGGGGGGGGGGGGGGGGGGGGGCGAACAGATGTTTTTTGGCCACTCACCGACAAGTCTAAACTAATTTCGGCGCTGTCAGATGGAAACCTTGTATATTCAAAACCGTTCCTCTTTGAGGGGTGCTATAGCCCCTCCGACGCCTGGTTTGTGTGTTCCGCCCGCGACGTCATGTGTGTGGCCAAGTCTATGGACTTTTTATGAAAAATTGTGTTCTGTCAATGGCCAAGTCAATGGCAAATGAATGACGCACTGGGGATAAAAGGCGCCCCTTACTTGCGCGAATGTGATTTCGCTTTTGTCCCCACACGTCTCATAAAAGCCATTGACAATGAAAGAAGAAATTAGGTCAAATGTCTGCCTGTAAATTTAACCAACCAATCACATTAATTCAGTTGTTCATGAGATGACGTATGATGATGTATAATGATATGTATAATGATATAATATAATAATAATAATAAGAGCGCCCCTCACTTCACATGGGTGTGATTTTTATTATTAAACTAGAGCGGCGGGCTTGGGCACTCATGGCCTACTTGGAACGATGCAAGTTGGAAATGCATGCCACACCCGCAGTTATTATGTCTGTGTCCCTTTTATGCCCATATATGGAGTTCTTTGTCAGGCATGACCAAATATGAGATATGCAGATGTCAGAACAGTCATTGTGACGTCAGAACAGGCCAGCTCCATATATGGAGATATAGGGGTGATCAGGTCCAGAGCCCGGGGCAGAGGCTTTTGTGCTGGTTCTGGACAACCGGCTATCCGACAGACTCGACACCTGCAGGCGCTGCACCCCCTGTGGTGGGGTGGAACACCTGTGTCGATTTTGAAGTTGTTGAGACGGTTCTCGAGTTACGTGGATTACAGACGTACTACATATGTACGTACACACACACACACACAGACTTGGTGCATTTAAAAAACCAACATACTGTAAAAAATAAATAAATTGTGAAAATAGCAAAACAACAAGCTTTTAGATGCCATTGTCACTACTTTGCGACACTCCTGTATGATGAAACGGGACGTTAATTGACTCAAATAGGGAGATACAAGGTTTCCCCCCCGACAGCGTCAATTTGTAAATGTCTCCGCTGTGTGTCCTGGTGAGGTGACTGGGTGACATTAGGATTGGTGGAGTAGCACCACTATGAGGGCTTGAATAATAATGACTATGCAGGGGAGACTGACATGGGGATCTGAGCGCTTGGCGTAGAATGCACTGTACTGTGATGTGCACGTGTGTGAGTGTGAGTGTGAGTGTGAGTGTGAGTGTGTGTGTGTGTGTGTGTGTGTGTGTGTGTGTGTGTGTGTGTGTGTGTGTGTGTGTGTGTGTGTGTGTGTGTGTGTGTGTGTGTGTTTCTGTATAGGTTAAATACTCCACATTCTTCAGTGCCAGTAGAGCCCTTTACCACGGGCCCAGGATACAAAAAAAAAAGACAAAAAAAAGGGAGGGGGGGGGGGATTCCATTCACATTTCAATGGAACAGCATTCCTCTGGGAGGCTGCCTGGCCGGGCAGCCATCCATCCATCCGTCCGTTCATCCATCCATCCCTCCATCCATCGCCAGTCCCATCAGGACCTGTAGCAATGGACACAACAAACAAAATAACACGTTGTTACTGTAGACAGACCATAATACTCAACACCAACGTAAATTAAGCCCCGAATGGAACATCCTGTATAGTCACTCTGTATCACTCTGTATCGACTATACCCTGAACACTGTAATCCGTTATTATCTTCCAAATTATCGGCGCTGTGACGTACGTACCATGCATAAACCTCATATCGCCATATATCGTCTCTGTCGGGTGGAAACCTCTATATGTCCACAGCTCTTACTTTTCAGGATTCAAATTCAGAAAGTAGCCAAAGTAGCTCAAAACGTGTCGCTTTGTGCCACGTTTTGAACATGTGGATCTGCTACTTTTGAGACACTGTATAGGATGATCAAGTAGGGCATCAATTAATATTAGGAAAAAAAGTTAACCCATTCTGACCGGGCACCCATTTTGGTGTTGGCATCATGTCACACTTTAGCTATTGAAAAATAGCAGATCTACAAGCTCATATCGCGCCACCGAGTGGCGCGATACGAGCTTGTAGGTCTGCTATTTTTGAAAAATCGAAGAACGACTGACATTTTTAGAATCTGATCTCAGGTCAGAATGGGTTCGTCAGACCAGCGTGTGTCCAGTGGAAACCTCGTATGAATCTGATCTCAGGTCAGAATGGGTTAAATTATGGAGATAAGAGGTTTCTGCCCAACAGCAATGCTGTATTACCCCTACCTCCCCATACATGACTTGCCATATGAATGCCCTATTTTGTCATACTACAGTGAAACGGTATCTACTGTAGGCCTAATTAGTAGGCAGGTGTCTGAACTGTCCATAGTCCTCCAATGAGACGCAGGGTGATTTATTTTAGGTACTTTTACTTTACTTGATAACTTCCATTTTTCAGTACATAATTATGGCCCATAATAATTCTACTCCACTACATCTCATATATAAAATATTTGAATATATATTATTCAATTCAACCTATATTCAATTACAACCTTGAGTAGCCTACTATTCATTTGGTATTGCAATGTTGATACCTCTACATACTAAAGTAAATTTTGATTTTGTAATCATTTTTATATTGAGATGTTGCAACTTAAAGTAAGTAGCCTAAAACACATTGGTATTTGCATGTTACCAGAGCATATCGCCTTTGCACACCGTATGTTGTGCAAGGCGATATGCACAGGCACAGGTGTGAAAATACAAGCTGCGTTTAAATACGTAATAATCCCCCACAATCACAAACACCTTTCACCATGCTTGTATTGTATTCATTACATTTTTGTAGGATGTTTCATACCAGCATGGACATGTCCTGTACAGCTTACTTAACGCTGGCTGGCAAACACGTGATTAGATTTCACTTTTGTTTTCTTTTCTATTAATGCAAGCAGTGAACAATGTGTTATTAAATAAAAGGTTGAAATCCTATTTGAAATGACCAAACCTGCCTACCGATGATGTGACTGGTAGGCAGGTTGTGGAACTGTCCAAAGGCCTCCTCTGAGACACAGATCAAATAGACAGAAATGGTGCCATCTTATAAATGAGGACCATTTTTATGATAGGTGAAGTTGGAGATACAAGGTTTCTGCCGGACCCCAACGATATCCACTCTCTCTATGAAGTCCCTACAAGATAGTAACACTGACTGCACTGACATAAAGAGCTATTGAAGGGCGCCAACTCCCCTAATGCTTCCTTTGAGGCGAAATATGAAAGTTTCAAAGGTCATTAATCTTGACTCGAGAATGAGCACATAATTCATTAAATCATCAGATATTTCAGCAAAGAACCCATTAAGTCCACTAAGTAATTTAACCCATTCTGAACGGGCACCCATTTTGGTGTTGGCATCATGTTATGCTTTATCTATTGAAAAATAGCAGATCTACAAGCTCATATCGCGCCACCGAGTGGCGCGATACGAGCTTGTAGGTCTGCTATTTTTGAATAATCGAAGAACGACTGACATTTTTTTAATCTGATCTCAGGTCAGAATGGGTTAATCAGACCAGTGTGTGTCCAGCGGAAAACCTCGTATGAATCTGATCTCAGGTCA
This sequence comes from Protomyctophum parallelum, assembly GCF_964188405.1. Lineage (NCBI taxonomy): Eukaryota > Metazoa > Chordata > Actinopteri > Myctophiformes > Myctophidae > Protomyctophum > Protomyctophum parallelum. The sequence continues at coordinate 55,629,626 of NC_139699.1, forward strand.
GAATGGGTTAAAGCACTGAGAGTCTGTCCATAAAACAGTGTTTGGCAGGCACCGCGTCATGCCGTCTCGCCCCGCTCAGTGTGTACAGCTACAGACCACATCATTAGCCCTCCGGTTGGGTTCGGGCTTGAATTCACACCGGGGGCCACTGGCACACAAAGAAATGAATGCACTCACATTACCGTAGGGCAGTGAATCTCAGCCCTTTTCATTTCAAGGGCCCCAAGTTTCATAAGCATTAGGCCACAGACCTCCATTTGCTATGATTTTCTTTTTCGTCCCCTCCGCAACCCCACATCTTAGTTAGTTTTCCCAATTTCCACTTCCACTTGTACTCAATCGCTTGTCACTGCTGACCTCTACTGGTTGGTTCGTTAGGAAGGGTGCAAATGGTGCCCTTCCATATATATGAAGTCACCACATACTTTTCACATGACATTTTAAGCCCAGCAAGCACGGTCAAGACCTGGCAGAATTTGTGACGTCTCGACTGGGGCCAGATCAAGTCAAACCAAGACTAGTCAGATCTGTCCCAGAATATCACCCGATTTCAACCAACATAAATTCTGCCCACTAAGACGGACGGAATACAAAACAAAATGTCCCTGAGGGTGTTCTGAATGGGTCTGTAACTCTGAGATTGTACAAATGGAACCAAATGGGTCGATTCCATTCCAAAGTAAATGGAACAGAGCCATAATTCTGTGTGTATATAGCCCATTGTGTTGGTGTAGTGGCTGCTGCGGCTTGTCAGTTCGTACTCACTGTGTTATCTTGCAGTTGTTTGTGGTGACAAAGCGTCCTGTGTAGTGGATGTTGCACCGGATCACGTTGTTGGTGAAGTCTGATTCCAGTACCAGGTACTTGGGGTTTACCTGGAGCTGCAGGGGGGGTGGGGGTGGGGGGGGGGGGGGGTGCACAGGAAAAGGCACAATCGAAATGAGAGCAGCAATACAGAACTATTCAGAACCCGTGGATGTGTCTGTGTTGCAACGTGACGCATTATGAGCTTGTTGTAGAGATATGCTATTTGCAGGATTCAAAAAACAAACAAACAGACAAAGTCAAATTATGGACATACAGTACCCATAGGTTCTGAATTCATAGAACTCTGCGTAGGTGCGTACAGTAGGTACTAGGGGTGAGACGATATATCGATATTGAGATATATATCGCTGTGATATACAGTATATCGTATCGTCCTCCCAATATCATGATATTAATAGTTAGTATAGGCTACCCATTGTTGTGGACAGACAACTTGTGGACAAGTTGCAAAGTTGCAGTCAGTGTTTTACTGTTTGGAGGAGGCAAGATTCATAAACAGTTTGTGAATACATATTTTTGCCTTTTATGGTTATTTCTTTCATTTACAGTTACAGATATCGTGATATATCGTTGATGAAATCTCTTGCAATATATTTAATATCACAATATTGCAATATTTCGAATATCGTGATATTATCATTATTGAGGACCTAATATCGGCACAGATATGGTATCGTGAGGTACCCATATCGTGCCACAGCGTACGCCACAGCGTACGGAAACAAATCTAGTATAATCCCGTGAAATATTAGCTCACTCTGATCTCGTAGTCGAAAAAGAGCCTTTGGAATCCGTTTTGGAATTGGACGCGGTCACAGGGTCATCCAGGAGGACAATGACGTGTTTTATCAAAGCGTCATTGAGCTAGAGAGAGCCCAGGCTACAGAAGCAGATCCACTCATTGTTAAGGCTTAATACTTAAACCGAGTGGTTTTTCCCTCAACATGAATTGGGCTATGATTCTCCTTGGTTGAAAGACTGCACACGGCATGTAGGATTCAAAGGAGTGGGAGTGCAGTGGATATTGCTTCTGTCGGACAGAATACCCTGTATCTCCATTTTTCAACTTCAAATGTTTTTGTTTTTTTGTTTTTTTCACTCTTACAAGAGTCATGCAAAATAGTAGCCAAAATAGTCCATCTAGCTCTACAAAATGTGTGTGGTTATGTGTGTATGTGTAGGTTTTATAAATATTTAACCGATTAAAAGCATTAAAGAACCACAGCAATTAAACCTTACCCCACACTAATAAGTTGGCAAACTTTCTGTTTTCTCACTGTGTCTTATTAAGGCCTATTCATACTCAAGTTTGAGGCGATAGCTTATCACCACGGTGTAGTTTTCTAAAGGTTTCTAAACTACAACAGTGATCATCACTGCGGACTCCGACACATCTCTCTGTTTTAACAGTCTGTTCACTCTGGGGCTATCACCTCATTCACAGATGTTTTATCTTGTTTGAAATTACCAAACTTACAGTACATACCCGATGATATCACTGGTAGGCAGGTTTTTGAAACAGGCCTCCTTGGAGACTTAAACTGAATATACAGTAATCCTCCCATCTTATATACAGTAGTGAGCATTACTGAGGACCAATTATATGAAGTTAGGTTGAAAAATGTGGTCCTTTAACAAGAGCTTGTGACTAAATTATGACTACATTGGACACATGGAAAACAGGTAAATTTTTTTCTCTCCCATGTCCTGTAAAGTTTTCTGGACATACAAGTTTTCCACCCGACATTGACGGTATGAGGCGCATTGTGTGGCATTGATCTGGTCCATGTATTAAACTTTATGTGTCATTCAAGCGTGACCTGGGAATACAATGGCATATAATGTGGCTATTTAATCCTTCAATCAAGTCAAGACCCGTGACAGCTTTTGCAGAGTCATTGAGGAACTGCGGCAAATGTCAAAACTCTACAGAAAGTTTCCATCCGCTTTGTTGCAGTCACAATCAATTATCTTTGGTGGAACAGCTAGACCCCGATGGGCTCCCCAAAACTTTTCCATGCCAAGGACTCGCGAATAATAGCGAAGTCCAAAATAAGTAGATCTGCTATTATTGAATGTTCTTGTGTTTATATTTGAAAACCTTTGGCGATCATGACAAATAATGACATGGCCCTAATTGAATGTGGTTAGAGTGGCGATCTGATTAATTTAATATCAAATGGGATATATATATTACACTCACGCACGCACACACACACACACAGACGCATAGGGGTAGAGTGCCCTTGTGCTCTCTACACTAGGGGTGGGTCCCGAACGTCGGGACCAATCCGGTACCGAACCGAACATGCTCGAGTACCGGGTACCCATTACAATAATTCAATTTCGGTTCTCTCTATCGGTTCCTGGGTGACACCATGCACGCACGCACGCACGCACATAAAACAGCTGATTATAATCAGATCATGCTACTCGGAGAGCCAGCAACAGAATGGACCGTGGTAATCGCTCTTGTCGCTCAAAAGTATGGCTTCACTATAGTAGACAATCAAAGCAGTTAGCGTCCACTGTCCAGATGCCGTGGCCGCGGTGCTCGGCTCGCACACAATACAACAACAAAGTTAACTTCGGGAGAGAGCCCCCACAGATCTGCCCTTCATGCTACGAACGGCAGATCGATGAGCGCATGGGGGGTTTTGCAGCCTGGCGCACTGGCGCAGCTCCATGCGCGTTGTGGATCTCTCATTTTATGGAACGAACGTACCACCGGTATGCTGTTAGCTTGTTGCTAACGGGACCCTGTTAGCAACAAGTCTCTCTCTCTCTCTCAGACGTTCTCTCTAACACGTCTCTCTCTCTCCCTCTCTCTCTCGCGCGCGCGTGTTAGAGAGAGACGCTCTCTCTAACACGTCTTTCTTTTTTTTCTCTCTCTCTCTCTCTCTCTCTCTCCCCCTCCCTCCCGTTGAAGCACTGTAGTGTTGCACTGTTCTGATGTGATATTACCGGTATATGAAATAGCCTATCATACATTACATTTTTATGTTATTATTTGCATCTGAACTTGTCAGTAGCCTAACTGTAGGCCTTTACCACAGTACTGTGGTAGTCTACTGTGGAAGAGGATGTTACACTATTTATTCATTACTTAAATTGACATTGAGCTTTTTTGTTAAACATTTGACCTCTTTTATATCATTTTGGAACCGAAATAGGGAACCGTTAAGAACCGGAATCGATAAGCAGAACCGGAATCGGTACCGGACTCGAAAAAATCCTAACGATACCCATCCCTACTCTACACACCTAGGCCCTTTTTGAAACTAGCTCCTCGCCACTCGCCCTACACACTTCCACTCGGTTTGAGCATAGATATATAAATAACCGAGACGCAATGCAATGCAAGTGGATGGGAGGGGTATTCCAGTGCCGTCTCTATTATTTATATATCTATGCTCAAACCGAGCGGAAGTGTGTAGGGCGAGTGGCGAGGAGCTAGTTTCAAAAAGGGGGACAAAGTTCAGAAGTTCTTACCTTTAATATGTAGTTTCCTGGCTGGATGTCGGTGATATCAATCCACTGGCAGTCGATGTCAGCGTTGTAGGTATCGTAGCAGCCTGGACTAAGACCCTGGAGGAACACACAGACATACCAGTAATGAGGTTTGAGGCATTCTGCCTCTGGCTTTAGAGCAACGTTTCCCAAACAGTTGCGTCAAATGAACGTCCAAAAAACTTTCTCCCTTCTATCACTTAACCACCTAAGACCTGCACACTTCGTCGTATAAGCCACAGCCACAGTATTCGCCTATATGATGTCAATAGCAGATTGACAAGCTCAAAACGTGTCGCTTTGCGCCACATTTGGAGCGTGCAGATCTGCCGCTTTTGATACATTTGTGAACGTTGTTGTATGGTAAATGGTGCATTTATGGCGCCTTTTATCCAAGGTGCTTTACACAGATTGTGCATTCCATTCACCCATTCACGTACACATTCAAACATCAATGCCGGAGGAAACCATGCAAGGACCAACCTCCACATTGGGAGCAATTAGGGGTTCAGTGTCTTGCTCAAGGACACTTCGACACTAACTCTGGGGTAGCCCGGGTTTGAACTGGCAACCTTGCGGTTCCCATCCAGCCACTCTACCCCTGAGCCACCACCGTGTATGATCAAGTAGGGCTTTCATTTACGACCAAAAACAGAAAGACCATTTTTTACTATTTTAAAAAACCTTTTAAAATAGTTCAAATAATTGATCTACAAGCTCACAACGTCTCGATGTAGATTGGCTAGTTGAACTATGTTAAAATGTTTTTCAAAATAGTAAAAAAAAAAAGGCAAATACCTTTAGGGATAAGGGTGGAGCCCTTCGAATATGGAGATAAGAGATTTCCGCGCGACAGGCAGCGACGATATCCTCTGGTAGTCATTTACCTGTGTGTGAGAGGTGCAGGCGTAACGCTTCAGGTGACCAAAGTCACATGTGGTGTCCTCAAGACAGAAGCTGGCCTTGTGTCCCTCTGCCACCTTGCGGCCGGTGGCCACCTCCAACAGGTCATAGTGGCTGAACTCATCCATACTGTGGTAGTGCCTATTGGAGAAAAACAAACAAAACAGGGGACATTTAAAGATGTAGCGCCGTGATTTTTGTACTTTTTCTGTTTTGTATGTGACTATGGAGTTAACATTACTCTAATAGACCCCCAGGTATGGTTAGAATATTGAAATTTGTCTTCCCTGTGTATTTTTGGTTTCTCAAAAGGCCCAATCGAAATGACAGTGATATAGTGACATCAGAATATCATCCCCTCCCCTAACCCCTCCCCCTTTATCATACAACAACAGATGTGGGTGCGGCTTCAGTTCAGGTGGATTACCCATCAACACCCACCAGGCAAACCAGGCATACTTAATGAACTGGTGGGTGTGGCCAGATAATGTTTTAACACTTTCTGTACACTTTTTTGAAAAAAGTCTTTCTCCTAGTATAATCATAATAACTCCTGAGATGACGTGCACCATTTCTGTCTCACGTGACACAGAGGAGGTGACGTCTGTGAATAGTTCTGAAACCTGCCTACCGGCAGGCAGGCAACCGTCAGTGTGGCTTATTTACTAATGACCAGTTATTTTTCATTATTTTTTTATGAATGCAATGAACTTAAATATGAAGACACAATGGCTTTAGTAAAGTTAAGTTAACTTTCAAGGAAGTACAAGGCTGTAGTTTCAAGTAGACAGCCATTTTGGCATCTCATAATTCAAAATGATGAGGACCAATACACAAAGATACAGTGGAAATGGACACATTTTAAAGCAAAACAGGGAGTGTTGCTGGTTTCACTTTTTGAACCACGGGCGTGGAGCTGCATGGGGAATGGCAGGTTTATCTGGTCATTTGTTTATTACCAGAGATTAGTTTCCACTGAGGACCACTTTGGCAATAAAGGGCTTTTCAGTAATGCATTTATAAAGTGCTCTCTTCTGGGATTTGGTGTCATCATCATTCTATACTTGTTTGTGCTTTTACATTCTTAATAAAAATCCAATCAGATCACAGGATGTGAGGCAATGATGCACGCATGCCAGAATGCAGGGCGGTTCCTTCAAACAGATGGCCCCGGTTCACATGTTGAAAGAATGATGCACTGGTCTGGTCTCACCCACTAATGACTGCTTATAGAAATCACCACGCTACACTATCACATCATGGGTCTAGTGGACCATCAAATTGGGAGCACAGTTTGGTAACCTTCCAGACTACACACCGTTCTAAGCAGGGCTGGAAAGTAACTGTAATTACAATTAATCTAAAAGCTCACAACGCAGCACAATTTGTTATAATTTGCTGGCAATACAAAAAGTATTGCCAACACTTTTGCACTTCCACACAAGTATATTTCTCAATACAGGCCTTTTACGTAAAATAATATTTCTATTGTGGTATTAATACCTTTTCTTAAGTAAAGAAATCAGACTGTACTGTACTGTACTGTACTGTACTGTACTGTACTGTACTGTACTGTACTGTACTGTACTGTACTGTACTGTACTGTACTGTACTCCCTGGCCTCTGTGTGTGTGTGTGTGTGTGTGTGTGTGTGTGTGTGTGTGCGTGCATGCGTGCGTGCGTGCGTGCTTGCGTGTTTCAGCTGTTCGACACAGGGACACAGGGACTAGACACGTATAGGGACATACATAGCTGCATAGGAGTGGCTAGCACCACTCAAAAAGGGAAAAAAGTACTTCTTTCACCACTGTTTCTGAGGAGAAGTATGCGAGTGCAGGCATGTCGCCAGGGTTATCAAGGGGGCATCATCATCGTTCAACATTTTATTTCTCGTACTAACAAGGTAGTGTACATGTTGGCAAAGCAAGCAGCTGTATAAATCTTGTGATGATTTTCTTCCATCAAGATCCATGCATATTATGACAAACTAGAAAAACTGCTCCTCAGAGCACATGTCTCCACCAGGTCAGGAACATTTGTGATGTTTGGAGAAAAAAAAGGCATTTGGAAGGTAATCCTTTGGGATGGAATATGAAAAATCGGACTGATCCATGTTGGTCACATGACTATAGAGATAGTGTGTTTAATCTGTAGGAATATAAGATTTTTGTATTTTTTTTCTTCTTCAAAAATCTCCCTCATGGTGGCGCTATCACAGGCCATTCTGGAAACTTTGGGTGGAGGTTTTGGCATCCAGGGAGTGTGTGTGCACAGTTTGGCAGCGATCAGGGGCCTGTTTCACAAAACTTGGATTAACTAATCCAGGATTTAGGCCAAAGCCAGGCTTTTAAAATCCTGATCATTACAGCCTGGTTTATTCCGTTCCACTAAAGCCAAGCGAGGCTCAGAATTGGTGGATTTGGCGAGCCGGGATCAGCAAGCCTGGCTTAATAGACAGTCTGGCTTTTTGTCTCTAGACCCATTATGTGGATCACAGATTTACTGATCCTTCTTCTTCATGGGGTATTAAGGCAGTTTGCATCCTTAATAGTTGCATTACAGCCCCCTTCTGTATATCTCATTATCTTTACTAATCTATTCAAGACTTACTGATACAAGGACTTAAGCTTCTAAAATAAATACTGCTGCTGTAATTAAAGAGAGAACATACTCTCAATAGTGGATAGACTGAATGATTAACTACCCCAAAAATATAGTTTACATTTGACCACTACTATTAACTTAAAACAGAATTCTTAATATTGTAAGCATAATGATATTGTCGCATTGTGATATTTGGCCATAACTCCCTCCTCTGAGGGAGCTACCTTTGGGGAAGGGGGTTGTTGTCCAGACAGGGGCCAGACTGGTGAGGGTCATGGGTTCATGTAGCATGCCAAAGTTTGTGCTATTGCCATTGAGAATGCATTGGGCGTTTAAGTTAAATAACTCAGAAACTACAAAACATTTCAAAGTAAAAAGTTCCAGCATGTGTCTCCACAGTAAGCTGAATTTTACAAAGTGTGAATGGAGTTTCTAGGTGAAAGTGATTTTTTGAAGTGCCACTATCTGCCTATAAATGTCTCAAATTTGAAAGCACTATATTTCTAAAAATATGAAACATTTCAAAGATTCCTTTTCAGGCACACATGTCCACCGTAGGATGAATCTAAATAGGTTTGAATGGGGTTTCTAGGTGTAAGTATGTAGGACTAGTAGTGGGTGAAACGTTACAATGGTAATATGTTGTAAAACAATGAGTAATGGTAATATTTAGTGGTTTTCACTTTTACAAAAATAATAATAATAATATATAATAATTCTTCTTAACCGTGCACTTGCACGACAGCAAACCTATTCATGGGGAACATTCACCAAAAGCAGCTGATCTACAAGCTCACAAGCTGTCATGATGTTGTGCAGCCTATATATTTTGGTTATTTGATTTTATAGAGCACCGAAATCCTGACGTACCTCGCTCATCCCGACGATTCCCCTGGTTCGCGGAAGTAATTTCTCTATGGAGAATAACATGGGGTGATCTTAATATCGTCTACTATAAGCGTTGTGGTCCAAAAATAAACAAGCTGTCTCGGCATTATTGTCAGGGAGGTGTCTCTGTATCGTTTGCAACAGTCAGTCACTCATATATGATACAGTCTGCTTCTAGCGAAAATCTAACTAATTCAGCAGCAGTAACATTAGCGTTTTCTCTCAGTCAGTTGATTCTTCATATCCATATGAGTGAAGCGGCCGGGGTGACATGTTTATTTTTCAAACAAGTTGTTATATGAGGCGATCTAAAATCGCCTCAAAGGGGATTTCAATGCAACTAAACAAATACATGAACCTGGGGACTGACGCCCTCTACTGAAAGTGACGTCAGACTTCGGTGCTCTATATTGTGCTTAAATTAGTCCTTTAATGCAGACCGATACAAATAAGGCAACATAAACCCATAATAATTGAATAAATCTGGAAAACATCATTAGTTTGTGATCAATTTGACTGCTTAATGAACAGTAAAGACATCAGGATTAGGTTTAGCCTGGTCCGGAGCAGGCTAAGTCCAAAGCATTAGTTTCCATGGTAACTAATGTAGCATCACTTTCATGAAACCGAATCAAGCCTCAACATATTCAGGTTAATTTAAAATTAAGTTAATCTGGCAAGATCAACCAGCTTTCATGAAACCGGTTAATCACTGATCCAGGATATATTAAGCCAGGATATGTGTTAAAGCCCGGCTTAATCTCTAATCCAAGTTTCGTGGAACGGGCCCCAGGCCAACGGTACCGGAAATTAGCTTAACTCACTCACTCACTCACTTGCATTGTGTTAGAAACTGACTAACACTTGGTGTTAGCGGGTCAAATTTGACCTGTGATACAAATGAGCCCAAAATAGTAACATAATTGCAAATTTCATATGGAATTGTCCCCCACGGCCCCACATCATAGCTGACTTAATATGCATTGATATCCATGTAAACACTATTTAAATATTATTTTGTGTTGGTGTTAGGGATTCGTGTTGCAATATTGACACCTGTTATGGTTAAAGTTGGCCGAGTGGCCAAGGCTTCAAAAAGTGACAGAATCCAGCAATACCATTTAGAGTGTTTTATTCTTCCACGATGCAGCCGTATTTACAGTGGAAGGCTTAACAGACAAAAAAACACTGAAGACTAAACTCACAAAAAAGACAGATGAAACTTAGCTTGAAAGCAAATTAGGAAACAAAAACGAGAACTTAAGAAACTGTATGAGGCCAAAAACCCTTCCAAAAAGGGACCCCTAGCAGCTCTCCCTGGGTGTTACCTGCTTGTTGCCCAAGCCCATACTGAACCTCGGCATCCTGCGGCCTCCCTTTTATACTGGGTGAGACCATACCAAGACACAGAACTAATTGGTAACCACTTAACTCAAATAAGACAAACTACGGCCCACGAGTTGATTTACACAATACGGTTTTGCTAAACCTATTCCAAATACATTTCAGGCACCAAATCATTGACATAAGACACAAGAGCTCTTGACACATAAGACAGACAACCCTCCTGCTCTATAGCACTTGGTACCTTCCCCCACTCAATCAAGGGGATCACCAGTACTGCAGGAGAGCCAGGTGCCACACAATCATCATGAAACACAAATGACACCAAACATATATGCTATGCTGTGACAATATTTTCAAAGTTCTCTTTTACAATTCACTGTGAGCTACAATAATAAAACTATGCACTCATGTCCATTAACACAGTCTTCCAAGCCGGCCGGCAAAGTTAGGGATGCAACTGTGTAATTTAGGTATGAGCATTGTTCTCCATCAGTGTATGTATATAGGGCACGGGTTGCCCCGTGACAGGACCCGTATTCATTTATCTCAGGAAAGAAGGTAAAAAGTAATTTATTTTTCATAATGCAAATTTCTCTCTCTCAGAGAGAGAGAGATGTAACATTGAATGTAGAGACTATGCGCGCAAATCATCATCATATCTGAAAGTTATGCAGGGGGAACGCCTACTGAGTGGCAAAAACACTACTTTCTGGCCTTGACAGCCCATATACATCAACACAGAAAAGACCTATCTCTTTTGTATGTATATTGTTAATATTAGTGGGACTGCAGGGTGCATTTACTATGAAATCGTACATTTCTGTCCATCAATCAGTCACTCAAAATCCCCATACATGGGAAAGCCCCCATATATGGTGCCCAGGTCTCGTGGAGATCCCTGATGTCATAGTAAATGCCACTTGCTGTCGCAATTAAGCCCATATATGGAGATCCCTATTGTCATCAATATTGGCCAGCAACTCTACATCTGATCTCAAACCCTTAGATATATATGTCAGAACCTGACATTCCATATGTTGATCCTTCCCCATCCATCCTTCCTCTTTGAAGTCTCCCTTTTGACTGATACCTGTCCGTTCAAACTCTGGAGGGGCCTGCCCTAAAGTTATTAGTGTGCAATTGTAATGCACAATCTATGTAAAGATTGGATAAAGACGCTATTATAAATGCACCATTTACCATTTATCTGCCTGCCGTTGATTCAGTGATTGTGTGGAAAGTCCATGTCATTAGTGTGTGGAGAATGTCTGAAGAGTGCAAACTGACTGTGAAAAGTACGTGGAGCCGACCCTGGTTGTGGAAAACCGTTTATCCAACCGACTCAAGGCCAGGCACTGCACTCCCTGTGGCAGTGTGGAATGTGTGTGCCGGATTTGAAGTCTGTGGGGTGAACGGTTCTCGAGTTGCGTGGATTACAGACGTACGCACACGTACAGACGTGCATTTGTTGTAAGATATTCTGAGAAAGAGAAACTTTTCATTTGCAATAGGAGTAAATAAAAGTTTGGAGGGGTCAGAATAAAATTTGGATTTAAACTGTTCTTTCTGAGGATATAATGAAGCCTTGTTCCAAAAAAGACCATTTTTTACCTATTTAAACTTGAAAACGGGTCAAAAGAATGACCCTAACACAATGGAAGGGTTAAGCCCATAATACCCATACAAACTTTTGTATAAGGGTTTGTTGGTGTAAATAATGTTTATATGCTTGAAAATCTATCGTGGTTAGAGTGGCTGCTCTGAGACTAGGAGGTTGCGGTTCGACCCCCGACCGAGGTGACACTTTGCAACATAGGGTCATGTACTGTACTGTACTGTACTGTACTGTACTGTACTGTACTGTACTGTACTGTACTGTACTGTACTGTACTGTACTGTACTGTACTGTACTGTACTGTGCATCAAGCACCCCCACACTATGGGAACATGTCGATATAGGCTACTGCCCTATATGGGCCTCATGGCTCGGCAAGGCTTATACTTACTTACAGTACAAATACTAGTACAAATTGCATGTACTTTGTAGTCCACAGTACTGTAGTCCTCTAATGTAAATGAAAGGAGTTGTTCATTTGCTCAACCTGTGGCACCTCACCTGTTCACGTTTAGATTGTCAGTGATGTTGCAGCATGGATAAACATCACACAGTATCAAAGGACAAGGCATTTTAATTAATGACAACAATAATGCATTGATGAGACAAGACATTAACACCCCGATGATGTATGAATGGCTGTTAACCCATTCTGAACGGGCACCCATTTTGGTGTTGGCATCATGTTATGCTTTAGCTATTGAAAAATAGCAGATCTACAAGCTCGTATCGCGCCACCGAGTGGCGCGATACGAGCTTGTAGGTCTGCTATTTTTTGAAAAATCGAAGAACGACTGACATTTTTAGAATCTGATCTCAGGTCAGAATGGGTTCATCAGACCAGTGTGTGTCCAGTGGAAACCTTGTATGAATCTGATCTCAGGTCAGAATTGGTTAATGACCGTATCTGCAAAGTAAGATCAGAGGTGGGTGCATGCGCTCGTCCACGCGTGGCTGGGGAGTGTGTATATTGCCTTCTCCTGTGTATAATTATGAGCAAGCGAATGCACGTGTATAGCCCATTCTGACCTGAGATCAGATTCATACGAGGTTTCCGCCGGACACACACTGGTCTGATGAACCCATTCTGACCTGAGATCAGATTCTAAAAATGTCAGTCGCTCTTCGATTTTTCAAAAATAGCAGACCTACAAGCTCGTATCGCGCCACTCGGTGGCGCGATATGAGCTTGTAGATCTGCTATTTTTAAATAGCTAAAGCATAACATGATGCTGACACCAAAATGGCTGCCCGGTCAGAATGGGATAGGTGTGTGATTTCGCAAGTATATTTGTGAGTGCCTTCTTGCGTTGTATGTTGTCTCCGCCGGGTTCATTAAAAAAAAAACACAAAAAGTTAAAATATGGAGATGTGAGGTTTTTGCCCGACGCCAACGATGTGTTTGCATGGAATTGCACAGCTTTAAATGCTTAGAAACGCCTGGATGCACACGGCCACCGATCACCTCAATTGAGTTTGTAGCTGTCACAGGCAGAATTGAAACCTTGTCCAAAACTGTTACTTTTCAGGAAAGAGATAACCAATGGATCCAATCTACTCCGTAGTTATTATTTTCATTGGTTCAACATTAGTCTCGCATAGCCAGACAACTATTAACTATAATATAGTTAATATTTGTCTGACTATATAGCATATTATGCTATATAGTCTTGAACTATCCCAAAATCCAAGTAAGGAAGCGGCATTTTTCTGCTAGCAGCAAACTATGCTTCGATTATTTCTATAGCCTATTTATATTGGGATAAATTTGCACGACTGTAAAGACGTAAATGGAAGTGGGGAGGAGCCTTCACCTCCGCTTTATCGCTTACTCATAATCAGAGTTTCCGCTCTCCAGATTCTATGACGGAAGCATTTTCGCATGGCCATATGTCCATAACTGTTTAAAATTCAAATAAAAAATAGTAAAAATAGACAGGTTCAAAACACAGTGCAAATCTGCTATTTCTTATACTTTTGTGGAACATTGTGAGTGCACAAGTCTAATTTCATTGTTGTTTCCCAGGATGACCAAAACTAAACAAAACTAGAACTGCACTCTGTCGAGTGCATACTTGCTTGTTGCACACTAGTAGGCCATAAATGGCCAACTAGTGCGCAAGCAGAGCGCGCAATTTCGACCGCTGTAGGTGTAACTATTTGTTACCTACCTACTTTATGCATATAAACACCTAGTATTATTAAGTATGGTTCAAGTTTCTATCTATATAAGAAATACAGTTTTATCGATGTAGATATATTCTGGATCCCTTTTTAGTTTTTTAAAGAAAAATAAATCATTGATATGTGATGAAAAAAAAGGTATATAAATTGAATTAAAATATGTTATACAGTATAATTGTTCTGTAAACGGTGGAATCTCAATATCTCTGTGAAGGAACGTTTGAAATGTCTAATTATTAGGTGTAACTATTTGCTACCTATCTACTTTATGCATGTAAACACCTAGAATTATGAAGTATGGTTCAAGTTCAATGGTTCAATCTTTATTTTCAAAGAAAAATAAATCATTGATATGTGATGAAAATAAAAGTATATAAACTGAATTAAAATATATTATACAGTATAATTATTGTATTACTTATTGTCAATTGTTTTAAATGTATTTAATGTTGGACTATAGTGATATTAATACTAAATCATGATCAGAGTAATATGTGTCTCTAACTTCAATTTCTGTAATAATACTTTTGTTAAAATATACATGATCTAAAATACTTCCGTAATCTGTAGTTGGATTTGTATTTAATAGTTTAAAGCCTAATCTTAACATGTAGGTCTTTATACTTCTTTCTATCTCAGTATTATGGTCTTCATTGAAATCGCCTATTATCATAATTGCAGAAGTCGGAGATGATAGATACTTTACCATGTTTTCGAGAAATGTGTTTAATTTTGAAAGGTCTGTTTTAGGTGATCTGTACATAAGAATGATATATAGATTTTTATCTTTTACATGTATACATATGTGTTCTACTTTTTCTAATATCCTGCTTTCAGTTTGAATTATTTCAATGGAAATATCTTCTTTTATAGCAAACATAACTCCCCCACCTATATATTTTTCTCTGTCATTCCTGATTGTATTGTAATTCGTGTTCGTTGTTTTTAATTTAAAAGTAATGTTATTATTTTTCTTTAAGTGTGTTTCAGTAAAAGCTATTAGATCCAACATTTTGAGTTGGGAATCTGAGTTTATATCTTCTAAATGTGTTAGATAACCTCTGACGTTCAATAATCAAATTTTTAATGAATGTTTTAATGGTAATTGAGTTATCTTACGTATATTAGGATTTTCGTAATCGTATCATTTCTCTCTCTACATTCTTATCTACTTTGATCTTCTTAGGATTAAAGTCAAGTATATATAGATCTTTTATCCTTTTCACTCTACTGAATGCTACATAGGCTTGTCCCGGGTTAAAATGTGAGCCCTTCATAGATACGACAATCTCTTGTATAGTTAAACCTTGAACCTTATGACAGTTTCTTACGTCATCATTGAGAGCTAGTCATACATATACACACCACGTACTCTGGTCCCAGCAGATCAGACACAATTTGCTATTTTATTTTTTACTGATTATGTATATAGTATACGTATGACTAGCTCTCAATGATGACGTAAGACATACGTATATACTATATAGAGTATGTAGTTGTAAGTTGATTAGCGGTATACTGTGGTTACTTTGCGCCAAAAACCGTGACAGCCGTCCCGCCATTTGATGTTTATGCAAGAAAACAGCAAATCTGTGCCTGGTTTGCTGGGACCAGATTACACAAATGACCATATTTCTTACGTAATCATTGAGAGCTAGTCATACATATACACACCACGTACTCTGGTCCCAGCAGATCAGGCACAAGTTGCTATTTTATTTTTACTGATTATATAGTATACGTATGACTAGCTCTCAATGATGACGTAAGACATACGTATACATATACGTATACTATACATATACATATACTATATAGAGTATGTAGTTGTAAATTGAATAGCGGTATACTGTGGTTACTTTGCACCAAAAACCGTGACAGCCGTCCCGCCATTTGATGTTTATGCAAGAAAACAGCAAATCTGTGCCTGGTTTGCTGGGACCAGATTACACAATTGACCATATTTCTTACGTCATCATTAAGAGCTAGTCATACATATACACACCACGTACTCTGGTCCCAGCAGATCAGGCACAATTTGCTATTTTATTTTTACTGATTATGTATATAGTATACGTATGACTAGCTCTAAATGATGACGTAAGAGATATGGTCATTTGTGGTCGTTTGGTCCCAGCAAAACAGGCATATACTATATAGGCATACTATATATAGTATAGTATATAGGCATATACTACTATACATATACTATATAGAGTGTGTAGTTGTAAGTTGATTAGCGGTATACTGTGGTTACTTTGCGCCAAAAACCGTGACAGCTGTCCCGCCATTTGATGTTTATGCAAGAAAACAGCAAATCTGTGCCTGGTTTGCTGGGACCAAACAACCACAAATGACCATATTTCTTACGTCATCATTAAGAGCTAGTCATACATATACACACCACGTACTCTGGTCCCAGCAGATCAGGCACAATTTGCTATTTTATTTTTACTGATTATGTATATAGTATACGTATGACTAGCTCTAAATGATGACGTAAGAGATATGGTCATTTGTTGTCGTTTGGTCCCAGCAAAACAGGCACAGATTTGATGTTTTTCTGCATTAACATCGAATGGCGGGACAGCTGTCACGGCGGAAGAGACCGGGCGAAATTATTACTTGCGCGCTCTGCTTGCGCAAGTAACTAGAACTGCACTCTGTCGAGTGCCTACTTGCTTGCACACAAGGCAGAGCGAGCAAGTACTGTCGACCGCTACAAACTGTCAAATATCAGCTTCTCTGTGAAAGAACGTTTGAAATATAGAATAACTGGTATAATTAGCTCTCAATGATGACGTAATAAAGATGTGGATTTAAGGACCCAATGCCAGGGTGTAATTGGTTTTCGATGGTGACGTAAGGACGATATGTTTTAGTGTCGGGAGGATTAAAGGTAATGCCCCCATGTATACATGTATGTAGTCTGGCACCACTGCCGTATCAGGCACAAGTCAGGCATTACGTCATATGCTGGGACGGCACATACGCATCGAACATCGTCCTGGACGAAACTAGTACTTGCGCGCTCTGCTTGCGCAAGTAACAACACAACAACTAACCATTGACCTCCTATCCTTTTGGCGTAATAACTAGACCTCGAGGAGATGAGACCATAAAATGAAGCATTGAGCAATGTACTGTAGTAGTGGGAGCCAGGAAATGTGCTGAAATAACATTTGGTGACATTTACCATGTTTGTTTGTTTCTTATTTTTTGTGGGGGGAGAATTTTAGCCGGAGGGCCTTTAATCTCAAGAGGGCCTTTTACCCCAGTCTAGCCATGAAGATAATTAAGTGTTATACTCAGACTAGGTTTGTTTGGAGAGTTATTCTGATTAATGCTAGTCTCCCTATTGTGGGTATGTGGTCATAGTCCCAATTTTGTTTCAGTCATAATTATTTTTTATATATTAGGAAAAACCTTTATTTTTTTTTGCATTTTCAAAAACACAAAGAAAATCTGATTACAATATTGCAAAAAAAGTAACAACATTTATATTAGATTAAAATATAGAAAAGAAAAAAAAACAAGAGAAAAAATTTAAGTAAAAGCAAAAGTAGCAGATGGACAAGCTCAAAAAGTTTCGAGCTTGCAGAACTGCTACAGCAATGCTATTCTCGATGAATGAAACTCACGCGAGCCCGCAAAGTGTCGAGCTATACTCGAGTGCATGCTCGTTTTGTATGGATGTCACACAGGTGAGGTAAGCGCTGGACCCCGTACAGTCAGACACAAAAGTCAGACAGACGGTGAATAATGCCAGTGCTCCTGAGCTCATGGTCCATGTTTCAACATGGACGAGGACTTTTACTGGAACAGTCATTAAAGAATGACTGACGGCTTGGAGCGAAAAGTGGGTACTTTCCACCGATGGAGCGAGTGACAATAATACAAACTCATATTTTCCATATGAAAGGGGGGGGGGGGGGGGAGTGAAGAGGTGCTCTCAGGTGAAGTGCTGTTTGCCAATCTTTGTGGGGGCTGAAAGCTATCTGTCGCACCATGTTCTGCGTGTTACAACACAAGGCCGCCATGAATGACTTCCACTTGATATCCAGCGTTATGGTGGAAAGTAATTAACTGACAATTTTAAGGTTGCAAAGCTCAGTATTTCTATTTTTCAATACTTTGTACCTTTTACTCCACTCAGAGGCACATGTTGTAGGCTATACTTCTGCATGAGTGGCAGGCAGTGCATGCGTGAGTGAGTGCACGTTTATGAGTGATGCATGCTTGTATGCGCCTCAGTGCCGGGCTGTCTTTGGATGAGGGAATTCTGGAGGACGCCAGGGGCTTGAAATGCTCTTTATTTTTGTTCCCACACCAGGCATTTATTTGGACCGAAGTCTTGAGATGATTATCTGTGCTTGTACTGTATGTGTGTGTGTGTGTGTGTGTGTGTGTGTGTGTGTGTGTGTGTGTGTGTGTGTGTGTGTGTGTGTGTGTGTGTGTGTGCGTGTGCATTTATGTGTGTGCGCGTGTGCGTGCGTGCGTGCAGCGTACGCACGTGCAGTCGTGCACATGAGCTGTCTGGAATGGGTCCTTGCCTTTACTCAGTACCCCCCCCACACACACACACACACACACACACACACACACACACATGCGCGCGTGCACACGCACACGGCTATGTCAGCTACAGGGAATGCAGTGCTGGAAGAACACAGCCGCGGCCTAAATAAGAATGACTAATAATCCTTATATCATTGCTGTCGGGCAGAAACCTCATATCTCCATGTTTCACTATAGTTTTCGTACAAGAGTGTCACGCAGAAAACACTCACAACCGTTTTCTACCTTCGTGTGGGTTTTTTTTTATGTAAATGAACGCCCTACTTGATCACTCAACAGCGTCACACAAAAGTATCGGAAGTTGCACATCCGCAAGCTTGCGGATGTGCATCGCGTTTTGATCGAGCATTCACACTCGTGTGAAGTGAGGGCCGCCCTTATCGTCACATTCCGGCCGATCACAATAAGGCTTCCTCATGCAGTTCTCAGCGGCCAATCCCAAATTAGCGTCCTTGATTTTCTGTCCTCACTTTTTTATCAACACGTACATTGCTCAGCCAATCAAGCCATCGCTATGGGTTGCTCAAGCCAATCAAACCATATTGCTATGGGGTGCTCAGCCAATCAAATCATCGCTATGGGGTGCTCAGCCAATCAAATCATCGCTATGGGGTACACACAAACACACAAAGCTGGGCATAGGAGGGGCTAGCGCCCCTCAAACATAATAACCACGTGGAATCCTTTCGGAATGCTGGTTGGGGGTTGGGCGGGGGGGGGGGGGGGGGGGGGGGGGGCTCATTTCCTGAAAAGTAAGTGTTTCGGGGACGTACAAGGTTTCCACCCCGACAGCGACGATATACAAAACATTCCAATCCTTCTCTATGCACCCATGAGTCATTTTCCACTTGTGTTGCAACAGTAGAGGGACTTACAGGGATGGATGGGGATTGGGGGGGGGGGGGGATCACAGTGTGTGTTATTACACAGAAACAAGGCCTGTATGGGAACTATTTAGAACAGGCCTGACGTGCTGCATTCCAAGCACTACACACAGAGAAATAAAAGGTGCCCCAAATCAAACTCAGAGCAGTGGTTGTAAGTAGCTCTTGTAAAATGGAATTCTTGGAAAGAAGAAGAAGAAGAAGAAAAAGGAGATCTACACAACCTCACAACCCGTCACGTTATGAGCTTGTCAAGTAGCCCAAGGGTTTAAGTAGTAGCCTACCAGTAAGACGAGAAGAGAGGGCGAGGTGGCGCTGAAACAACTGGGAATGCCCATATATGGGCTTAAAATGTTTGCTAATTAGTAAGCAGGCGGGGCCTAGGTAGGGCCGGGCCTTATAATTGTCGGGCCCGTCTAGAGTTTGAATGAACAGGTATCAATCAAAAGGGAGACATCGAAGAGGAAGGACGGGTGGGGAGGGATCAACATATGGAATGTCAGAACAGATCAGCTCCCTATATGGAGTTTGAGGTCAGATGTACAGTTTCTGGCTGGCTCGCATATATGGAGCTAAGTGATTAGATGATCCAGTCTTCTATCCAGGGTTTGATGAGGTCAGTGTTGTGATCTTCATACTGTATATGGGGACCGCCATATATGAAGCGTGTCACAAGGTGTGACAGACTGACGGCCATAGAATAGAATCAGACCCTTACAGATCCATTTTGTTCCATTTGTACAGCCTCGCAGTTACAGGACCTAAAGTGTCCATTTGGACCTGGTGTCCCCGGACCAAACTTGGAGAAACAGTTAAAAGATTCAAACTTTGTCATAGCACTGAATCCATTTCCTTTTCCTTGCTTTGAATACTCTAGTGAGAAGGATTGGACTGGAGGTAAAAACCTGAATAAAACGTCTCTACTAGTACTACACAGTTTATGTGAATCAAATGTAGGGCAATAAAGTTTATTGTCAGAATCTGGGCCACATATTTTCATTCCCCGAAGAGAATTTCTCAATGGCTAACGGTAATGTTCTACTAACCTACATGCAAAGTGATGGACAAACAAACCCTATAAAGTATAGATACTCATGGTGGCAATTTTGTACTTTGTACTTTTGTACTTGTATAAGTTTTCAAGAATATATGTTTCAAGCATGTAGATCTGCTACTTTAGCTGCTTTTGAATCCTGAAAAGTAACAGTTTGGGGAGGCAACACAATTGGGGAAAAAGGAAAGAAAAAGAAAAAAAGAAAAGAAAAATTGATTGATGGGTGAAAACCATTGATTTTTATCATTCTGCTCATAATGCCCAGCAGTGCAACGATTGCCTCAGCACGTCTCCCATGTCTACCCCCATGTGGGTTCGAAGCTGCATGACGACACAGAGCCAGCTGCATTGCCAGTTCTCCAATGCAGTAGGCTATACGGTAAAGGTTCTCAAACATTTTCATGTCCAGGACCCCTGAATTAATATGCATTCTTGCAGACCCCAATCTGAAAAGATGTTGTGCTGCGGGGACCCTCAGAGGTCCTTAGAAGAAGGGTTGCAGGGGCTTCCCAGAGATACAAGCTTGAAGCTTGTACATCTGGTAACCCTTATAGCTAGCCTATTTTTGAAAATACTTGGAAAATGTTGGAAATAAATATCAATTTGGAGGTCCTTGGCACGAATTGAGCACTCTATGCTCTATTAATTCTATTAATCCTCATCAAGGACCACTTGCGAAACCCGGGACCCTACTTTGAGAACCACCGAAGAGTGACAACACACAGCCAGCTAGTGGACATTGCCATTTAATTATTATTATTTTTAATCCTAAATGGCATTCCTCACAGATGAGCCCGGGCCAGCCAGCCCGCCCGGGCAGCGAGGCGAGTGGAGTTTGGCAGGCCATGGGCGAGCACCGGGGTGAAGCAGACAAGACGTGTCGAAAAGCGAGACACAGAGCAGCCATGGGACGCATGGAGCAAGGGGTCACAGAGAAAACACATGGGGCATCCAAACATCACCTCACTCTCCAAGAACCTCCAGAGACTATTCCAATGTGAGCCCGCTAGCTATCAGCTCGCTAAAGCAACACAAATCTGTACGTTCAAACAAAAATGTGCTGCAGACGCAATGCAAAAAAAAAAGAAAAGAAAAAAGGACAGTATACGTGCCATGCTGCACAAGCACGAACATATACAATAGTGTCGGTTGCTTTATAAATAGTATTTTATACTGTACTATGAACAGGATACATTTTGTGTTGTGTGTAGGCCTATCGTTGTCGTGGCGGAAAACCTTGTATGTACAAAACCGTTACTTGTAAGGAAATGAAAGAATGGCTGTCTTTCCACAAAATAAATAAAACAAGTTGAGATATGGCCTATAATAGGTTTCTGCCCAATGTCAACGATATGGAGCTACAGAACAGCAGCGTGTGTTAAGTCCATAATCATGTGACCCAAATGTACCCAAAAAGACATATTCCTATCATGCTAGTTTGGTCATTAAAATGTCCCTGAGTCAGATAACTGAAGAGGGTACCTTAACAGGACATCGTTAGCGCTGTATTTCACCCACTGCTGCTGCTGCTACTGTCAAATACCAGCCGTGGCTACTGACAGACAGCACCTAACTAATGATGACGACGATGATGAGGATCTAGATTGTCTGGAGGCGGTGGCGTTCACCCACTCTATCATGTTTTATTTTTCTCTGTCATTACGACAGTTACGGTACAGTAAGACTGTTAATGTGGGACGACGGAAATATATATTGAAATACATTGTAGCAACTTGAGTAAAATGACAGTGTTGGCATCATAATGTAGTTTATAATAGGCCAGTGCGTCTCACACTTTTTCATGTCAAGGACCCCCATGATTTATGTTTTTTTTTTAAAGATCAGAATTATTCAATATCATATCAAACAAACAAACAAACAAAAAAGAACAAAGAAGTAAATCAAAGATAGCAAATGCTTTGAGCTTGTATAGATCTTCCTTTTTTGAATAGCCAACATATA
This sequence comes from Protomyctophum parallelum, assembly GCF_964188405.1. Classification (NCBI taxonomy): domain Eukaryota; kingdom Metazoa; phylum Chordata; class Actinopteri; order Myctophiformes; family Myctophidae; genus Protomyctophum; species Protomyctophum parallelum. The sequence goes on from NC_139699.1 coordinate 55,651,983, forward strand.
AATGGATAAAGTGGTTAAAATGATTGTGACGCTATACATTTTTATACATTTTTGCTGGAGACGGTAGTAAATGCACTTATGTAGTTAGTTACTTTCCAACACTTGGGGCGGGGGGGGGGGTACTCACTGATGGCAGCTGTGCCACTCCCATGTGTGACGAGGTCTGTTGGGCATGAAGTCAGCGATGCCCTGGTTCTTCACTCTCTGTGGGAAACGCAGCAGCACCCTGACGTCATAGTCTGAGGCCTCTGCACCGTAGGCCGTGCTAGAGAGGGAGACAACATGTACAGTACCGTCATGACTCATGACCACACAGAGACTTATTACAAATGTACAATGACTACAATTATCAATTATGTATGTATGTATGTATGTATGTATGTGATGCTCGCCCAGTGTTTACCCTGATAGAACATGCATTCATTCATTCATTCATTCATTCATTCATTCATTCATTCATTCATTCATTCATTCATTCATCCATCCATTCAATTTCCTTAACATTTTGCTCACTCACTCACTCACTCACTCACTCACTCACTCACTCACTCACTCACAAATACATAAATAAATGCATGAATAAATACATAGCTGGTAAAGCTTCGAGGGACATAGACACACGGCATCAAATCAATTATTCATAACAACAGATCACAGATAACACTATCTATTGATAACACTTTTTTTTGTTTTGTTTTAACTCCGCTGTGAGAAAAACATCCGAGTACCTGCACTCTCTGCTGCGATGCGAGATTTCGATCTGCAGGGTTTTCTCTTATCTTCGAGAAGGAGGGGGAAGGAGAACACAAACTGTGATCCCTCAATACCAGAGAGAGGGCTCCAAAGCCATTCATCTTGTTGGCCGAGTGTTGACATTGGGAGTGTATGGCAAATTACAGCGGGCCATCTGTGTGTGATTGCTGTGAACTCACGACAGGATATGAGAGGGGGATCTGGTGAGGGATGGCTGTGTGTTTGTGATGGGGGAAGCTGGACCAAAGGGACGGGGACACTTCCATCATCTCAAGTGGGTCTATGTAAGGCAAAAGGCTGGTAGCCTGGTGGCGTTGAGCGAAGGGGACCGAGCATATATGCTCTCACAATGATACAGTTACCCCTGGAGGTGACCGGTGTTTCATTTCATTTTATGCAGTACTGCATGAGAGCTTGTTCTTATTTCCTTATGGGGAAATAGCAGATGTACAAGCACGCAGCGTGGCACAAAGTGACACACTGTGAGCTTGTAGATCTTGTATTATTTTTCAATGGATCAAATGGATCCAAAAGTGGTTGAAATGCTCGTGATGCTATATTAATGTATTAACTAATCAACTAATATATGACTTATCGAATGGCTTAACCATTCCATAAGTATTAATGCATTCTGCATAATGTCACTTGGCTATAAACTCTAAAAAGCACACCCAAGTAAGGTATTGGAGCACACAGATATTTTGTATAATGCTTGAATAGTTGCAAGTATTACTAATGCATAACAAAATAGAAGTATTGATGTTGAAACATTTCTGGCACCATATTAAACTATTTGACAAATATGTGTGTTATGTGTGTTGTGTTAAACCACTGAGAACCTGTGTTACATGCAGAATGTGTGGATATAGGCTACTGTAGAGCAGTGGGTCCCAAAGTGGGGTCCGGGGACCCCCAGGGGTCCTTGATGGAGTTCCAGGGGGTCCCCAGCTAAATCATTTGTACACTCTCAGAGTTAAAACATTAACATTGATTTTGCAATATAAATTGGGGGGTCAGGGGTCAGGTTGTGGCCTCCTGGTGGTGCTATAATAGGCCAATGTGAAAAGGGTGCCATTTCTTCTTACGCCACAAAAATGTGTTTTGCAAAAATCCACTGTTGGTGGCGCTATAACAGGCCAATGTGAAAAGGGTGGGATATATTCCTCAGCCTAGTAGGAAAGTCTGTGAAAGATTCCACGTAAATTGCACGCTGAGTTCATGATTTGAGGCTTTTTGTTCAAAACGGGCCAATCCTGCAAATTTTGAAAGCCAATGTTAGCCAATTAAGATGGAATATAAAATATCAGACAGATCCGTCTTGAACACATGACAATAGATATATTGTGTAACGATTTTCCTCCTGGTGGCGCTATAACAGGCCGTTCTGGAAAATTTGGGGCAGAGGTTAATCTTTGGCATTTAGGGAGTATGTGTGTGCACATTTTGGCATCAACCGGTGTAACAGTGCCCGTAGCTGTACACAGACGGACGGACGGATGGACAGACACACGCACGAACGGACACACACACAGACGGAGTGAAAAACATACTCTCTCCCCATGCCTTCGGCCTGGTGGAGACAATAAAAGGTTTGAGAACCACTGTGCTGCAATGAATGGAACAGAGCCTTCATTAGAATCATTGGCAACACCTGTGAAGGAAGTAAGGATCGGCCCAGCAGTTTCTTTCATGCATACAGAAACCGATTACATGTCGCCATCTAGTGGCTAAACTCGGTCCTGTTGCCAGAGGACTGGAATAGACCGTTGGTCTTCAACACATGCTCTTTGAGTCTAGGTGAACCAAAGTAATTCCAGAGCGTCATCGAGGTCGGATTAAAGTTATATTAAGCTGTAAGTCCTTGATAGCATCAGTTGCTGGACTTACCTTGACAGGCATTTCTCCTCAGCAGCACAGCGGAGAGAGTACATGTGTGCCCTCTGGATGTATGTGGAGGCCTGGACATAGTTAGGGTCAGGAACCAGGTCAGGCAAACCTAAAGCAATTAACAAAATTACATCACAGGTTATTGATAGATATAATTTGAAGCACCATTTATTTTACAATAAAGACTGTTCCATGTGTAAGTAAGGAGTAACTCACATAAACAGACACAGCCGGTGGTTTATACAATAAATCATTCTATTGAGAGAATCAGACGACGTTGACAGTTGAATGGTATACAAATATTCTCTATTCTCTACAGAATTATCAGTGTTTCACAAATTTATATTAGACAGTTTAAGGCCCGGTCCCTTAACTCCCTTCCGTAGTCTTATCAACTTGTGGCAGAGAGTGAGCGACGCGTCCTGGTTACCACGTTGTCACTTAGGTTACTGCAGTGCGCAACAATGTTTTTTTCTTTCATTTATTTTTTACTTTACTTGTTTATTCACGGTACAGTGCACGCTATTGAACATTACATTCACAGTACAATAATTAAGCTAGAATCGTCACAATGGTCGATGGTCACGTTTGAGACATTTTTAACCATTGAATTAGTTGTGTAGGAATGTGACAAAAACATGAATCCGTGGCGTGTGTAATGTAATTAATAGAAACATAGAAAAAGTTCTCGTCAGAGTACAGCTCTCCACTCTCCACCAGCTCAGGTAGGTTATTGCGGGCCAGCAATGTTACGAATTCGCCAATCAGAATTGAATATAAAAAATCGGACGGATCAGTCTTGATCACTTGACTATAGAGATAATGTGGGGACAGAGTGACATTCTGGCTTCCGCATGCGGTTAGGATTAGGGACAGGGTTAGTAATTTGGCGAGTCTGAATGGCGATGTGTTGGAATAGCGGGCTTTGGAATGCCAGTGTGTAACCCTGTAGCACCATCAGGAGGCATAAAAAAACATTTTTTTGCAAAAAGCTGCCACCTGATGGTGCTACAGTATAATAGGGCAAAGTTAAAAAGGTGTCATTTTTGTTCGTCAACGTCATGAATACTTCTGGACAATATGTTTAGTCGGAATTTAAAACATTTTCAATTATCTATATGTCTATTCAAAATAAAAGAATGTGCTGCTGGTTGCATGCTGAACGCAACCTTTCCAAAAGCACACTGGTGATGTTATTTCTCATGTAAAACACTGGGGCCACTCATTCATTAGACAGTGTCCACAGCACAGTATAGAGGTTGCTGAATCATACTTAGCCTTTTGGATTTAGATTTTCTTTTATCTGATGTGCCACACTGGCGCGCTACCAAGTATGAATCAGGCATTACAGTGCGGTGCCAAGGCCCGTAGTTCAAGAACGGGGCACACTGGAGAATAGCATTGGCCACTAATTACTTGCACATTCCTGATGATTATCTTCGCAAACTGGCGGGTCATAGTTTTCTAACAAGACACTTGCATTCCCTATAGGCCTCTCTGACTGAGTCTGAACAAATGGGGTTCAATCATGGGGGTTAAAGTTTGTTCTCCCCTTTACAAAAGACAAAATGTACTGTACCTAGAGATCGTCTCTCTAGGATAGGATTTAAACCAAAATGGTTACATTTCGGGATTCAAATTCAAAAACAGCAAAAGTAGCAGATCTAAAACACTAAAACACCAGTCCCGGAAGTCCCACACACCACCGTCACTCCTATAGGCTGAAGCGAGCCGTAGCAAGCCGCTACAACACTAGGCTATATATCCTTCTTTAACGTTTAGCCTTTTACCAAACATTTGATCCATAGAGGTAGTTCACACGACTCACTGGGAAGCATATTGCCCATACTATATGGCATACAGTATATGATGTGATGTGCTGTGACACTAATCTTAATTATAAACTCCTCACTCCTGCTGAACCTCATGTTCTGAATGTAGGTTGACTGCTCGTAGCTGCAGGCGTCGCATTCTAAACCTAGAAACAGCTGAAGCGCAAGCGCCACAAACTCTTTTCAGTCGCTGCAATCTACAAACCGTTTTTTTTTGTTGAGTGAATGATACAGAGATAAAGCATGAGAGAGAATGGGTAAGGGGAGAGATGAAAGAGAGAGAGAGAGAGAGAGAGAGAGAGAGAGAGAGAGAGAGAGAGAGAGAGAGAGAGAGAGAGAGAGAGAGAGAGAGAGACGCAACGCAAGACTTTAGGAGGAATTAAAAAAAAAGAGCAAGAGAGTGGGAGGGTGCCAGGGTAAAACAACAATGATCTCACACCCCTGCTGTTTTTAAAGTGGGCCAGTGACCAAGACTGTCAGAAAAAAACAGAGGAATCAAAAAGCAGGCCAGGGATGTCAGAGCTAATGTCTGTCCCATTTCCAGTAAAGGGCATGCATGCCAGCAAGGGTCTCTGGGAGCGCTTATCGTCTTCCCCTGCTTAGCTTGCCACGGCCAGATGAGATTTAACGTGAGCTTTGTTCCAGTGAACTGAAAGTCAAGCCCTCTGACCTGTGAAGTCTGGGAGCTTTAAAACAAAAAGAAAAGTGCAAAACAAAAAATAAATCCTTACATTCTGCTGTATTATACTGTAAAAACTAGGGATGTAACAATATTGTCGTTATACTATACTAGGTATTATTCAGGCCAAACATTGTATTGTTTGATTATTATAGTGAGTAGTGACTCTCTCGCTGATCGCTTGGTGATTTACGCACAATTTGGTGCATAATGTTTATTAATTTGAAATATCTTCATAAATATTGTATCTTGGACTGGTATCGTTACATCCCTATAGTAAGCACCAAAAGGAGCACATGCAGAGGAAGAGCTTGGTTCTGCATTCATTTCCTTCCTGTTGGCAACAACAGGATAGCTTTTAGTGGAAAAAGGATTGGTATATGTTTCCTATCAGCCGTTTCTGTGCCAGCCCAGGTGAGTCTTTGCTCAGCCAAGGGTTCAAATTTCCCACATCCTATGTGCCAGGTATACGCATTACAGGCCAAAGGTGGTGCCCTATGTGCCACAAACATGTTAACATTAAGGCATCGGTTCTCAAAGTGGGGTCCCCCATGAGGCCCTGGGGGATACCAGGGGAGCCCGAGCTAAATTACGTCACAAACATTTTAACCACTTCTTAAAGCATATTTTATACTTTTCAAAAATATAAAAAATATATAGGCCTATGAATAATAATTTAACACAACAGTATATTTTTACGCCTCCCATGGCACAGAATATTTTGAGGTGGTGGCCAAATGGTAGCCAAGTACATATTATTTTGGGGGTCCTCGACATGAAAAAGTTTGAGAAACACTGCAGGAAATGCAGAGATCCTCATCGCCCCCAAAATGGCACAACCATGTAAACACACATAGGCTACATGCAAGTGATTTTGCTTGATTTCGTTTTGCTCTAAATGCTATTGCGTGAGACAAATATCACACTTGTTTGAAGTGAACGGTGCCTTTCATCACAATGATGACGTCTGATGACGTCACAGACATTCCGTGCCAGACAGACAGACAGACAGGCAGACAGGCAGACAGACAAAAAAAACTGTGGATAGGCAATTATTTTGTGCGCAACTACACCACATAACTGTATGGTAATCAAGCATAAGGACAGTTAGCCCCGATACGTTCCCTCAGTCCCTACGCTCATTCTGTAGCTCCGAGATGAGGTCACAAATTTAAATCGGTTGTTTAGTCGGCCGCTTCCATGTTTTTCAAGGAAGTTGAAAAGCGATAGCGCCTCCCCGGCGCCTCCCCTGGTTGAATGTGAAATTTCGTTTCAGTCGACACGCACAACTTCCTTGAAAAACATGGAAGCGGCCGACTAAACAACCGATTTAAACGCTCGTTCATGCCGAGACTTGGATTTTCTTCCGTTCCTAAATTAAATTTAGTTTAGCTCCTTTAGACCTTCACTTTTTGGATCGGATGTGCAGAAAAGCGTAAGCAGCGTAAGTTGTAGAAACCATGCGCCATTTCTGAAACGCAATGGGAGGGCTTGGATTCGTGACCTCATCTCGGAGCTACAGAATGAGCGTAGGGACTGAGGGAACATATCGGGGCTAAAGGACAGTGTGAAATGAAGAGACCCTCAGACACCCACCATTGACCAACTCTTCTCTTCTCGCTTGGAACTTTGGAAGGCTTTGTTCTCTAGCTGCTAATCTTTGGAAAAGACAGGCTAGTGCATGCTAGTCTGTCAAAAAAAATAAACCCAAATCTGTACAGCCCTAGACAGAATATGACAGAACCACATGTTAATAATGCACTGCAAAGAAATGGAATATCGAATACAGAACCCTTTTCATCAATTATTTCATTTGCATTTATGATGTTGAAGATGTTTCTTTTCATATAGAGAGATGAAATAATTTGAATTAGAGTGTTGAGAGATAGACCACAAAATATTATCACAAATGTTGAGGTAATTTTGAAATATAATAAAGGTTTTGGCATCAAAATATCGGTTACTTATAGAACCAAGGTAAAAGTACAAAATGTGTCTCCCCCCACTGTAGCTTTGTAGCTGACTGTGTGACTGCTACAACAGAATGCTGAATGGCCACCATTCATTTTCGAAGGAAGCCAGTGACATGAAGATACAAAGCGATGCCCAATGCAAACCTACAATCCAAGTTGATCTGGCTTTAACTACAGCTACAAAGCTATAAAAGATAACGTGCTGTTTAAACATTTTCCACTCACCCTCTCTTCTCAAACAATTCCTGCTTTTAATGGGGGAAAATCTTAATATTTTTACCCTCAGTTCCTTTATATTATTCTTGCTCGTCTGGCACATGATTGACATCTAACGGACGTGTTGATAGACACTTCCAACAGCGACTCTGCGAGAGATATGCTGCTTTGTACCTTTGTATCTTTTGTAGCTGTCAGCTTCTTCTTACCTCTCCCCTATTTTCTGTCTCACACACAGCAAATCAACTGCCGGGCTTGGGAATCGAACCTGAGACACGCTACCGGGCATCAAAGCGTGGTATGCACATTAACCACTTGGTCATATTCACTCACACATTCATATTATGATGGTATTTAGCATTTTCATATGTAGATTTGCAAAAGCAATATCGTCTCATCAAATAGCTGCCATTAAGATAATTTTATTCAATGCAATAAAGTGGCGCTTCAAGCAGCAAAGCTCTTCCTCAGTGAAGTCTGAGTTCTTGTTAGAAGTGTCACGTCATTGCATTAAATAAAATCCTCTTAATGGTGCGATATGATGTGTCTGCTCTAATCTTCAAGGTATTCTTTGACTTCATTGGCCATTGGGACGCGCATGCTTTTTAATTATTCAGCATTTTGCTAATATATATATTTATAATAATAAACAAGCAGACATTAACATTTATGTCGTATAATTCCATATAAATGAAACAGGTTATTTCACTAAAGTCTTCACTAAGTAAAATGTTTATCATCATTTTAGGACAGGCGGTTAAGTAAGTCACCAAACTCCTTTGGAAGGACGTGAAATGATTAATCTATTTATACTGTATATACATTTCTGCGACGCATTGTTGAGCTTGCTTGTAGATCTGCCATTTAATAAATATTTACATACATTTGAATGAAATGGAATGGGACAGTCTGCATATATAGGTACTTAAAGGACAACATTAGTTTTTTTCAACCAAGGTTCATGTTTTAGGTTGTTATTAGAGAAAATAAAAGATGAGTGTTTTTAGTTTTTTTTTGCTGCTTTCTTTCATTTTAGGGGTTTTAGCTATTTTTGACAGGGGCGGGGGCATTCGAACATGGGGCTAAATATGTTTTTGTTATTACAAAATCGTATAGCGATTTATTTTTTAATATTTACTATAGTCCTACTTGACCTCATAAACTTACATCTGGCCACAAAAGATCACGGGATCTACTGCATGTGAATGGGAGGTGACAAACTGACATATTGAGCCTGTGACACACAGTATGGTATCCCCCAGTACCTCTACCTTTACATTCAATAGATCCCGTGATCTTTTGTGGCTAGATGTCATTTCTTGAGAAATCGCTATAGAATCCCATTTTCGAATGCCCCCGCCCCCTGTCAAAAATAGCTAATTGGTCAATTGTTTGAAAAAAACTAAAGTTGTCATTTAAAGGACCACTTCACCACTTTTCAACCCATCTTCATATAATTAGGTCCAAATATAGCAGTTACATATAGCATCCTACATGACTGACATCATAGACTATATCAGCCAAGTTCATATTATTAACTTATATGATGATTGCGGGTGTGACAGTACAGTAGAGGGACCCCCTGGGGACCCCCACACGGTAACTCTGTCATTTCTCAACCATTTCGGATGCGGGCGGCTCATCAGAACCGGGCCGGCCCCCTGGGCACGTTCTTGGGGGTCTGGATGTTTCGGGGACCCCCACACGGTATAATTCTGTCATTTCTCGACCGTTTCGGACGCAAGGCGGCTCGCCGTAACCTGGGCCGGCACCCTGGGTGCGTTCCTGTGGGTCTGGAACGTCCATGGACCCCACCAGGGACCCCCCGGGGACCTCCACACGGAGTTGCACCACTCACTTCACACGGGTGTGATTTTTATTATTATTTAAAAAAATCACACCAGTGTGAACCGAGTGGTGCAACTCCCGTCTATTGGTTCTCTGTATCATTCCAATTTGTATCGTCCAATTTCTTCTCTGTATTGTTCCAATTTCTTCTCTGTATCTCTGGTGCCCCCTACTGGTATAAATATGTAACATACTCGTGCTCACTTATACATACGTACATACAGGTACACATACAGGTACACACACACACACACACACACACACACAGGTACACGGACGTTGCTGGATGTAGGAGTGGTTGCACCACTCAAAAACATTTGACCCATTTAGGACTATTCCGATTCTTAAAACGCCTTCTAAAAACTTTTTTGAAAATGTTTTCAAATATGAATTTAAAAAATACAAAAATGCTGCCAATATATACTGTACATAGCAACAAGAACCCCAAGAGGTGTTCCCGTCCTGAAGGGGTAAAGCAAAAAAAGGGGTTCCCCCCAGAATGGAACATTTAAAATAGTCGATCTACAAGCTCAGCTATTTTCACTACTTTTGTGGGATACTCTTGTATGATGAAGTAGGGCGTTACTTTTCAGGATTCAAATTCAAAAACAATATTGTATGTATTGACATGAAATGATGATAGAATGCATGCACGATACCTACAGTATACGCCTCTTTGGTGTAATGGAAAATGAACTTTTAAAAACAGGAATCACATAAAAAAAGACAAAGAAAGGGGCCCTGGCTCACATTAAGAAAGACAAAATATTTTGTTCGGCTGGTCTAGTACGTTGCCCAAGGCCTCTGGGCAACGGTTGTTGACAGCCAGTGAGGGAGCAAACTGGCGTATGCGGAAATGTCCTCGTTACAGTATGTAGCATCGTCTGTCATAACGAAATGAGCCTGAACCAATTAAAATAACTAGAGGCGTAAACAACTTCTCTTCTGAGGAGAGACGAGGAGAAGAATATCCTCTTCCTACAGTGCAGAAACAAACACAGAAACGCACGCACTGTGACGCACACGTTTTGTATTTTGGACGGTGAATTGATGAATGCCAAATAGCTGATACAAGTGTCACGGTTGCGTCACGTTGCGAGCGTGTATAATTGCAATTTCCGAAAGACGCAAGTACAAAAATGTGAATTGTAGACAACGTACGGATGTGTTGTGTTGTGTACCCACAATGCCATTTTAACATCCAATTTCATTGTCTCTCATAAAGCCCACACTTCTCAAGTTCTCCTCGTCCAGTGCCTTTTAATCACTTTTATCGCTTGCGTCGCTCTATGTCAGGAAGGGGTTAGTCTAGTGAACATGCTTAATTGTTGATGTCACATGGCTGGTCTTTACATTGTATGTCTCAGGCTTAAAGGTGTAGTGAAACGGAAATGGTGAACAACATGAAAATGGTGTTTCAACATGAAACACCGGTCTGAAGTTTCTGAACCAATCAGAGCGTCACATCCCTTCAGGCGATGGGACGGTAGCTAGGGACGGTGGCTAATGCTATGCGCAACAGCGTGGTGTTGTTTGTTTATAAATCATATGGTCGGCCAGCACAACCAGTTTACTGTTATGTGGCTTATTTCTACCCTATAATGTTTTCAGGTACATATTTTAGCGTGATGATTGAGTTGAAACCGAGTAATACACTGTCTGGATGTTATCTGAAATGGAAATAAAAACGGAGTATTCTGTAATCAATAGCAGCTGTGATGGACGGAGGCGCAAATATGGGGAATTAAACGGGTGAGCTTCATTGTTATTGGCTTTTATCGATGTGTATCTCTACACGTCATCACGCAGCACGTTTTCGTTTTAATAAATAAATAATACAATCGTTTTTATGGACCTTTGATATAAAAACACACAGGCAAAAAAATGGCATCCATTGTTAGGTATGGCCATAGGATGACCACGGATATGGTCTAAAAGTGTGAAAAACGTCTTTTTCATTTCACTACACCTTCAAATCCCTGTTGCATGCAGCTTAAAGCCTCACTATGTAAGCTTTTGAGGGAAGCTAATATCTATAGACAGAACTGCCAGTCAAAGCGAATACTGGCCAATCACAGCGCGCCCTTGCCGGACATGCTTACATAGTTATTAGTTACCAACTTGCAACCAGCTGTAAGAAATTTAAGAATTGGCCTGATACAGGTTTTGGGATGGTGATAATGATAAAGTGGTTGCTACTAGTTGCTTGTGTTGTGAATCATTGGTGTGTGGAGGGGTTCCTGGCCTGAAAATAAATAATTGAAGACCCGTGCTCTAAACCAAATTTAGAATTTGTTCAGACCGGTAAGAGTTATACAGAGTTATACAGAGTTACAGACCATTGACCATTTGGACCCCTGGTGGCCCCCGAACCACATGATGAGAAACAGTGGTCTATCTCAATGCTATCTCATCATTAATGGTATGGTATAGGCATATATAAAATCTGTATATAAACTTTATTTTCAAAATAAACATGATACACTGTATATAGGCAGTTGGCTGAAATTTAACTGCACGACTTTTACTTGGTTCATTCGTGGGCTGGTTCTGGCTGCAGCCGTGAGTGTGTGGGCTGGTTTGGTAAATGGCTGGGGGCCCTGGAGTGTTTTCAGGCCCAGGGGCCCATGAATTTGCGATCCGTCCCTGAGTAAGAGTGGCCCCATTACAGTTTCAAAGCAACCCACAGGCTCAGTACACACACAGCACAATACTGCTTCTTAAATTATTCTTAAAAAGGCAACAGTTCCATGAAGAACTGAACAGAGAACAGAGTTGAAAATAATGGAGCAAAACGTGCAAAAAATGCAATTCTGAGGTCAATGACCCCTCAAGGTCACCAGAGGTCAGTCAGAAAGTGGTTCCACGTCTGAAATCAAACCTTGGGGTGTGTAGATGATATTCTGAAAGTTTCATGCTTTAGTCATAAAATGCACAATACCTTCCATAGATGAGCTTAACTGCCGCACTAAATATGTGTCCCGTTTATCAACCATTCCTTTGCGTGATTTGTCACATTGAAATACAGCACAAAACCCCATTCCAGCACCTGGCCTCGCTAATCAGCCCCCAACCTCCTGGGGGCGACAGAGGTGCGCTGTCAGAACCGCTTCTGACTTGAGCCCGCGGGAGGCACCACCGAGCGAGCTGAAGCGAGCGTTGAAGTCCGATTCTGCCGACTTGGCACCGTAATTTACCAATAGGGACAGAATCGTAGAAGTGTGGCCAGTCACAGTACGTCTTTTCCGGGACTTGGACAGGTCACCTGACAGCACATGCCTTAACACTGGATCACCGAAAGAAAAGGCAGGAAGGAACCAAATTCACCCAAGTTACCAACTAAATGGGTAGATAAATGTATGGGTGCTTTGTGCTGATTTGGAGCCTGATAACGTGAAGATCGCCTGCCGCAAACAGACAGCCTATATAGTCTACATTCAATGTGGCATGTCACTGTTGTGTGGATCAGTGCAAACACACCACTCATCGCAGCTCCACCCAAAAGCAATGTCATTATTTCAGTTCTTTATCAGCTCAAAAACAAACTTTATTTTCTAACTTCCTTGTCTAAATCAGAACAGAAAATGCCTGAGGTATAGGATCAGACTAGACTACCTAGCTTGGAAATGTATTGTGTCAAGCTAATATTGGGGCTTGGAGCCAGCGTTATAAACTAAGTCTTTCAACTAACTGTGAATCTTGCTGATTGAGGCCAGGGTCAATATACTGTAGCTCCTTCCAAATGTCGGCTTATCAGTAAGCTGTCGAAGGCTGCTTCACTATCGCTCACCACTGCCAGCCACAGGAAAAAAGCACCTGTAGACAATGTGTATATCGTATCATTGCTGTTCCTTTTATCACCATCTTTTAAATTGTGTACCGTACCATACCATACCATCTTTATTTCTATAGCACATTTAAATAACAACAAGTTGTACCAAAGTGCTTTACAATAAAATAATAAAAATCACAACTAAAAAACAAACAACATACAGTACACAGTGTCACTTTCAACATCAAACATACTATGCTTGGAAAAGCCAAAGAATAAAAATACGTCTTGAGGCGTGATTTAAACACCTGAAGAGTGGGGGCTTGCCCTGTCTTATGTGAAGAGGCAGCTCATTCCAGAGCTTGGGAGCTGCGACTGCAAAAGCCCGGTTCCCTCTGAGCTTCAGCCTTGATTTAGGCACCACCAGGAGAAGGTGGTCAGAGGACCTGAGGGTCCTTGTGGGAACATACGGTTTGAGTAGTTCAGAGAGATAAATGGGTGCCAAACCATTTAAACATTTAAAAACAAAAAGCAAAACTTTGAAATCAATCCTGTATCGCACATGAAGCCAATGGAGGGAGGCTAGTACAGGACTAATATGGTCACGCTTATGTGTACCTGTAAGCAACCGTGCGGCGGCATTCTGGACTAACTGTAAGCGAGATATGGAGACCTGGTTGACTCCAATATACAGGGCATTACAGTAGTCGAGGAGGGATGTCATAAAGGCATGGATAACAGTTTCGAACACAGGGCGGGAAAGACAAGATTTAATCTTTGCCAGCCTTCTAAGCTGGAAAAAGCTCTTTCTGACTGTTTCATTTACCTGTTTGTCCATTTTTAGATCAGAGTCTATTTTAACGCCTAGATTGGTGGCAATTGGCTTTAAGAAAGGCTCAAGGGGACCTAAATCACCGGGAGGAAACACATTGTTGCTTGGCCCAAACACCATAACTTCGGTCTTGCCGACGTTAAAGTTTAAAAAGTTTAAAGCCAGCCATGCTTTTACATCCTCCAGGCAAGCGAGCAAGGGTTTTAAGGAGTCAGGGTTGTTACGTTTCAGAGGCAGGTAGATTTGGCTGTCATCAGCGTAACAGTGGAAGGAAACACCGTGTTTTCTAAAAATAGATCCTAGGGGGAGCAGGTACAACATAAACAAGATTGGACCTAAAATAGAGCCCTGTGGCACCCCACAGTGGAGGGATGCTGTGCTGTATTGTATTATTATAGTCTTTTGTACCATATAAAAAATAGATGCCTCATTGGCCACAGCAGTTTGCTGGAGCCTTGTGTGTCGACGGGAGGGCAGAACAATTTACACTCTGAGGGCGGAAGTGCGGAGGAAGTGTGGAAGGCACGCTATGCCATACTCAAGTGGCTACTGGCCAATCACATCGCATCTTTTCCAGGACTTGTCAGAATCATCACTTCCTCATCAGTGACATCACTGCATGAACCACGCATCTAGTCCCCTGTGACTAGATGTGTTTGTTGAACGCACCCTAGATTCGTATAAGACACGCTGTGATTGGCCAGTAGTCAACTTTGAGTGGCAGAGTGCCGTGTCCGCCATATTGGAGCTCAATATGGCGGCCTCCATAAGATTACATGTCGCTCCAAATGAACTGCAGTGGTGTATAAGGTATCTAGGTTTTTCTATCTATGTTTTGTACTGTATGACCCCGACCTCCCAGTCTCAGGGCGGACACTCTAACCACAAGGCAACTGAGCGATGACATAATACTATATTCTTGGGGATCCTTCTACAAACCCATACGCTCCAGCATTATGCTGTGGTTCTTCAGAACTCCCCATGAGCTCCAACCAGCTGCGTCCCATGTTGTTCTGTTCCTGGTATGCAGAATGTCTGTGGTTTTGTTTTGTCATAATGGCCATATAACATGATTGCCTCAGCGGTGGTTTGGCGAGTGATGGAGAGTGAATGGAGAGGCGTGCTGGCAGGGGGCCATGTGCACGTTGTCATTCAAACTCAGGACTGGTCTAAATGTAGTTCTCAAACATGTTCATGTCAACAAGGACACCCAATTGTATATATTTGGCCACAGATCTCCATTTGTTTTCTTTTTGTCAAAAACGTTATTAAAAATGTGTTTTTTTTTTTTAAATTTACTTAATACTTTTCAAACCTACAAGCTTGCAACGTGTCAATGTGTAATTAGGCTATAGGGTTAAAGTATAGTTAAACCCTAAAGCCCTTAGGATCCCCTGGGGGAACCCAGATCCCACTTAGAGAACCACTGGTCTAAATAACTTTTGACATACACCACATTAACCCTCATGGCGTTGGCCATTGATTGTTAAGAAAAAAAATAAAAGCAGAATAGCCGATCTACAAGATCACAAGGCGTCACATTGTGAGCTTGTAGATCGGGTATCTTCGCTATACAACATCAAGTAGGTATAAGTGGTTCAAATTGAAATTCCATTCCACTATACATTTTTTACCACTACTTAACTGTACTAAATACAATTAGCCATTATTCTGGCTTGAGAGGAACTCGAAACCATACTTAGCCCACCCACACAGGGTTAGGTGTGATGGATTTATTTCCATGTTTCAATATTTAGCGGGTGGCTGTTGGCAGGTGTTTGAGGTGGTAGGTACTAGACTGTTGCCAAATTGGACAGGATTTATATAGTGCATAATGAATGAGTCTTATCACATTATGCGTTGTGCGTCCCAGTCTACAACAAACCGTACAAGACTAGCTTCTTCTTTATATTTTTTTCTTCTTTTTAGTTCATTATTATTATTTTAACATCTGTGGCAAAGTTACAGCACACTCTTCCGTTTGGTTTCATCTTAAATCATCTTTTAGCCTTGACATTCCCAACGTTTTATTACAATTACAGTAACGATTCCAATGGAATTCCTTGGCAAGAGGCGAGGCAATAAAGATCTCTGCTGTTGCAGCCATTCAACAGCTCCCATTGGCTGCGCTTCCATCACACTGGTTAAATGTTGTGTGAGAGTGTGAAGGCATCTGCACAACATGCTGGCATCCTCCACTGTGGAGAAGAAAGGGCTCCCATGATGCAGCCCTGTTGGAGCTAATGGTGATGAGGCACACAGCATATTAGCAGTGATCCCCAACACCCAATAGAGAAACTTGACGTTTGTCCGGGACCCAAACGAGTAAAGATAGCAGATCTACAAGTGCACATAGTTTCACTACTACTTAAATCTTATTTATTTATGGAAATGATTAGATCATTTTTCATTCTTTTTATGAAATACCTTTGAGAATAAATGTAATTGTTTTTAATGAATGAAACATTGTGATTTTGGTTTGTTTGTTTGTTTTAACATATTTTGAAGTAATGTAGGAAACGGAAAACAGGACATAATGTAGGCCTACTTGAGACCCATAAAAATGGATGCGTGACCCGGTCCTGACCCACTGTTGGGAAACAGTGCATTAGAGAGTGCAACACACCTGGTCACATGCATGATCATTTTAACATAATGATAACTGAGAACACAAATTCAAACTAATCTTGTCTCTCAAGATGTCCTATCTGGATATACTATGAGGAGGAAGGGTAAATGACATGATGTACTGTCCAATAGTAGTAGAAGTGGGATCCGGGAAAGTATGAACAATATTTTGCAATATTCTTCAAATCTTGTATGGGGGTCTCTGGCACTAAAATCTTTTCAGATGGGGGTTTGTGGCAAAATCCATATCAATTTAGGAGTCCTTGACATGACAATGTTTGAGAACAACAGATGTGGAAGAAACCATTAAAACTATTTTTAAAGAATTGTGCAATGTGTGCCTGGAAGAAAGTATGAATCCTCTCTGAGGGGGCATCAGTTTCTCTGACTTGAGGCAAACAACCAGCACAGGAAACACTCTCATGCTCAGCATTGCATCATTAATACTGTATGCCTGCAGGGAGCTAAATATACAGTATAGAGCGTCGCAGTCCCGCCCCCTACGAGGACCCAGGAAATAATTCCCCCTTCATTTTCCTCATATACATTTCAAAAAGTATTTATTTAAAGACATTTTAAGCCTCGTATAAAGCCAACTCGAGTTGTGACAACAACAAACAAAAAAAGAGAAAAGCCTATGGTGAAAATTAACGGGTAATTCACTCTTGGGTCTCTCGTCGTCATGAAAGGCGTGACTGCGACGTGACGCTATAGTCTACTCTATACTATACAGTGCATATGTTTTTTTCCCTGCAAATCTATAACATTTAAGGTCCTCCTAATCCAGTTAAGTGTGCGTGCCACCATGCACTGCCCAGTGACTGGCTATCAAAACAAAGATTGCTCATGGATTCAAAAGCACACTGTGCCTTTTGTGTTGCAAAACATTGCTGTTTTCTGTGGCTGGGTTGCACCCCCCCCCCGCTGGGACTTTCCAACCCCCCTTCTGAGGGAGTGGTACGGCACACGCGCACACTTCACGCACACACCTCAACTCTCGTTTCCCCTCTACCTTGTCCTCATGTCAT
This sequence comes from Protomyctophum parallelum, assembly GCF_964188405.1. NCBI lineage: Eukaryota > Metazoa > Chordata > Actinopteri > Myctophiformes > Myctophidae > Protomyctophum > Protomyctophum parallelum. The sequence goes on from NC_139699.1 coordinate 55,669,431, forward strand.
AGCCGTTAGACCTTTGAGCAGCCGCCAGGCCACTATTCCCCTCCCCTCTGCCATCAATCCCCCAGTGAGGTCACCACCCTTACACCAGACTAGTACTACGCCATTCAGGCCTCCTTCCCTGCATGAACCAATCTGTTTCTTTGTAACATAGTACTTCCCCACACACCGAAAAACACACGCTTGCTCGCTCACACACATATACAGAGGGGTCCTGTGTGTGCTCTCCGTACATTGGCAGGGCATTCACAACACCTGGTTTCAATAATTGTGTGAATGGGGGAAAGGATGAACCTTCGAGTCCAGCATTCGCTTTTGTTTGTACATCGAAAAAGAGGCAGAGAATCTACTGCTCTGGGTTACTAAATCATTGATGGGGTCCCCCAGGGGTCTGTACTCATCCCCCTCCTTTTCCCCCCTCTATACCAAATCTCTATGACGAAAATAGAATAGAAAACACGTTGTGACTCGTTGTGAACTTGTCGATCGGCTAATTTTGCCAAATGTGTATTATCAAAGAATGTTCACATATTTGTGACATGCCCAGAACATGCAGGCAGGCACACTGGGGTTCATGGGGTTACGGGCATTTATTTCGGTCTGGCGCAGATCAAAGGAGGAAACATCTGACTGAAATAAAGAGAAAGCTAGATTGTTTTCCAGAATAAGTGGGATAGGTTAAGAAGTCAGGTGGTGCAGCTTTCCGGACCCTGGGGGTTCCAAGTTTCTCACATTCAAACCATTATGTCCACCGCTGCAAGACAACACTTATATTATTTGCTTTTCATATTATTTGCTTTTCCTATCTTAAAAGGCAGAAACTGCCTTTGAGTTTGTGCTTGGATGAGCGTTTATAATACGTAATGGCTCCCTTTGAGATTCATTTATCTCTCTCTCTCTCTCTCTCTCTCTCTCTCTCTCTCTCTCTCTCTCCCTCTGAAGTGCTGCTTCACAAAGTTTCTTAAACACCAAACAGTAGATGACTTATCAACTGTTCTCTGTGTTTTGCTTCAGTTTCTAATGATATCAAGTTCAAAATGTCATACAAGCCCATTGTGAGCTTGTACTGTAGATGCAGCTAAATATAGCAAATGATTGTAGCAGAGTTAAAAGTACAGTATTTGTCTCTGAGATGTATAGTAGAATAGAAGTAGTAAATATAGTAAAGTAAAGGTATCTCAAACTTGTACTTGAGTACTTGAGTAAATGCACTTTCCACCACTGACGCCAGTGATGGGATGTGATGTAAACCTCTTGAACTTGACCTAGAACTTGTTGACAAAATGAGGGTGACAAACAGAAGGTTTACAATACCTCTCTGTTCCGGCCGGTACACACTCCCCACGTTGACACTGGGGTTTTCCACGGCCGAGTTCGGAGAGCTTCTACCAGGTTGTACGGGCTGCAAGAAGGGAGGTAGGAGCTGGGGTCTTCCAAAAGGAGGAAACTGCTCATACTGAGGGCTTCTGACCGGGGACTGAGCCGCGGAACCCGTCCTGTCCACGCTGACCACCAGCGGGCTGCCTTGGTTGGGATCGGGGACGGCGGCGACCACGGGAGACGAGTCCCCGTTGAACAGGCTGTGTGTGTACCGGCGGTCCAGGCTGTCCGCGGGCGGCTGCTGCGGGGCGGCCCGCGGCTGCACCGCAGCGGGATTCGCCACGTAGCCGCCGTAAGGCTGGTAGTAGCGGTAGCCGTCCTCTGTGTAGTCGGTCGGGGAGCCTGGGATCACGGGGCCCGAACCGACACCGTATCCTGCTCCGGCGTAGCTCCCTCCACCCCCGGCGTAGCTCCCTCCGCCCCCGGCGTAGCCCCCGCCCACGCCCCCGTACACTCCGCCACCGTAGCCTCCCCCTGGGAGGAGAGGCTGGAAGGGTGGCTCGTAGCTCCTGACCGGCTCCATGTAACTGGGGTCATAGGGCACGGCGGGGTAGGCCGGCTGCTGGGGGAAGGGGTACTGCGGGTAGGGATTATACGAAGACGAGGAGAAGGACGATGACGACGCCGAAGAGCCCGTGGAGGGCCTGAAGCGCGAGCCGGAGGACGGTTGGAAGCGGCCGCCTCCGCCGCCACCCGTGCCAACGCCTGTGCCCCCCGAGGTCTGTCTCCAGTTGTCGGGCACCTGTCCGAAGCCGAAGGGGTGCCTGGCCTGCCCTCGGACGGTCTCCGAGCCTCCCCTGGAGGGGGCTTGCCTGCGCACGCTCGGGGGTCTGCGCGGCGAGCGGGGCCGAGGAGCGGCGTCGGCCACCACCACTCGGGGAGCCCTCTCCTCGGGCTGCGCTCCGGCCGGAACGTACTCCGCTCCGCTGTTCAGCAGGCTGAACCGTCGACCGTTGTTCTCCCACTGGATCACCTGCCTCCACGGGGTGGCGGAGCTGTCCTGCCCCTGCCTCGGA
>NC_139699.1:55676823-55754323 GCF_964188405.1 Protomyctophum parallelum
CCACTTTGAGGCCCACCGCCTCCCAAGTTAACCTGGGGCACGGCACTGCACTGAGGGTGACCCCAAACCCACCGTAGTGCTCTGACCTTTCTGAAGAAGTATGTGCACATGTCAGTTTTACTGTAAATGCATGCTGCTATGAGTGTAGCTGGAATTCCAATCACTTTCTGTACTTTCTTGTGACCAATACACAGCAACTGTATATGGATGCAGTACGGTTATACTGCACTGCAGGGCCATCTGTCTGTCTGTCTTTCTGGTTGTAAATCATTCTGTTTTCATTGTGATTCAAAACAGTCCTTTAAGCCCCAGACTGAAGCAACAAACGCCACATTACTGGACCAATATTAACAATGTATTCAATTATTCATTCATTATTCAGTTTAAGAAAGGCTCACAACAACCGGAAATTCCGTAGGTTTGCCTTTTTGTTTGACAGAACACTTAAAGCAATATTAATGGTAACTAGTTGTCCAAGTAGTGGACCATCCATTACTCAGACCATTTAAATGATAATTTGACCAAGAAGCAGGTGGTGAATAATGGCGGGTTTGTATTTATCAACTCAAGCACTTCATTGTGTACTCAAAGCAGTGGCGTCGACTAGCTGAAGCACCCACACATAATAGAACCCAATATAGCACCCACTGAACTGACTGAAGCTCCCCTCCCCCTGGTCCCTCATTTTGTCACGTAGGCACACAACTCTCACACCTTTACGGGGGTGGTTCCCTGTTCCCTGTTCCCAGAACAGGTATTCAAATGATAATATGGTGGCTTTTGTTTCACGCTGCCAGGTAGAGTATACACTACAGCCTTTCTTTCTCACTTGTCTGACTTGACTACGATGAAGCCACCACCAGCCAAGAAGAACAGATTAGTCCAGTCGACTCTACAACTCGCCGGCGCCGCCAAGTCCCCGGTGCTCGCCGACATCGATGCTGCCAATAATGCCTTGATAAAAGTGCCAGCAGCAGCCAGCGCCGCCCCTGAACCATCCCTGGGGGGAGGGGGGTGGGGCACCCACACCAGTTATAAGAACTTTCCGTGCCTGACTCAAAGGATTACTCAAAGTGTACCAATCACACCATAGGCAACAAGGAAAGGCTGCATGGACCAATGATGGAAGATTATTTCAGTAAGATATTTCTTACTGAAATAAAAGTGGCGATAATAAATATGTTACAAGTAAAAGTCCTGAATGCAGGATTTTTAAATAATGATTACAGTTCCAACATAAAAGTATTTATTTTGAATGGTCCATTCACAATTATTTTCAAACTAAAATAAATAAATAGCAGATCTACAAGCTTGCAACACGTTGCCAGATGTCCACAGAGGGTCCACTTTGTATCCATGTGCCGGCAGGGTCCGCGTCAATATGCCGACGGTCCATTGGTCCGATCGACAACCTACCTCAAACCCTCACCCTAACCCTAACCTCCCCCGGGGCAGACACCTAAACCTAACCTCAACCCTCTCCCGACCCCCAGCGCACCTCGGACCAATGCTCCTTCGGAGCAATGGTCACTTGCACTTGAGAATGTCGCTAATGATCATACTACAGCGTCACACAAAAGTAGCAGATCTGCAACATTGAAACGCGAAGTGACGCGCTTCGAGCTTGTCGATTTGCTATACTTTTGCTTACTTTTGAGTTTGAATGCTGAAAATAACAGTTTTGGACATAATGATCGAGGTTTCCACCAGACAGAGACGATATTTTGTCTGGGGTGGCCGTGACTCAGGAGGTAGAGCCATAGAGTTATATATCTATAGAGAAGACACCCGAGTTCTCCTTCCATCCACTTGCATTAAGTTGCTCAAAAGCGCATGAGGCGGATTCACTCCTCCTTCCTGGTAGGAACAGAGTGCATTCTGGGGTGGATTGGCCCCAAACACATGAACGCGCTGCCGTTGACTATCATTGTGCCGTTTGTGCGCGTTCACGTATGAAACATTCGTTCACGTGTCATGGCCCCAATCACATGAACGTGCGCAATGATAGTCAACGGAGCAGCGCTGGCTCGAGCTGCAATACCAAATCCGGCCACTATGTCCATTTCGCCTCAGGGTTTCCTCTGGGTGCCTTCTCTAGAAATATATACTCTAAGGGTAGAGCAGCATCTGGGAACCCGGTTTCCTGGTTCCTGCATCCCCAGCTCCTCATTGTCAAAGTGTCCTTGAGCAAGACACTGTTCCCGTGATGCCGCGTGATGGTTGCCTCCGTCGTTAATGTCTGTGAATGTAATAAAGGGGCTTTGGATAAAGACACAATATAAATGCAGGCCATTTATACCATTTAGCCAACAGGTACCACTACAACAATGTATAAATTGTCCAAAATGAAACACCATTCACCGTTCATTCATTGAGAATAATGGGCCACGCTGAATAAGGTCTGTTGCTTAGAATGAGTTGATTGTTATGTTCTGAGTAGCTATTATAGCATGCTAAAATGAACGACCTCTCAGGCGTCGCGGCAAAGTGCTACAGGATAGAAGCAATTACCCTCAATTGTGTCCTTGTTGGCGAACAGCGGGGGCTACCGCGCGTGTTGAGACCAGTCATCGTTCAGATTGAGTTTGCTGACACAATGGGCATTCCCTCCCATATTCTTTTGGGTTTGAAGACATGTCATTGTTAAAGGAGGAATATCCACCACATGAAAAACGTGGCACCTACCCATGACAAATATGAATTCAATTCATTACAACAACATACTGTTGGTTGATGTAAAACATTCGGCCAACACTACAAATGCCCTGGGGTTTGATTCCCGGCAAAGGGAACAACACAGAATAGGCTGTTGTAGCCTAAATGCAAAGGGAAATAAAAGCCTGGGTGCCGAGGCTATGGCCCTATTCTAACTGGTTGTTTGTTACCCTTGCCTGGTGAAACGCTTCACCGCCATGGCTGAATAGATTTTTTTGCAAATGATTTTGAATGAAGGACAAGCAAATCAATTAAACAAAATGACTTAGTATAATAGTATTATTAAAAGACTGACTGAATCCTCGGTTGATGGTGTTGTTTCATGTTACACAGCCTCTCCCTCTTCCTGACTGGATATTCAGGCCACAGGCAACAATTTGCTATTAATTTCCTAAATTGAAATGTAACGCTTTAGAATACATTATAACTCTTCAATTGCTTTTCACACCGCTGTGTAAATAATTTCCCTTTTGTGGGCAGCTTCGCCCATTTAATTAAAACAATTGCCTTCTTTATTACACACATCAGGTCATTTTCAATTTCATAGCTTGATGCTCCGTTGCTGAGATGTTTGGACCTCATGACAGTGCCATTCTTCTTGTGGATTTAGTCTTGAACTTTACCATCCATTAAGTCAGTGGTTCTCAACCTGTAGGCAGGGTTAAAATACTGTATTTTTTTATGTTGGCCTCACGACCTGAAAAGGTTCAGAAGCGCTGCACTGAGACCAAGTCTCAGACCGTGGTTTAGTATTGAAACAGTTAACTCATCAAGGCGGGGTACATTTGTCCTGTACAGACAGTCCTGTGGGGACGACGACAAGGCCATTTTCATGTTTTGTCACATTGTCTCAAAATGGAGAAATTCCTTGTCGGCGGCGGGGTGCGGGACAAGGGCCCAGATTCTTTATAGTTTCCACTTTGCTGGCACGTTAATATTCTTTAAAGCTGCACGCTTCCTTCCTATGCAGTGGAACCCTGGATTGTGTCTTATCCCCTTCCTTTCCTCCATTCATATTATACATGCCATTAGACTTCTTGTGCTTAAATTAAGCTTGCAGTTGTAATTTTTCATTACAGGATGATCCCTGAGGGATTTCCTCAGCACTCGCAGATGAGATATTGTTGATTTCAAGAGAGAGAGAGAGAGAGAGAGAGAGAGAGAGTCTCGGAATGCCCTGAAATCCTGTCTTTGAAACATTCCATAGAGATTATTGGGAGCTCAGCTGTGGATGGCGACGTGCTCTTGTTTTTGTGAGACTATACTGTATAGCAGCGTGCGTCTTGCAGTCTGGTGGAAGTGTCCTCTATGAAGTATACTGTGAAAGCATGCATTGATCTGAGCCACCATGTGCCACAGTACCATATTGGATGGAAGGCCCAAAGGGAATGGGTCCCCACTGTTGAGAGCAAACCTTTTTCTCTCTCTCCACAGAATAGAAACACGGTGTGCTCCTATAATACACAAACATCAATACTGTGCATTCACTTTGTAAAACGCACAACACTGGCCTGGGCCTGCTTAGCGGTCCAGGCACCTTGGCTGGTAATCCAGCATGACAGTGTGCCGCGGGTTCGAGTCCCGATCACAATTCACTTTGCTGTGTGTCTTCTCCCCATCTCTCTCCCTTGAATTCATGGGAGACACATAGCTAACACTGAGTACACGGTCAAATCAGTCCGACATGTTAATACAGTACAGCTCCGAGTGTGTCAAAACGGTTTCACTTTTACACACTCACACACACATCTTATATCAATGAATTAAACTGTATTTGAAGTGAACCAGTGGTAGAGAAATCAAACTATCACATATCTGCAGTGGTTGGAGGTGGTTTCCCCCTGCTCTACCAATGAGGCCTCATACACAGCACGTACATAACGCATGTTCGGTGTTTTGTCTGTGTTTGATGGCCGCCTCAATGCTTTTCCAATGGGAGTCACATCATGGTTTGACAAAACATTTGTGTTTGATTGCTGATTGCTGCCCCCCGCCCTCCATCAAACACAAATGGTTGGTCAAAACATGTGACTCCCATTGGAAAATAATTGAGGTGGCCATCAAACACAGACAGGGCACAGAACATGTGTTTGATACGTGTGTATGAGGCCTTTGGTGTGTATGAGACCGTTGGTTGGTTTGTTGTTAACAATGTCCGGACATGATTGCAATAGCTATAAGCTTTTTCATATCATGGTTTTATGGCTAATTGTATCCCATCCTATAACTGTTCTAACAATACAATACCAATGCATGGTCTACATTCTTACATTCTAAAGGATAGACCAAACAATTCCCCTCATGGGAGGTTGAACAGCAACACAACATTAATGCAAAAAGTCCAAAACTGTTACTTTGCAGTAGCAGATCGACAAGTAGCAGATCGACAAGCGCGAAACGCGCCGTTTCGTGCGGCTTTTCGAGCTTGCAGATCTGGCACTTTTTATGCTTTTGTGTGACACTGTGTAGTTAGTATGATCAAGTAGGGCGTTAAGTTGCGAAGACACACAACAAGTAAGAATGGAGATAAGAGGTTATACTACCCGACAGCAACGGTATGCAAGTAAAAGTGTTGTATGGTTTACATCTCTAAGTACACACAGACACACAGTCACGCAGAGTGATAGACCACTTCCTGGTGTCTGTTAAGAATTCAACACATTCAGCCATCCTCTCTCTAGCTCTCGTCTCTTCTATTTGCAGCATGCTGGGGGAGAGAGAGCATCCACGCATTGCTCTGGCTGCCTTTTCCCCCTGAAACACTTCCAACTGGTTTCAATTATATGTTAAGGTCAGAGTTAAAAAACAACGAGGTGTTCTTTTGATAAATTGCATCTAAAAGTTCCAGCATGCTGTGCCTTTTTTTTGCCGAGGAGAGTTCAATACGCTATATACCCAGGTGTTAAAACAGGTCATTTATGCATAATTGTCCCGGTTTACTGTTGCAGCAAATTGTTTTTCACTGTGCAGTGAAAAGCACCACTACCACAAGTGTTAGAATATGACAGCTTATATGACATATAGCAATTCGTAATTCTAGTTAGAAAACCTAAGCCATAATTATGTTTGTCTTGTAAGGAAAGGAAAGGTACTATGTTTACCCAGGGTAAGTGGACTAAGCTCAAGAACTTGTTTACAGCCAGGCCCTGCTCATATAGAACATTTCATGGTAGAGGTGCAATGCCTTGTCCAAGGGCACTTCAGCGGTGGTAATTTTAACGTGCCAGTCCGGGGATACGAACTAGCGACCTTCCAATATCAAGACCGCTCCGCAAACCGTTCGGCCACCGCTGCCTCATTGTCTGTGCATTGTGTCTAAAGTTTCATATTGTATTATTGTATCTGTTAGCTAGCCATGATCCTATAGCCAATGGTGGAAGTACTCAGATTGTATTTTCTCAAGTAAAAGTATAGCTGGTGGTTACATCTGTGTTTTAACTAAATCAAAACTACATTTGCCTCCAAGTGGTGTGGATGTATAAAGTAGGCCTACTGAGAAATGGAAAGGCTCAAGTAATATGAAATACCTCAACATTGTACTAAAGCACACTACTTGACTAAATGTAAGTTTATAGTTGTTACTTTCCCCACCGCTGGTTGTCTCCCCCTGTTAACAGACTGTGAAATGGTCTTATGTATTAGACAAACAAGGATAGAGAGCATTTGTGACCTACAGTTATCTGTATCCTGTGTGTACTTACTGTAGCACCCTTGTACTGTGGACTTTGGTGACTCACAGCTTTGATCTGTTCTGTTTACAAAGACTCTGCTATAAATTATGTAGTACATGAATGTATTAGTAGTTAGTTTCACTCAACGAGGCCAACGTTTCACTGTAGCAGGCAGTGATTACAACAGCTGATCCCGTGGCTGTTGTGGGCCCGTTCGGTCATGCTGTCAGATTAGCCAGCCTTTGATGTGCCCCCACCTGTCTTCCATTATTTCCTTTTTATTTATATATTTCAGGATAAACACACGGTTCACCTGCATTCTGCGTCTCTCTCTCTCTCTCTCTCTCTCTCTCTCTCTCTCTCTCTCTCTCTCTCTCTCTCTCTCTCTCTTCATGATAAAGCACAACAAAGCTGTAAAATATCTGTAGTGGTGTTATCAAATTAAATTCCATTGCAGGCAATTGGTACTTTTGATTGATCAAGTCGTAAGGCTACTCACGTTAGCATTGGGCTGCTAGCTGGTGTTGTCAATAACACTGGAGCGCACTATTGAACCCACGCCCGTTCTATCTGTTTCTTTCAATCGCCTTTATCTCCAATTCCTTGTCCCTGCAGATGGCATTTCTGGTCAAAACAAGCTTTTTTTTTTTTTTTTGGTTATTGGTTTTTTGAAGGGACAGACTGTAGGCTCACAGGAAACGGGAGAGAGATGCGGTAAAGGCCGTTTCGGGCTCGGGAGTCGAACCCTCGGCACACTGCGACTGGATCACCAGTCGGGTGCCCAGACGGTTACGCCACCGCCTGGGCCGTCAAAACAAGCTTTATCCCAAAGCCGATAGCTGCTGCTGTGATTGCCGCGCTAGTCCTTTCTGATCGTCCAGCGGGAGCGACAACACACACTATAGTTAGAGCAGATTTTTGGCTCTTCAAAACAATTAAGGGTTGAACGGGGGAAAATGCGAGTGGGAGTATAACGAGTGTGGAAGTTTATTCCAGTTTCTTAATGCGCTGTACGAAGTGGAAGTATACTGTGTTAACATTTTGAAGTACCATAGTTTAGCCATGTAGGAGTTAAATTCCACCACTGACTGGTGCATAAATGCCTTTAGTCAAGGCACGATTTACATACTGTAGAGTTCATGAAACATCAAAGCTTGTAATCACATACAGATTAGTACGGGGAAATGTTTCTGTGAGGGGATGGAAACACAGAGGGCTAAAGCATGCTTTGATTCACTCATGACACTGCGTGTTGCCTTATAAACATATACAGTATGGCAGCCTTGGCAGGAGTTTCCTTTGGAGTCACTTTACATGAAATAAAGCACTTTTCATGTTGTGAATGCAGACATAAGCCTGATGTAATTACCATACAACATTTAATTTTGTGGGGGGAAAAAAGAAAACCTCAAAACAAGGGTATTTCTTAAATATAGTAACATATTCAGTTTTCTTTTTCACAGAATCAAATGTTTTATAGTCATGATTCACCAGGAGCATGGGTTGATTCTATATAGCCTAGGCTTAAAATAATTGATATAAATACTTTTAACACTAACAAACATTATGAGGGGAGGAACTGTTGATGCCTGTTCCCAATAATAATGACTACAGATGGACATTACTCAATTTACAATTTACAATTTAGGCATTTAGCAGACGCTCTTAATCCAGAGCGACTTACATTTAAGCAAGAACAAAAGCATGGGAATACATCACATAAAAGCATTTATCAATATCATGAAACATGCGTAAGCTAAGAAAGTAACAGTGGAATATCTATATAATGAAACTATACATACACTATACATATAAACTATACATATTTACTACTAATATGTACTATGGCGTGCTATGACTATATACAATACAATTATAGTGCTGTCTACATAACATGCTATAAGTCTGTGTCAAATGCTATCTAAGCCAACAGAAATGCTATCTAAGGGGTTAGGGTAAGTGCTATGGGCCATGACACTCCTGACACGACTGTGACACGACTGTGACAGAACCAAACAAATATGTGTGTCTTGCTGAGATTTCAGCCCTCTGAAACGCAAACTTACTGAGAGGGGCTAATTTGGGCGAGGTCTCGTTCCGAAGATGGCCTTATTAGCGTGTGGCTCAAGGGCAATCTAACACAGTGGCGGCCTTGTTTCATTCGTTTCAATTGAAATGGGCCTCAAGCCTCCAGGGGCCTCCCGGTTTGTTTTATTTATTTATTTTATTTATTTATTTATTTATTTATTTATTTATTTATTTATTTATTTATTTATTTATTTATTTATTTATTTATTTATTTATTTATTTATTTATTTATTTATTTATTTATTTAGTAGTAGTAATATTGCATTGCATCGCAGCCTTTCAATTATTCAGCCTCATCCTGTACGTCCACTTACCACTAGTTGGCAGCAGATAATAATCACTGCAGGTAGACGGCACCGGATTTCTCCTCCCATCCACTTGCATTACGTTGCTCAAAAGCGCAAGAGGCGATTTCACTCCTCCTTCCGGGTAGGAACAGAGTGCATTCTGGGATGGATTGGGCCCAAACACATGAACGTGCTGCCGTTGACTATCATTGCACACGTGCACGTGCGTTCACCTATGAAACAGCGTTCACGTGTCATCATGAACGTGCGCAATGATAGTCAACGGACCAGCGCGTTCATGTGCTTGGGCCAGCGCTGAAATACCAAATTCGGCCAATATGTCCATTTCGCCTCAGGGTTTCCTCCGGGTGCCGTCTCTATTCATATTATACTCTGAGGTCATGCCATGTTGACCTGTGTTGTTTGTTTGTAATTGTTCCCACTTCCCGGTGTGCATCATTGTATATAGGCTAGGCTATGCTGCCTCCCAGTTATACCTTACAGTAATTTTAAGACAAAGTAAAATAATTGTTTAATCAAGCTGCTTTTGTGTATTTTTCTACTTGGCTGTGCTGTATGCTGTTCATGCTTTGAAATCCGATAATAAGATGCATATAGCCTGCCTGCCTGTCTGCCTGTCTTCCTGCCTTATCTCTGGGCACCTCCAGTTCCTGCTCATTCGCTGCAATGGCTGGCTTTCATAAATACATGTATAAAATGAAGAAAGAAGATAAGGTTGAGATGGGCGGTGGCTGGGTGGGTGGTTGTTTTGGGGTAAGGGCAGGAGAGAATTTCATTGTCATGTGTTTCCCAAAGCAAGTGGAGCCTGTAAATGTGATGAAGCAGCAGCCTATTCAATTAGCTCCAGTCGTCCACAGCTGGTCCTTGGAGGCCCATATCCACAGATGTGCTGTATGGCCCAACAAACCTCCCCCGCCCCCCCTTCTCTCTCTCTCTCTCTCTCTCTCTCTCTCTCTCTCTCTCTCTCTCTCTCTCTCTGTGTCACTCACACAAGTTAAACTATATAACTCAGAATTCACCAAATTTGGATGGAATATGAAAACTCTGGTCTGGTGGATCCGTCTTGATCACACGACTATAGAGATATATGTTTGTGTGATGTTTGGACAAAATTGGTAGGAGTAATGACAGAGTGAGGCTTTAATAGTAGGTTAATGTGAATTTTAACTTAAGTGTTCAAATTATTGTAGTGGAGAAAAAAAGTGCAAGATTGAATTGCCTCTGAGATATAGTTGAGTACTGCACTGTCGAGTACTTAATTGTGGCAATGTACTTAGTTACTTTCCCTCAGTGTCTCTAGGGCCCAATAAACGGCTACCTGCTCTCTCTCTCTCTCTCTCTCTCTCTCTCTCTCTCTCTCTCTCTCTCTCTGTTCCACTATCTAGTCAACACAACAACAGGATGGTAATCAGATGCTAGCCGAGGGAGGAATAGACAACAGAGTGAGAGACAACGTACAGGTGGAATCAGAAATCGTCTCACACCTCTACTTCATATTGTTCAAGGACAAAGAGTCACCCGGCCTAAGCCCTCCTCTCTAGCAACACAAAATAAAACACACTAAAACAAACACCTACATATCATCGCTGTCGGGAGGGAACCACCTAACTCCACTTTTGAGGTTTTCATTTTTTTTCCCCTTCATAAATCAATGCTATTGTTGATTGAACACCCTTTAACTCTGTGTGTTGGTGATAAAAAAATTGGAACCAAGTATTAAAAAGAGCTTCGACAAAAACCTCGTAACTCAACTTGAGCTGGATGTTTTTTTTTTTCATTTTCTGAAAAATGAACATTTTGGAGTTAGGTAGTTTCTTCCAGACAACAGAGATATTGTGATAGCTCTCTGATGGAAACCAAAACAATTTCAAATAGTGAAAACAATTAAGCTCACAACGGCTCACACTGCCAGCTGCTGTGAAAGCTTGTAGTAGATGATCGCCGAATTTCAATATTTTGTGCAACACTTGCATGATGAAGTAGGGCATTCATATAATAATAAAACATTAAACATTTAAAGTTGAAATATTGACACATGAGGTTTCTGACCTACAACAATGATATGATAGCTGTCTGCTGCGGGAACCTATGTCCTGAACCATGGAAAAGAAGAACCTGTGTTCCAAGTTATTATTCAGTCGCAATAATAATTCAGTTTCACTTTCAAGATTTAAAAAACGAATTGCAAAAACAAATGATACAAGTGTCATGACTCACAATGCTACCGGTGGCATGACTCACAATGGGACACACGATGTGACACTCGCACTTATCAGTCAATCATTGGAATACGCTCAGGCTCTCCTTCTCCAACTGTGTTGGTCTTTATCTCAACGAGACGAAAACTGAATACGTAAATATATGCAAATCCAACAATATCCACATTATAAAAACAGTTAACAACACTCTGAAACAGGTTGATGACTACAAGTATTTGGGTTCATATATATCTTCTTCCCAAAAGGACTTTCAAACTAGGAAGGGTATGGCCAGGTCAGCCTGCAATGACATGCATAAGATCTGGTCATCCCAGTTTAGTAAGATGTTAAAAAAAAATATATATAATTAGGACGACCGTTGAGCCGATTCTACTCTATGGCTCCGAGACATGGACACTTTCAAAGAAACTAGAGAAACGTTTGGATGGCACTTACACCTGCCTTCTAATGAGAGCGCAAAATCTGTCTTGGAAGAGCCACCCATCGACTAATCAAATATACGGCAACCTTCCCCGTGTTTCTTCACTTGTCCGAAGAACACAGTTTGCCGGCCACTGCTAGAGAGCTGACAATGAGGTTATATCTTCCCTTCTTCTCTGGAGTCCTGCCTCAAAGCAGACCAGAGGTAGAAAACTGTCGTTCCCATCAGTAAGCAGGAACTGGGGATGGCAATGCAGGACCGGAACGTCTGGCGTGGCATTGTGAAATCCATGATCTCGACCACGGTCGAAAAATGATGATGATGATGTATTTATTATTATTATTAATGGACCAAGCAGTCCTGAAAGGACTTGGTCCTTTATTGTTTTTGTTAGTTTTTTTCTTCTCCTCCTGCCAAAAATAGCAGTTCTGGCTGAACCGTGCAGTCGGTTTTCGGAAATATGCAAGGGTGGTGCTATACTGTAGCACTCAATTGAAAATGCAACCTTTGAACGCACATAGCTCATGAACCGTTTGACCGTAAGCATGAAACTTCGACACACATATGCGACTCCTCATGCCGAACAAGTATCGTGCTCTTACTTTTGACCTTTGACCTCTAGATCACCTGCCATTTTGAATTATATGAAAATCTGTTAAAATGCAGGATCTTTGAACAACATGCACGGAAAGTTCTACACGTGGACTTTGGACCTATACGCACAAGGGAATCTATAGTACGTTTTTTTAAGCACCTAATACATACATGCAGCATCATTCTTTTTTTTTTTAAGATATTTTTTTTGCGGCTTACGCCTTTTATTGATTTTTTAAGGGACAGATAGTAGGCTGACAGGAAACGGGAGAGAGATGGGGGGATGACATGCGGTAAAGGCCGTGTCGGGCTCGGGAGTCGAACACGCGGCACACCGCGACTGGATCACCAGTCCGGTGCCCAGACCGTTACGCTACGGCCTGGGCCTGCAGCATCATTCTTATGCAATTTTACAGTATGGTAGAGGGTCATGCCAAATAGCACTGAAACCAGTCTTACTCCAATTGGTCAAAGGGGGGCGCTATAAAACCTTTTAACAGGCATAACTCATGATACTGTATACCTCTTCATTGGTTTTCACTCACTCATTGAGCTCCTCGTCTGGTACATTGCCTGGTTTATACGCAGTCAATTCATTTATTTTTATACCCACCTTTATCATTAGTTATCCTTGTGCAGCTTACTACAAAAACACTGAATAATCTTGCTGTTTAACAATGGAAGAACTGATTGTGTCCAGTTAGCTCGGTAGGTAGAGCTCTTGCCTTTGCCTATTATTTTTATAGTTAGGTTTAGGGTAGCCTCGATACCCAGGCTTTCATTTCGTCTGCGCGAAAGATGAAAGCCTGGAAAAAGCCGTGGGCTGAACCAGTCTAAAAGTGGGAGTCAACCCTTCCGGGGGAGAGGAGGGGCCGGGGGTGACGGACAGATCGATGAGATCCAATCAGGGTGCGCGCTTTTCTGAGGCGCGACCCTCCCATCTAGGCCAGAAATGTCTCTGCTTAGGTCAGGCTATTTAGGGTTAGTTAGTAGGCTAGATAAAATTGAGGATGGACTCAAAAAAGCCTTCTACATATATAATAACCCTGTTCACACACAATTAAAAACGGTCACTGTACTCTTCTGGGACTTCAACGCTAATTGAATAGAAATGATAAGGCACTAGAAAGAATCGTATACGCCGTATATCGTCATTATCTTAAACTGACATGCAAGCAAATCGCATGCCAGCAAATTCTTGCTGGCATTCATTCATTCAAACTGGGCCAATGCAGGAACACATTCATGAAGTATACATTTTGGAATGCTCAAAGAAAATCGCTGCAAATTTTATTAGATAATTATGTGCTTAGCGGATTTCTTGTTTTTATGACCTAATTTACCCAATAAAGTTATCCGTTTTAAAACCAGGCCTTTTCTTTTTTTCAGTTATATTACTGCTACTTTTTATATTATTATTTATATATATTTTTCCTGTGGCAATATTTCTGCCCACGGTAAGGCCTTTAGGAGGGCCATTCAAGCCGCAAGCGGAGCCTGCAGCACCACCATTGTCCCCGGTAGAACCATTGCTGCTCAAGAATCCGTCACTCCTCCTGAAGTGTCTGGTGCTGGGAGTCTGGTGCAACGCATAGGTCCTGGCTGCACCTGGTGAGAGCAGGAGTGGACCTGGTGAGACGTAGGAGGGGCCCGGTCAGGAGTCAACCCACAGAGCCTAGTCCTTCCACGCGCCAGACCTCCCAGTCCTGGCAGAGTAGTTCGGGAGTGGCGGACTATGTCACATGTGTGGCCCTGTCTTTCCCTAATTTAACTGATCGAGGGTAGCTATACTGGGACATAAGTCGGGACTTGATCACCCCGGCTGGGTTACCTGAGTGAGGGGTATGATGTTGCGAGACCTGGAACCCAGATGACCTTGGGATTTTTAAATTTTTATTCAACTTTTATTTAACCAGTAAAAACACATTGAGACTGAAGTTTCTTTTACAAGTGTGAACTGGATAAGAGAAGACGCAAAATAAGTGACAGTCAGTAACAATAAATACAAGACAATAACAGGACAAACATGCAAGGCTCATAAATACTGTACTACCCACTACTGAAGAAGCTCAAAGGGAGAACAGGAATGTCTATAATAATGCAACCAATGAAGGCTAATAAATAAAAACTAAGCAACAAAGTTTGCTAATAGACTAAAAAGCAAGAGAACCAACATTTGCAATACATCAAAGCAGGAGCAATGTTTGGGAAGTGTGCCCATGGCAATCCTTTTAAAGCTCACTAGGGGAATCACAGAGGCCAGTTTGAGTCTGGTCTGTAGGTCATTACAAGACCAGGGTCCAAAAAGAGTAAGGCTTTTTATTCCAGCCTCAGGTTTGTTGGGGGCACGACATGATTGGAGGTTGAGAGAGGCATACATCACTGAGGATATGTCCCAGGTGCATCCATGTGTTTTTTTGTTCTACTTAGGAAATAAGTGAGTGGTGGAAAGTACATTTACTTAAGCACAGTACTTAAATACAATTTTGAGGTATTTGTACTTTACTTGAGTACCGGGGTATTTCCAATTTCAAATACTTCTACTCCACTACAGCTCAGAGGCAAATTTTACTTATTTAATTGAAAACTTTAGTTACTTTGTAGATCTTGATTATTTAAAAAAAAACGTATCATACCCACTTCAGCCCTATATGCATTTCAGCCATTTGAAAATAGCCGATCTGCTAATTTCAAAAGAGTTTTATACTTTAAAATTTATAATTTTTTTATGATTTGTTTTAGGCTGTTTATGTTGCCTTTATTGATAGTTTCAAGTGAAGATTGGCAGGAAAGAGGGAGGAGAGAGAAGGGGAGAGACAAAAGTCATCATGAACGGGACTCGAACACGCGACACACTGTCAGGCCAGAGCCTATACGTGGTATGTGCCTGGAACGCTAGGCCAGCGGGTCGGCGCCCAATATCTTTATACATTTGAAAACTTGAAATGGGACATTCTGCACAATGAGTACTTTTACTTTGAGTACTTTAAGTACATTTTTAAGCCAATACCTTTGTACTTTTACTCAAGTACATTTTGAATTCCATACTTTTAGACTACTTGTAATGGAGTAGTTCTACATTGCAGCATTGATACTTTTACTTAAGTAACACATTTGAGTACTTTTTCCAACACTGACTGCAGGTCACTTCCCCCTCTTCCTCTCTCGCCCTCCTCTCGTTCTCTCTCTCTCTCTCTCTCTCTCTCTCTCTCTCGTGATGGACTGAATGATTGATCTGATCCGCCAATGAGTCAGATTACATTATGCAGTTCTCGCCGATAAGACAAGAATGAAACCACTATTCTCGTTCTCCTTATCTCCTCGGCGAGACTGCATACATGTTCCCAGAGAGAGAGAGAGAGAGAGAGAGAGCTGGCCTCACCGGCTAGATACCATTATTCATTTTAATCCGAGGCCTTTCCATATACTGATTACACCATTATGGGTCATGGACGTTTCCCAAGAACGGCACAGACCGCAAAGTAATGGCTTGATGTTTTATTTTAAAAACATTGTAATGTTTATTAAAGAACCAATGGTGGAAAGCAACTACATTCACTAAAGTATAGGCTATACTGTTCTTAAATTCATTTCGGAGGTTCTTTTTACATTTTTCAATACATTATACTTATACTCCATTACATCGCGAGAGCAGGAATGGCTCAGTATGTAGAGCAATGTTTTTCAACCCTTTTCATATCAGGACCCATATGGGTCCATTTGGTTTCATGTTACACTCTCAAGAGCCTTTTGGTTACCATTATTTAGCTGGGGACCACCTGCAACCCCCTCGAGGGCCACTGGTGGTCCCCGGACCACTGGTTGAAAACCACTGAATTGTCCATGTTTCCCGGCTTCCGCCATGTTACTGTCAAAGTGTGAGCAAGACACTGAAACCCCATGTATTGCTCCCGATGAGCAGATTGGTGCCCGTGGTTTACTCCACGGTCGGTGTGTGGAAGGATAGTAAGTATAGCCTTGCCGAGCCATGAGGCCCATAGGGCAGGAGCCTATCTCCTGTTTCTGTAGCGTGAGGCAGCTTGATGTACAAGTACACCCCCTGGACATGACGCTATTATGTCACAGGGACTTACCCTCAATCCAACCCTTGATGCTGAGTGTCAAGCAGGGAGTCTTTGATATGACCCGGCCAGGGATTGAACCCCAACCTCCCAGTCTCAGGGCGGACACTCTAACCACAAGGCCACTGAGCTGGTGTGGAAAGATGGGTGTGAATGTAATGCCCTCCATTGTAAGGGTCCTTTCAGACGGGCATCGATTAACGCAGACGTTGTCGTCTGGATCAACGACAGGTCTGCTGCGGGTCTGCTCAAGAGGGGCGCGACAACGCAAGCATGAAAAAAGCTCAACAGAATCCATGGGTCTGGTCAGTCGCACACGTGCTGACAATTTCACGGGACCGCCCCCCACATCAATATGCTTGCGTTTCGTTGCCCTTCGATTTCTCAGCGCAAAAACGCAAGTCTCATTGAATATGAATTACTAGGCCGTTCGCTGCCTGACCTTAAATAAAAGGCTTTGGATGAGGCACTATACTCTCAGAGGCAAATATTGTACTTTGTAATCCACTATAATGTTATTTGAAAGCTTTAGTTACAACTAAGTTACTCTGTAGATTTAGATTATTTATTACAAACCGCAATTAAAACCAAGCCCTATTTTATACTTAATCTATATGAAAATAGCAGATCTACAAGCTCACAACACGTCACATCGAGACGTGCTTTCTATTCCTGGAAAGGGAGAGAAAAAAAGACAAAAAGGGGGGGAAAAGATTTTATCATCAGCAATATTGAGGACCTAAATGAATTAGGAAGGGATAGAAAATGGGCAAAGTTGTCCTTTAAGTAACAATTGGAGTACTGCCACCACTGTTGATGTCGAAAGAAAGGAATGTATTTTTTCTTCCTTCCTGGTATAATATTTGAAGGTATTCCATGTAGTCCTGACAGGTGTAGAATGTGGAGCTTCCTCCACAAATTCCCACGTTAAACCAGGTCTTGTTTAAAGTCACGGGTCACTCAGCAGTGCTCACTGGAATCTAAACTTCACCTCACCCTGTCTGCCTGTCTCTTGCACGCACGCACGCACGCACGCACAGCCCTCCCAAGCCCACACTACGTCTGACAGAGACCTCTGGTGTTTGGGGACATGAATTAAAATGTGAAACAATTCAAACGACAGACAAGGAAGGAAGGAAGGAAGGAAGGAAGGAAGGCAGGAAGGAAGGAAGGAAGGAAGGAAGGAAGGAAGGAAGGAAGGCAGGCAGGCAGGCAGGCAGGCAGGCAGGCAGGCAGGCAGGCAGGCAGGCAGGCAGGCAGGCAGGCAGGCAGGCAGGCAGGCAGGCAGGCAGGCAGGCAGGCAGGCAGGCAGGCAGGCAGGCAGGCAGGCAGGCAGGCAGGCAGGCAGGCAGGCAGGCAGGCAGGCAGGCAGGCAGGCAGGCAGGCAGGCAGGCAGGCAGGCAGGCAGGCAGGCAGGCAGGCAGGCAGGCAGGCAGGCAGGCAGGCAGGCAGGCAGGCAGGCAGGCAGGCAGGCAGGCAGGCAGGCAGGCAGGCAGGCAGGCAGGCAGGCAGGCAGGCAGGCAGGCAGGCAGGCAGGCAGGCAGGCAGGCAGGCAGGCAGGCAGGCAGGCAGGCAGGCAGGCAGGCAGGCAGGCAGGCAGGCAGGCAGGCAGGCAGGCAGGCAGGCAGGCAGGCAGGCAGGCAGGCAGGCAGGCAGGCAGGCAGGCAGGCAGGCAGGCAGGCAGGCAGGCAGGCAGGCAGGCAGGCAGGCAGGCAGGCAGGCAGGCAGGCAGGCAGGCAGGCAGGCAGGCAGGCAGGCAGGCAGGCAGGCAGGCAGGCAGGCAGGCAGGCAGGCAGGCAGGCAGGCAGGCAGGCAGGCAGGCAGGCAGGCAGGCAGGCAGGCAGGCAGGCAGGCAGGCAGGCAGGCAGGCAGGCAGGCAGGCAGGCAGGCAGGCAGGCAGGCAGGCAGGCAGGCAGGCAGGCAGGCAGGCAGGCAGGCAGGCAGGCAGGCAGGCAGGCAGGCAGGCAGGCAGGCAGGCAGGCAGGCAGGCAGGCAGGCAGGCAGGCAGGCAGGCAGGCAGGCAGGCAGGCAGGCAGGCAGGCAGGCAGGCAGGCAGGCAGGCAGGCAGGCAGGCAGGCAGGCAGGCAGGCAGGCAGGCAGGCAGGCAGGCAGGCAGGCAGGCAGGCAGGCAGGCAGGCAGGCAGGCAGGCAGGCACTCTCAAGTTATATAGTTAACAGAGCCATGGAAGAATTAAGTAAAAGTACAATACAACTATGAGAGAAATACAGTGATATAGTGTTTCGTATATGTATTAAAACGGTTTACTTGAGCAGACTATTTACTCGCACAGACTATATGTACAAAGGATTTGTCAAAATCCTTAAAAAAACAGATCTACAAGCTGACAATGCAACGTGTGAGCTTATAGACCAGCTCAAGAGTTTCTGTACACACTGGTATTGTACAGTGAGATATGATTCAAACAACAAAAATCACATTTCACATTAATTTGAGGTGAAGAAAAAAAAACACATTCACGCAATATGGGCTAAAGAACAGTCTTAGTAGGGTGAACACATTCAGTATATTCAGTATTGCGTGCGTGCAAGAGACAGACAGACAGACAGGGTGAGGTGAAGTTTAGATTCCAGTGAGCACTGCTGAGTGACCCGTGACTTTAAACAAGACCTGGTTTAACGTGGGAATTTGTGGAGAAATACTGAATGTAGACGGCACCCCGGGAGCAGTATGGGTTAGCGCCCCAGCCTGCATCCTCCGTGAGGAGGAAGCCCAAAAACCTTTGATGAGGCCTTTAGAAGGGCCATTCGAGCCGCAAGTGGAGTCTGCAGTACTACCGTTGCCCAGCGGTGGAGCCTGCAGTACCATTGCGGCTCAAGAATCCACCACTCCTGAAAGTGTCTGGTGCTGGGAGTCTGGTGCAACGCACAGGTTCCTCGCTATACTCCTGGTGAGAGCAGGAGTGAACCTGGTGAGACGTAGGAGGGGCCCGGACAGGAGGCAACCCACAGAGCCTAGTCCCTCCACATACCAGAATTGTACCTCTCAGTCCCGGCATAGTAGTTCCGGAGTGGTTCCAACGGATTGTGCGGCCCTGTCTTTCCCTATAGTGGGACTGATCGAGGCTAGTTACTGGGACGTAAGTCGGGACTTGATCACCCCGGCTGGGTCACCCGAGTGAGGGGTATGATGTTCGAGAGACCCGAAACCCCGATGACCTTGGGATACATCA
The DNA here is from genome assembly GCF_964188405.1 of Protomyctophum parallelum. NCBI lineage: Eukaryota > Metazoa > Chordata > Actinopteri > Myctophiformes > Myctophidae > Protomyctophum > Protomyctophum parallelum. Next base: position 55,696,113 of record NC_139699.1, read on the forward strand.
CTGAGGATACGTCCCAGGTGCATCCAGGCGATGTATTTTCGTTCTTAATCCCATACATACAGTATGATGCTTTGAAAGACCAATGGCACATTTTCTGCAGTGAGCAGCCCTGGTATAGTCCGCAGCCGTGGTTGTGGGGTGGGATATTTGGTATATAGTTTTTTTTATTGGCCTAAAATATTGTCTATATACTGTATACATCCATGAATCCACTTGCTGACCGGCTGTCGGTATTTAGCCATTTTGGGGTTATATGTGACCATACTATTGACATCCTAGGCAAAAATGTCAAACTTTCCATGTGCTTTAAGTAGTATGTGACATGTCAAACTAGGGGTTTTTCATGATTCTGAACCCATTCCAAGCATTAGGTTTGCACAAAAACACTCCTTGGGCTAAAAACATTGCAATCATCACAAGGAATGTTTTTTGCGAAAAACGAATGCTTGAAATGTATTCAGAATCATGAAAACCCCCTAGTTTGACATGTCACATGCTACATAAAGCACAATGACATTTTGAAAATCTTGCCTTATATAGGATGTTAATGGTATGGTCAGAAATAAACCCCTATTAAAAAAATTGCTCAATGCCGACAGTCGGTCAGCAAGTGGATTCATGAATGTATACATATATAGACAATATTTTAGGTCAATAAAAAAAGACTATACCAAAATTCCCACTTTGAAGCCTGCCGGACTAGTTTAAAGTCACGGGTCACTCAGCAGTGCTCACTGGAATCTAAACTTCACCTCACCCTGTCTGTCCGTCTCTTGCACGCACACACGCACGCACAGCCCTCTCAAGCCTAGTAGACTAGTAGCTTAAGTGTCTTTCTCAAGGGCACATATATTATTTATTAATTTCTTTAGGGCGAGCGTACTCGTTCACGAGGATACAGTATGCTGATGAATATTCTGCACGGTCCCAAGGGCCAGACTGAATATTTCAGTTATGTATTCAAGTATGAACGGCCGTTGCCAAAGTGCACACTTCGGAGTGGGAGAGAGAGAGAGAGAGAGAGAGAGAGAGAGAGAGAGAGAGAGAGAGAGCATGTGAGAGTGCTGTGCAAACCCATACCACGGTTCCAGCCAAAAAAGACACTGGGATATTTGCTCTGGGGCTGCCTGATTTAGTGCTCTGGCATTCTGGATTAAGATGGGCAGGTTAAAACACTTCCTATAGGCATTTCCTTGACGGCTACACAGTAGGCAGATACATGTTGGCTGGCAGGCATTCCTGTCCTCAAGAATTGACGCGGATGCGAATGATTGCCTCTGTCTATTTCTGTCACTGCCCTGGTTTGTCAGACCTGTGCAGTAAATGTGATTGCACACTTACATGGTTTAATTGGCCTTCGGAAACAGCGGTGGTTCCCAATTCTATCTGGATTCGTTCTCACTTGTATATATATATATAATAACACGGCTGAAAGGCCGAAAGGCCAAAATGTTACTACGACTCTTATCTAAATAAAAACTCTTGAACCAGCAAGTGGCGGTGTGCGGGTCTCTCCTCCTTCTAGGCAAATATAACAAAAAAAAAAAGATTGCATGGATGCACCTGGGACGTATCCTCAGTGATGTATCCCAAGGTCATCGGGGTTTCGGGTCTCTCGAACATCATACCCCTCACTCAGGTGACCCAGCCGGGGTGATCAAGTCCCGACTTACATACCAGTAGCTATACCTCGATCAGTCCCATTAGGGCGCACATATACTGTATATATATATATATATATACATACTAGAACCTTCTGTGTTGTTGCCCATACCAGCCTGTAAGCGAAGACAGTAAGAGATAGCCTACATGTTATTCATTTTGGTCAGTTCCACTTCAGCTATTAGTTCTCTTTATCTACTTCTGTTTATTTTGCTGTTCTCTTTATCTACTTCTGTTTATTTTGCTTTTGTTTGCAGATTTACATATTATAACGTACGTTTTTCCAGGCCCAGTCAAGGTCACATTCTATGTCCGCCACGGCACAGTACCACATGGGAAACATTAATGTTTCAAATTAAATTTAAACTATCGGTCACACTGTGCAACGACACTACAACCCATCAGCCGACGACGTAGCAGGGAAATGTTTCTGACCTGCTCTCAACTCGGAAGAAACGAGTTGGCAATTTTCCAAAGGGACATGCTGTCTGCCCATATAGAATAGATAATGATTTAACACATCATTTAACACTGATGAAATCGTAAATGTTCTGGTAAATGTATGGGGTTGGAGAGATGAGGAGACCCCTGTTACTGAACAAACATTCTATGATTACTATCGTAGAGATTTAACTTAGATCATGACTCACATGAGCGTGACATTTCTACTGTCTTGGGGATAAACAAGATAACTCGCATTCTTGGTCCGTCCGGCTGCAAAGTGGAGTTTGGGGGGGGGGGGGGGGTATTGCATGATGAAGATGAAGATGATGATGATGATGAAGGGAAAAGAATGAAGTGGATCCAAGGTTAAAGGTTTTCAATAGAATACCTGTGTTAATGGTCAGCATGTAATGACCATCACTTGTTTGCTGTCCATTTCTGGTCCCAAAGAATGCACTGCAGCATTAACCTCCCACATGGCAATCCCAACCAATCACTGCCCCCTTGTGGGTGTTATTAAGGGCTACTAAATTGCAGTACTCAACCCCAGTAGGCCTACTTGATTCAAAGTACAGTACATATCCGTATGTATATACTCCTGGTGAAATATTACTCAACTGCAAGTCATCATGCTTATTTATATGGCATACAACAGCAATTGACCAAAGTGCTTTCCAACAGACAAAACCAGCAACATGCTGTCATAGACCACACCATAGTTCCACACCAGCAATGTGGAACAGAGGAGGGGCCCCCTCTTGTCTAATGTCCAACGTCGAGGGTCTGTGTAAACACAAACATTGAAGACAAAAGTGTGTAAAGACAAACATTGAAGACAAAGGTGTGCAAACACAATTCACTCGTCGGAATGAACACATCATTGAGAAGGTTTGAAGGATTTTATTGAATGAAGAAATTGATGAATGGGATGAGGCGTAGGTTTCTAGGGGGGGGGGGGGGGGGTCTCGGGGAGGGGGCCGTGTGGCGATCAGCTGGCTGCACACACAGACGCAGTCTCCCCCCGTAGGAACCTGTGGAAGGAGGGGACAGAGACAAAGCTGTGTAAACACAAACATTGAAGACAAAGGTGTGTAAACACAAACATTAACCCATTCAGTACGCGAACCCCTTTTTTGGTGTTTTAAGCATTATGTTATACTGTAGCTGTTGAAAAATTGCAGATCTACCAGCTCATAGCGCGGCGAGCCTGCTAGACTTTTTTATTGTGAAAATGTGGCGCAAATCTTATAACATATATTTGAACATATATTCTTTCAAACGTACGTTTTTAACTCAGATCTTTTGCTTCTGGGGGGGGGGGGGGGGGTCCCTGCACAACATATTATCAGATGGGGGTATGCGGCCAAATATATAATTTCTGGCGTCCTTGACATGAAATAGTTTGAGAACCACTGATATAGAAACAGGTATTTCAGAAAACGACGTCAGGTGGGTAAACACAATCATTGAAGACAAAATACATACTGTATCATACACGCACGCACGCACGCACGCACGCACGTACGCACGCACGCACGCACGCACGCACGCACGCACACACACACACACAGAATCAATCAATAAACGGAAGGACTTGTTATTCTCCTGGTGGTGTACTTCTTAGGTCCTTATCAAGGCACAACCCTCCCACCCCTATTTTCCAACAGCGTCCCCCCCCCCCCCCCTTTCAGCGGGGGGGGGGGGGGGGGGGGGGGGTGACTTGGATTCCTCTCCTCTGGAGAGATAAGAGGAGTGCCCTTTCTTTGCTGAGAAATGCGAGAGCAAGAATGCAGCATTCGTCCTCTGCATTAAAAAAAGGGGGCGGGGGGGGGGGGGGGGGGGGGGTGTGTGGGGTGTGTAGGGAACACAGGAGCCGGGGCTGGCTCCTCATTCCGCCAGAGAAAATGTCATCCAGGCCCTGCAATAAATCACATGGGGTTGTGATGTGTTTACTTATTACAGTGAGCTGCCTTCGCTGTCATCTGGGCTCTTATTTACTCCTGTGGCCCTGTGGAAGCTGGGCCTCCCTAACTGGCCGCCTTCACATCCACTCTCTCCTTCATTCTTTCTGGGTTTCATCTCTTTGTAGGAGATGGTATAACCCCTGTGACACCATTGAGTCTATATGTATTGTCTCTTTTATGAGTGGAAACCTCATATGTCCACCAACTGTTACTTTTGAGGATTCAAATAGAAAAAGGACCCAGATGTGCAAGCTTGAAACGTGTGCAGCATTTCGGGCTTTTTGCTTTTTACTACTTTTGATGGTTTTGTGTGACACAGTGTAGTATGATCAAGTAGCCTATATAAGAGTATATAAGTTAGAATGTGGAGATAAGAGCTTTCTTCCCGACAACCATATATTGTAATGCAGTGGTTAACCCCCTGGGGTATGGGGACCCCCATGGATCCCGAACATGACTTAATATAGTGTCAGGGGCAGCGGTGGCCGAACGGTTTGCGGGGCGGTCTTGATATCGGAAGGTCGCTAGTTCGTAGTCCCGGACCGGCACGTTAAAATTACCACCGTTGATCTTTTATCTTTAATTTTTTTATATAATTTTTACTAATTATGTTTACATAATTATTCTCTTCTGGGGGTCCTTGGCATGTCCTGTCCTTCACACGGCCTCGACATGAAAATGTTTGAGAAGCACTGTGCTGAAGAACAGTGGAACCTCTGTTGAAGTGCTCTCATGAAGTTGTGCCGAATGTCAGCTGATTCAGAGAGGCAGGCACTGTGCTTGTCCACTGTGGACAGATGGCTCTTGTCAGAAGGAGACAATACAATAATAAAGGGCAGGAATAAGTCTCATCTCCAAAAGAACAGTCTAAAACTTTACTTTGGGGCAGAAAACCTTTTTTCATAGAAGTCACCTCGCTAAGAAACATGCACTGTGAAGTGAGCAGTCGATAGACTCAAAGTGTTAAAAAGAAGAGGAAACACTTGATAACAAATGAAAGATCACATTTTTGAGACTAGATCAATGAAAACACAAACGTTCTCCAAGGGGGCAGTGGGGCATAAAGATTTTCCAAAAAGTCAGGGAGAACATATGTGTTTTCAGATTTAAACATGGCCAGAGAGGGTGCAGCCTTTGGGCCATGTGTAGCAGAGTGGCTCAGAGCCTCTGCCAAAAGTCTAATATCTCCCCCGGTCTAGAGGGATATCCCTTTGGTCTAGTGGTTAAGAGGTTGGACTTTCACGCGTTACACATGCACAAACATGACGTCATGTTTATGTGCACGCACAAAAGTAAACATAAAAAGTCCATAGACTTGGCTGCCACATGCATGACGTCAACAGGGGGTGGGGGTACTTACAAAGCAAGGCAAAAATACAGACATATTAACCAATATAACACAAACTGACAACTACTGTAAACTAGATAAAGTGCCCCTCGGGGCACAGGTCTCCACCGTGTTCTACTGGTCAGGTTGTGGCCTCCTGGTGGCACTATAATAGGCCAATGTGAAATGTGTGCCATTTCTTCTCACGCCTTGGGTGGTAATTGGATGATTTGAGGCATTTTGTTCCAAAAATGTGTTTTGCAAAAATCCACTGTTGGTATAACAGGCCAATGTGAAAAGGGTGGGATATATTATATATAAATTGCACACTGCGTTCATGATTGAGGCTTTTTTGTTCAAAACAGGCCAATCCTGCAAACTTTGAAAGCCAATGTTAGCCAATTAGCATGTATTATTAAATATCGGACAGATCCGGCTTGAACACATGACTATAGAGATAGTGTGTAATGATTTGCGGGGTCTTTGGACAGAATCTGGATATCAAAAAATGTGGCCTCCTGGTGGCACTATAACAGGGTGTTCTGGAAAATCTGGGGCATAGGTTCATCGTTGGCATCCAGTGTGTGTGCAAAATTTGGCATCGACCGGGTTAACGGTGCCGGAGGGAGATCATAAGCTGGTAACAGACGGATGGACACACACACGCACACACACACACACACACACACACACACACACACACACACGAACGGACACACACACGGACGGACACACGGATGGAGTGCACAACATACTCTCTCCCCATGCCGTCGGCCTGGTGGAGACAATAAGCCCACCCAATCCTGCACTCCAAGGCTGTACACTGACCAGAACTTAACCCCATGGCAAGTCTACACTCATCCCTACTTAATCTCTCTCTCTCTTTCTCACACGCACGCACACGCACACACACACACGGAGAGCAACATGCTGCACGCACGCACACACACAGAGAGAAATGCACAGGGTATACAACACACAAGGAACTACATATGACCCTCACAACAATGAAAAACATTTCGAAACATTTTGAAAAAATCTTGAGAAACTTTTGAACAAACTTATAGAAACTTCGGTCCAAAATAGCGTCCTTAGGGTCCATTTGGTTATCTGTCTATTTTCACATTACCGCGTGTAAGAGCGCTGTCCATGGTGCTGACCCTAGAGCCTGGGGTCAGCACCCACACACAACACACACACACACACACACACACACACACACACACACACACACACACACACACACACACACACACATCACTAAAGATATCAATCATTCAATCAATAAATAAGCCTTGCCTATCGAGCCATGAGGCCGATCGGGCAGGAGCCTATCTCCTGTTTCTGTAGTCTGAGGCAGCTTGATGTAAAAGTACACTCTGGACATATGAGGTTTCCACCCGACAGAGACAATATTCATGTTTGTTACGCCTGCGAGACACGAGGCAGGCTATATTATGTTGCAATTTCACAGAACAAGGTGGAAAAAACAAGAATAAAGTCGAAACAACAAATGATATAACTTTCTTATTCCAGCATCATTCTCAGTGACGGTGAGTGTGACTAATCCCAGATGGAAGAACCCAGAGAATGGATACTATGGTTAACTTCAGATATATCGGCTTGAGTGTGATGTTATGTATAGCTACAGTTGATGCACACACGCACGTATGCACGCACGCACCCCCTGTTTATACATACACACTATTTTGTAACTTAACTCTGCCTATAGAATAGAAATGTTGTATACTGTTAACAGATATCGCAAAATTAAATGTTACATTGCACTTATCATTGCATCAAATCATAGTCCAGCCTAGAGGTGTGTCTGTGTGTGTGTGTGTGTGCGCGCGTGCGTGTGTGCAGCTAAAGGCACTGGGCCTCAAAACCCATTCCAGGGGCACGTATACCGAGGACCCTGCAAGCTGACCTCGAGGCTATAAGAAATGCATTGCATGGTGTGTATGTTTCTAAAATAATGCATCTGTGTTGTGCTGAAGCTCCTTGTCTGGAGACTTGGTCTTGCATCTTCCTGTGGCACCGATAGGCAAACAAAACCGATAAGCTGACGACGCGCCACGTTTGCAAAGTGTTGTGAGCTTGCAATTCCTTTCCAAATGACTCCCCCCTCCCAGAGTAGGAGCATAGGCATGCATGCAATAACAAAAGTTGTCTAGTCAGACTGTTTCCTAGGAACAGACACTTATTTGTATGTAAAGTGCCTGGGTTGAAACATGGGATGAGATTCAAACCGTTGGTGGTCTTTCAAGCAGAGACGAGGTGTTTTTACATTTTACGAAAAAATGTGCCGAGTATGTACTGTATATGCAGACTTCCTGACCACATATTATAAATCTAGTTGCATGCCTGTGTGGAAGTGTACAACCGCAATCTCCCACTGTTGGCTGGCGAGGGGCTCGCCATTCCTCAACGAGGATTACTACTGATTTACTGTACGAATTAAATTAATATTTCATAGCCCATTCTGGCAGTTGTTGGGAGGTGTGGGAATAACATCTCTCATCGGTTCCCTGTAGCATTTGTTCTGATTAACCTGGGGTCCGGGGACCCCCAGGGGTCCTTGGGGGAAGGACGATCACAGGGGGTCAGCAAAAGTAGCTAATATATCGCAACCATTTTAACCACTTTGTCCATTTATGCTGGCTATTCAAAATTAAAAGGGTTCATTTTGGGTTAGGGTTACGATGTCACTAACGTGTTATTTCGATTGGGCCTTTTGACCAAAGGCTTTTGGCTTTCAGGAAGAAACCAAAAATACACAGGGAAGACATATTTGAATATTATATTTCAATTCAATTCAACTTTATTAGCAGACTCAGGTCCATAGAGATACATACACAGGGTTAACATACAAGAGATACAACAGGCAATAAATGAATGTAAAACAAATACATAACTAAACCCACAGGCAGAACATATACAGGCATTTAAGCCAGTGTACCCTTAATCTTGATGTACTGTATAATGTGAACAGCTCACTGAGGGGCTTGAAAGCGCTACAATGATACTGTTTGTCGACACACCTGGAGGTCTATTAGAGTAATGGTAATTACCTCCATAAGCTTTAATAGTTTGACTGTTTTACACGCGTAACCCGCATTTTAATCAACACCTCTTCACTGCCGAGATTGTTGTATTACCTTTAGAGCATACGCTGAATTATTTGGGCTTTTAATCCGCGAAAATCCAGCGAAAAAAGCTCCCTCAGTTTGTTGTGATCCGAGCGTATCATCTGTTGGATATTTTCTTTGGTATTTGTTCACATCTTATTACTATGTTAAAAAATGACCTTGTATTGGGTGTACAGGACTGCCCTGTCAACCAGTGATGTTATATCCATATTTGCATGATATTAATCCTATTATCAGCTGTCATCCACTCCAGATGGAAAAATGTAACGCATGACCTGACAAACAACTTTGCTCTAAAGATGAGGATATAAACACCCTCTCACCCCCTGAGATAAAGAGTCAAACAACAGAATCCTAATCACGGACGTGATTAAAAGTCAAAAAGAGGATTCAGACAATCGGACGCTCATGACACTGTACTCTGATTACCACCTATCGACCTATTGCAATGTGACAACTGAATTCTGTATCTATGACATGATTGCCAGTATAAATGTATGCGCAAAATGATGTAACGGGGTTCTGAACACTTACAGTACGGAGAATTCTCTGTCCTACTGCCTTGACATTTTCTTGTAACAAACGCTTGAACCGAAGACTTTACTAAAGATCTGATTGCTTACACGGTTTCCTGTGTCCAATTCTTTCAGAGTCTCTTCCTCTCTGCTTTTCCCAGAGATAAATACTTTTGGTTGAATACTTTTGGGTGGTCTTGGTTGATGGAGGTTTCTCACTGATCCAGGAAGAATAGTTAAAGTGGAGTTGCCAATTTAACTCTAACATCATCCACCATCTTGGTGCACCCGGAAGACACACACAAGACTCGTCTCAATGAGGCGTTGCACCCCATGCATTTCCATTGGCCTCAATTTCCCAGAAGCCCTAGCAGCCCACAGCATGTGACGATTTCCGGTTTCGTCATCAAAGCGAATGCATCTAGTCTCTATCTCCGCGACGAAGACGGATTTTCTTTTTATTTATTACAATACAGCGGATTAAACACATAAAACAAAAGGCGGGTATGTCGTATATCGCAGCGACAGTAACCTGGATTAAACCATTCCCGGCACGGAAACTGTTAGCCCTGCGGTTGGCGAGGCGCGACCGCAGGGCTGTCATAGAAGTTTAATTTGAAATTGTCTCATATAAGCATTGTGGTCCAAACATAAACTGTCTCATATTGTCAGGGAGTTGTCTCTGTGTTGTCACAACAGTCAGTCAGTGATATTTGATAGCGTCTGTTTATATTGAATTCTGTAGTGTAATCATTCGACGGCAGTAACATTCGCGTTTTCTCTCAGTCAGTTGATTCTTTATATCCATATGAGTCAAACCACCGCGATCATGGGAAGTGGATGGGAAAGTCCCTGGCAGTCACAATGACAAAAGTGATTTTTATAATCTCAATACTTGAGAATTATTGAAAGATTTTGACAAATTCTGAAAAATTGCACGCACATAATGTGATGCCCAAACCCGGGTCACCAGGGTTTAACGTTGGTTATAAGCCTCCCGATGCACAGCGAACATGCTGTGCTCTGTGTCCCACACAGGTCCCTGGACTGACGCAGACAAAAATGTCATTGCCTTGGCTTGATGGCTATACTAGGGGCCAGATATTGGATTTGAATCATTGTTGCAGTAGGGGGTGACATTTATAAATCTAATATATCAACTGCGGTCATGAATAAATAGTGCTCCGATAATGCCTCTTCCGCTTGGAAATGCATGTGCCTTGTGGCAGCCATGTCCGCGCTTGAGGAATGGCCCACACGCGGATTAATCATGCTTGGCCGCGGGGAGTGGCCGGCGGCTGCTGTGTACCCAGGGACCACCGCCAGCCGACCTGACTGACTCGCCGGGTCAAAATGGATTAATTGGGACATACCGTTCAACAGTGGAGGCAAAGTAACTGAGTACATTTACTCTGGTGCTAACCGTGTCTTTATATATTTGGTCCTCCTTATGGTCCCTTTTCCACCAAAATAACTGATTCTAGAACTGGTTCTGTTTACAATTTAGGCAATCAATAGCAGACACTCTTATTCCAGAGCGATTTACAGTAAGAAAGAACAAAACATGGTAATACATCAAATAAAAATACTCTTCAAGAATCACACGTAAGCTAAGAAACCAACAGTGGAATATCCTTCTACCCTAATAGAAACGGGGTACACAAGCACATGGCCGTTTATCCATGCTCCTTCTCCTACCAAACCACATCTCTCCATGCACAACAAATCCTGCACACCACCCGAATGGTACCGAACGATACAGTACAGTACAGTACAGTACAGTACAGTACAGTACAGTACAGTACAGTACAGTACAGTACAGTACAGTACAGTAGTTTATTTAACCTTTATTTACCCAGGGAAGTAGCTGAGCACAGGTGCTCATTTTCAGCAATACCCTGCAACAGTACAGTACAGTACAGTACAGTACAGTGGAGTACAGTACAGTGCAGAGCAGCGCAGTGCAGTGCAGGACAGGACAGGACAGGACAGAGGACTACTGTACAGTACAGTACAGAGGAGTAAAGTTTGCACTTTCGAAGCACCTGGATATATAAAAACATCATGGGGTGCCATGTTTGCTCTTCCAGGTAAAAAAACTGAAACTAAAAAACAGTATCGAGTATCGCCCTCCTGCTATTGCCTTCCATTTGCGACGTGTGGCGCTAGGCCCACAAAATTATATTATTATTATTATTATTATTATTATTTATTTCTGGAATTTGATTTCAAGTTCAGAAAACTCATTCCATTGTTTCACTTGTGCCTCATTTCAGAAGTGTTTTTGTTTGACTGAAATCTACACAGTGTTATCTCAGAGAATGTAGAAATGCACCTGCAGGACCTGCATTGATCTCTGTGTTGTGGAAGGTTACTTTAAACTGCCTTTAATTCAGTGTTATTTGCTACTATTGACTCTATTTTCTTTATCTTTTAATGTTACTTAATATATTTTATCATCACTCTTGTATTCCATGGTTTGTGTCTTTATCATGTGGGATAGAATACGATTCTGTTTCTGTCTTGGCGTTCACAATGCAATGTCCTGGTAGTAGATGTATTTCACAATGCAGGTGTTTTTATGAAGGTGGTTTTATGCAAATAGAGAACAACATTTGAAGTAGTTTAAATTGAGTAGAATGTTTTTTTAACTGTTTTCTATTGAACGGAGTAAAATGTGTTATGAGCCTATAGTAGGGACTGGACCAGTGATAAATTCGCAATAAGTGCAAAATCGCAATAAGTTGCCCTTACCCTGAGCAAGCAATTGAGCGACAAAGTGACAACACATCACATGCACACTTCTTTTCATAATTAACTGCTCAGATAAGAATCACAATATTAATTTAACGGATATTATAAAGCCTCTAATGACTTTGGTTCATGCATGCATTGTGTGCATGCATGTGTGTGCACGCATGCAGCTTATCAGAGTAGTTTACTCGTCTATATAATGAAACTATGCGTATACACTATAGAGTGCTATGTCCACATGCTATCTAATTTACATAAGTTGAGCCTTAATTTGCATACGCCTGTAAGGTCGTCGAGGCTAGGACAAGTGTTATATGGCAAGTGCTACGGTCTAAGATGAGTCTGAACAGGTGGGCTTTCTGACGGCGGAAGATTGGGAGTGAGTCTGCAGTTCTGATTGCAATGATAAGTGCATTCCATATAGTTGTGGAGCCAGAAGAGAGAAGAGTTTGGGATGTGTGGAGCGTTGTCTCAGCGTTTTTAGCGAATGTACTTCCAGCATCCCTGCTAGATTCTTGGAACCTGGTGCTTTCACGGAACCAGCGGACAATTTTTGGTTCCAGTTCCAAGCCATCTTTTAGGGTTCTGAACCAATTCATTTTCAGTGGAATCTATCCCAACTGGTTCAATATCATTAGCTGGACCACAACACAGTGTGTACTTCTATTTTGGATACGCAACACCGGCTTATGACGTATAGGGCCTACCAAAATCTCCTTGAGGGGGCGTCAATATAATGTGTCACGTGGTAGCGGCCGCCAACCTCGTTGGCTTGTCTGGTTTGTTTACATTGAGCGACTATCCGGTGTGCCTGTAAGTTATTTTTTTAAACTGACCTCAAAATGGTGCAGACTTGCTCAGTAAATAAGTGCCACAGCAGGTCACGTCGCGGGAATGAGCCAGAAAACATTGATTTTCAGCTTTCCAGCATGGAGGCAGAACCCAGATTGACGAGTTTACAAAAAGACGTAGAATGACTTGGATCTCGGCTGTACGGCGCACGGGCGCAGAGACATAACGTTCAACAAAGTATCTAAGCACAGCCGTGTTTGTTCACGACATTTTCCTTGTCAGGTATTTGGGCCTGACGTTCTTTCTGTCCATCCTGGTTGGTTCACTATGTTGTCGCCAAGAACGAGCTCAATATTTATACCATACCACCGTCACTCTATTCTGAGTGATGTGGGCCGTCCCTAACTTTTCAGACGCCGCCCCCCTCTTGATGACGTACACGTTTTCACACCCTATACATGTATGTATGTATAAATTATAGAATATAGTCCTACTTGGGCTACTTCTGCAAATTGTAGCCTTTAACAACATGCCCCAAGTGTGGTTAATGATCATACATTTCAGTTGGGAGAACAATTGATTATTATTGTCCTTTAGAATATGTCCCAGTGATAAATAGCTAGCCTACCTAAATGCCAACGTTTCCAGACAAAATAATGAATGGATGCTGAATGCTGCACAATTGCACATGTATGTACATTATAATGATGCAACAATATTATATCATTATCGTTGTGTCATGAGGTTTTGTTATCATTACATGCCTAATATACATCGAATACCTGTGTGCATGTCATGACATGTATTTTGCTCCTCTGATGCCTGTTTAGATCTACACCCTTTAAACGGAAGTCTCTGTGTGTGTGTACGTCTGTAATCCACGTAACTCGAGAATGGTTCGCCCCACCAACTTATTTGAAACACGCATTCTACACCCCGACAGGCAGTGCAGTGTCGAGTCAGTGTCGAGTAGGCCTACTAGTGCGCAAGCAGAGTACTGTTGTGCCAGGAGGACTTCAACTATTTGCTGGGAGCATGACACCAATTTCTCGCCACAAAAGTCTGCTATATTGAGTCTATATTCGAACTCGAAATTCTCTTCTATACATTTCTCACAGCGGTAATTTCCATTCTTAAGGTCAACAATCTTGAATGGGGACATTCCTGGTATATGCACATTTCCTTACGAATGTCCATGATTGTTGCCACACTCCTAGAATAACCCACCCCATCTGCTTTGATTGTCACTTTGGGCTGATCAGAGTCACACAGCACTGTTTGAACATCCTGTATGTTATTGTAGGCCATCTTCCTATTAGATTATATTATATTTAAGTATCTTCTTTGGGTTTATCTGTTAGACTGAAAGAAAATATTCCTTATTTGACAACTCTTGAATGCACCTTGAACCTTTTGAACCTTGTACATGATCGTAGTTCATTTTAATAGATTTAAAAATATGAACTGGTTACGTAATTAATAACAACCAATTAAGGTCGTTTTATGCGTATGTCGTGGCTGCGTATGACATAATGAAGATATGTACCAATGATATGCCTCTATGAATATATATGTAATTTATAAGTTGATTAGCAGTATACTGTGGTTACTTGGGTCGTTTGATGCAAGTTAGCCCACATGTAGACCATGTTGGATCAATATGGGCTTGCCCACTTCCATCCCATGCCAGTTAGCCCTCGTGTAGACCACGTGGGACCTATATAGGCTTGCCCACTTCCAACCCATGCAAGTTAGCCCACATGTAGACCATGTTGGAACTACATGGGCTTGCCCACTCCAACCCATGCCCAGTTAGCCCACATGTAGACCATGTTGGAACTACATGGGTTTGCCCACTCCAACCCATGCCCAGTTAGCCCACATGTAGACCATGTTGGAACTATATGGGCGTGCCCACTTCCAACCCATGCCCAGTTAGCCCACATGTAGACCATGTTGGAACTAAATAGGCTGGCCCACTTACAACCTATGCCCAGTTAGCCCACATGTAGACCATGTTGGACCTACATGGGCTTGCCCACTCCAACCCATGCCCAGTTAGCCCACGTGTAGACCACGTGGGACCCTCATAATTTGCCCAGTTCAAGCCCATTCTCACTTGGTACCCATGTATCCCGCATTGAAACCACATGGGCCCCAATTGGGCGTGCTGGCTGGGTTGGGTCATTTGATGCGTATGCCGTGGCTGCGTATGACGTGATGAAGATATGTACCAATGCCAGGGTATTACTGGCTCTCAATGGTGACGTATAAAGATATGTTTCAGTGTCGGGTGAATTAAAAGAAATGCCTCTATGTGTCATATGTAATTTGAAAGTTGATTAGCAGTATACTGTGGTTACTTGGGTCGTTTGATGCGTATGTCCCGTAGCAGCATATGACTTGATGAAGATATATACCAATGCCAGGGTATAACAGGCTCTCGTTGGTGACGTAATAATGATATGTTTCAGTGTTGGGTGGATAATGCCCCTATGTATACATGTAATCTGACACCAATGCCATATCAAGCACAAATGAATCATACGCTGCCACGGGGCATATACGCATTGGAGCACCGGACAAAAAACATCACTTTCACGCTCTGCTTGGGTGGGTGGGGCATGCATTTCCAACTTTCATCATTCCAAGTATAGGCCAGTGCCCAACGGCCACCACTCTAGTTAAGAATAAAGAGCTATGTGAGTTGCTGAGCATTATGGCCCTTCAGGCCTGCGGCCAATGCAAAGCAGAATAACATATGGCCTAATAGTGTATGTACAAACTTCACTTTTAAGATGAGCGTACCGAGCAAGAGGCTATAGTGACTGAACTCAAATAATGGGACACTTAACTCACTGAGGCGCAGAACACTTCAATGGATGCAATTAAAGCAAGGCAACACTCATTTTTCAATGCAGTCATGCCTATCAAATTGATCGCGCTTTCTTCCCCCCCCCCCCCCCCCCCTCCTTCTCCCCCTAGTTTCTGAAATAGCAAAAGGGGAGAAAACATACGGTCAGCAGTTTCTATTCACTCTCTGATGGCATGCGTGCATTGCGGTGAGTGTCTCCTCTCTCTCTGAGGCGTGTTCAGGTGGCAATGTGATGTACGGGACAGACGGGCTGTGTGCTGACTGAGACCTCGGCTCCTCTCCGCTGCTGCTATACCATGAGACTGCAATGTGAGCGTGTCAGCAGGATCACACTAAAGCCTCGTAACGTACGCACGTATGCGTGCACACGCACACATGCACACACACACACACACACACACTTATCACTATACTTGTGAGGACGTAAACATTTTAGGATGCCGATTAATATGAATGCCATAACCATTTAACGTCTCACACACACACACACACACACACACACACACACACACACACACACACACACACACACACACACACACACACACACACACACACACACACACACACACACACACACACACACACACACACACACCTGTCTATTTACTGTAGACAATTCCTTGTCTATGGAAGGTCAGCGCGTGCACAAGGAAGCTATTGACAAATTACACACATCAGCACTGACAAAGGGAAGCCATGGAGAATGGGAGGAGCACGCTCTCGGGGGTCCCGGGGCCTAGGTTTGTCTCACATGAGTAATGATGAGTAATGATGCCGCTGGTCAACAGTGGATCATACATGTCATCAGTGTGAACAGCGCAACAATGGCCTTTTTTCCAAAACAAGAGCTATGGCTACATGCATGGCAATTAATCCGAAAATATATATAGAAAACCAACATCTGGAACCTGCAATAACCGACTTAGATATATATCATTGAATCGTCATGGTAATACACACTCAACCACTTGAACCCCCTCAGGGCTCTATACTAGTGTATTTTCTGTTTTCTCTTATTGTGGGTTTCCCCACAGTAACAGAAAACTGAAAATAGCTTTAACTGTAAATAGCAGATCGACAAGCTCGAGCTATAGCTGTCAATATTGTCAATATTACTTGCATGAGAGGGGGAAAGGTGGTGGAGTTAGCTGCTTTAGCAGACAGTTTGAGGGTCCAATGCGGTTGTCTGAAGCGCTATTTGATACTTTTCATTGGTTCAATATTTAAGGGTGTTCAATTAGCATTGATTTATAAAATAAATAAATGAATGAAGTCCCTCAATGGTAGGTGGTTTCCTCCCGACAGCGATAGGAAGTCCTGGAGCATTACAGTAGCCATGAGAGTCTCCTGACTCGAATCCCATAGACAATCTCAATGGGATTTGAAGAAGGCGTTTGGCAAAACACAAATCCAAGAATATAGCTGCAAGCAGCGATAAGGCGGGACCAAGAAAGAAGACAATACCCAATAAGAACAATATGCACAAATAAGAATCATGGGCTGAGTTGTCGGTCTTCTTCTTGTCGTGTCCACAAGACAGTCAGTTACAACACTTGGCTGGATGTGGTTCAGCCACAGCTGAACACATTGCTATCCCTTCTCATTAAACTCTGCCAATAAGTCCGATGCTGTGCAGGGATGTTCCTGCAGGGGGCATGTGAGGAGGTGCTGTATGGTCTGCGGCTCAGTGCCACAGTCACACACAATGTCCTCGTCATTTGAAAATCCCCATTTTGCGAGAGTGGCTTTTGCTCGCCCAACACCAGATCTTAATCTATTTAAGCATCTCCACACTGCATAGGTTGAGTCTGCTCCAGGGGGTAGTGCCTCGCTAGCCTTTAACTCCATCGTTGTAGCTGGTGGGAGGTTGCCAGTTCTTTCTTCCCACTGAGTGACTCTCTCACTACTTATGCTCGGTGTTCCGAGCAGAGGGATGCTATTCAGGAAACTTTTCCTGGATTTAAGGAGCTTTTGGCTGGCACTTGGCCGATGGACTGTTGTTGCCGCTCTTTTCTGCTTGCTGTATTCCGTCGTATCTCTGGTGGGGCTATGCCTGCCAGGATGTTGTCGGTACCCAGATTTGAACCCATGAGCTCCAAAGGCAAGAGCTCTACCAACTGCTATGCAGACACAGTCAGTTGACTCATTCTAAACAGTAACATCATCCAGTGTTTTTGGTAACAATTATGTGTGTCCTGGTTTTGGGGATGTCTATCCATTACTACAGTGTGTTTTGCTGTAAATGTTTTCACATACAAACTTCTCTTCAACTGACTGTCCTTGCAATGGAAATGTCTGTTTTAAACATTAGGAAACAAGCCCAAATAAGCAAATAAAATGTTGAAACAAGCCCCAAAAAACCTGCAACTACCAATATTTACAAGCTACTTTACAGAAAAAGAAGCCCAAAGTCGCTTATAATAAGGAGACATATGGCAACACTGCTGAGCAGGCATGCAATCGGCTATTGTGTCAAATCAAACATTTCTTTTTGGATTTAAGACGTGGTCTGACCCACGTCTTAACGTCTTAGCGGTATGCGAATTAACATATATGAACACTAGGGTTTAATATTTTTCCCGGATTTGGCTCATTTTAATTCCCGGGAATTTGACGACCTTTTCCCGGGCTAGAATAGTGATATTTCATTGTTTAAAATGTGTACAATTAAATTAAAATATTAATAATGTACAGTATATAGGTCTATGCTAATCAGAAAAAAGTGACACAATAAACTTCCCAACACTGAATACTTTATTAAGCTTTTTTTTAACGAAAAACATTTAATGTTCTTTGGGCTTTTTCTAGAACGAAAAACATGTTTTAAAAAAAATAAAAGATAATTAACAATGTAGAATAGCTGATCTACAAGCTCACAGCGCGTCGCCGTCGCGGTAACATTTTGGCCTCCTACTCAATACAACTAAAAATAAATGAGGCAATTAAACAGGCTACTCGTTTTGCTCACTTGATTACCTTATTTCTCTTCCCTTTGGGATTTGAGGAAGTGGGATTTAAGGAAGCAAAGTGCATTTATTGATTTGTCGCTCAGTCTGTTTCTCAGTTTGGTAACGAACGTTCCGCACACTGAAAAGGCCAGCTCAGCTTCCACTGAAGTTGGCGGAATGGTTCCAAGAGCCAAGTAGAGGCGTGGGACGCACTTTGGTTGATTCGAATAGCGCAAATTCCTTTGAAATGCAGGTCATTCCCTGTCTTTTCCTCGGGGTCTGGGCTTAATTCCCATGCACGCCTTGATTTCTTGCTGCAGCTGGGCTTGTAGGCTCACGGTAGTCTGACTCTCCTCTTCTGATTCCATTCCCTAATCTGGTGTTTGGGGCTCCGTGTCACTTGTTACAAACAGGCGCTCGCAGAGACCAAGTGTATTGTTTGATGGCATAGCGAACAGCAAATCTACAGCAGTGATGATCACTGGGTTTTGGAGGTATACCTAAACAAATAATGTATAGGTTAAATATAGCCTATGGGCTACCATAATGTAAAGTAATAGGCTATAACAATAATAATAATAATAATGATAATAATAATAATAATAATAATAATAATGAGCCAATTATTATTATTATTATATGAACCTGCTTTAATTGGGAAGCTATAACATTGGCTCCAACAAGTAGGCTATAATATTCAGACTAGCCATTACCTGTACAAAGACACGATGTTGTTCAGTCTCCTGTCCCGAATCTGGTCCTGATAGCCTCCGTCATATCCCGAGAGATGGTGGTGTCCTGCTTCTCCAGCTCGGATAGGATGAGCTTGAAAACGCCATCTGCCTTCAGGAGATTTGCTCCTCTTTCGCATAGGCTTTTCACTCCCATCTTCACAGGTTTCAGGCAACTTGCAAGTTCCTTAAGACTGGTCAGCTCATCATCTCTGACAATCAGCGATGGCTGGATGTCAACCAGTGCTTTAGAGACGGGCGATGCAGCGAAATGTACCGATCCACCATGTCACTCATACTGTCCCACCTTGTGCGACAGTCTAGATTGAGCTTCAATTATTTTCCCAAATATTCTTTGACGTAAGCCTGCAGTTTCTTGTTGGCAAGAGGAGACCGTAGGAAATGTCTGGCAATCTTTCGAACCTGGGTGGGATAATTGTTTTGGTAATAGGTGAAAATACATAATAATTAATTACAATATGGGTCTAATATATAGGCTGGGTGAGTGAGAAAGTAATAAAACGTGTGTGGTGTGCATAATGTTAGTTAAATCGAATCACCTTTTCCACTGAGCTCTCCAAATTGGAGACATCATCTTTGTCGCCTATCTTCTCCTCACCATCATCATCATCATCATCAGTATCACCAGCATTTGCATACTGGGTCCGTTCTTTTTTTTTGTAGAGTGTCATCTGTCACGGCCAGGTGGATGGCGTGGCAATAGCACAGCTGGTGTTCAGGGAGAACCAATTTTCCATACTTCACCATCACAGAGGCACCGTCGGTGGTGGCACACACGATGTGGTCATCCAGGTTAAGGGAGTAGATTTCAAGTTTTTCTTCCAAAAGCTCAACCACTCGCTCTGAGGTCATGCTTAATTCCCTCAATCCGAAAAACCCCCAGGTTCCAATGCTCGTCCTCAATGTGCAGATTAATGTTCATAAATCGCTTGTTCTGGAGGGAGGTGTATTCATCCATTGTAATCGAGAAACGAGCACCTGCGTTGCGTATACCATAATTTTGAAGGCATTGACTAGATCACTCTGTTGCTCCACCGCATAGCCCTGCACATCTTTGCTATCTCGTTTGGGTTTTTTGGCAACTTGTGGCCAGGGCATGTCGGAGAAATGCACTCTTTGCAATGGCATTGAAAGAAAATCTACCGCAGCCAGCTCAGCCAGAATCGCCTTGCATTGTTTCTTTGCAGCGAAGAACGACATTAGTTTAGTTTGCTTGCAAGTTGCTAGTGGAAGGCCCATCTTTGCTCGCAGCAGCAGCAGCAGCTTCGCTGCTCGACTTGTGGGTGGCCAAGTGTCGAGCCAAACCACTAGTTGACCCTCCTGTGCATTTATAGAGTTTTTTGCAGGTCTTGCATTTAGCTAAACTATCATTTATCTTTGTAAAAATCCACCCACACTGCGGAAACAAACGCCATGCACTGTAGAAGGTCCTTCTAGTAATTAGTGTAATTTCTAACAAGAAAAAAAAACAACCTCCGGGATGACGGGTCCCGAAGCCATTGCCCGGGAGGAAAATTACGTGCTCTGTATACCTGGGTAGCCCGGAATCCCGGGCTCCCGGGATTAAACCCTAATGAACACTGACCCAATGCGTAAACTATGCTGGCGAGTATTATGTGTGTGCGGCGTGCGCCCAGCACGACTTGCATAATAATATTATGGATAACATAAGATGGTGGTGTTATGGCCTAATTATGGCATAACGCCTGAACTCAAGACGCACAAAATAGAGCCCATAAAGCTCTTTTTTGATGGTTGTTGCAAATTACTTGGAGGGGGGTTCTTTGTGGAACTATAATATTATTATAGACTTTTAAAGAACCACTTAAGGACCATTATCTTTACGTGTGCTGCATGATACATTCTGTTAGATCTCAACTGAAAGGTCCCTCCACCAACCTCTCCCCCACCTGTTTTTGTTTTTGTTCTTAATAATAAGGACTCTATTCATCATGAGTCACCAAAATGTGCCCCCCCCCCCCCTCTCCTCTTATTCTCTGCAGTGATAGAGAAACCCTGCTTTGATCACTGACCTAATTAATGAAGCAATTGATGAATGTAAATACCAGATTAGTTATGCAAATGATCACAGCAGCACAAACACGAGAGAGAGAGAGAGAGAGAGAGAGAGAATAACTGCCCCCATTTTGGAACTTCTGAGGCCTCGCCGAAATTACGAATTCATGAGACAAGATCTTGTTCAATGATACATTTAAGAAAGAAGACAGATAAATAAAAATAAAGCCGTGGATTAGAGATGCTGCAGCAGCAAAGAGAAGGCTTTTTGGGATGGTGTTGATCTGAGGGGGATGTAGGGAATTGGCAGTCCAACCCCCCCCCCCCCCCCTCTTTTTTTGCATAATTTCATGCATTAACTTTTTTCTCAAGGAAATCTCACACTTGTAAATTTTTTGGACGGCTAATTCAGCTTCAGTATTAGCCATGGTTCACATGGCATAACTTCCGCCTGTACATTTATGTACATTTTTACATACGTGTACATAAATGTTCAGATCACCACGGGTGACACGGGTGTTTATTTCCTAGTACAGTGATACACTGCTGCATAACCTGCATTCCGCGTTGTTTAATAAAAAAGCATTTTTATCCAAGCTGTTTTTTTTACCATAGTCTTTCAACTACGTGCCCCTATAGGTCTCTGATACACTGCCAATACAAACTAATATAAAAGCGAGTGCGCTCCGGGTGTGCAACTGTGGGTTTTCCGAATGCACCCCGTTTGAGAAAAATAGCGGGGCGCTTGGATAAAAATGCCTTTTATTAAACAGCGCGGAATGCAGCAGTGTTAGTCGCTGTACCAGGAAATGTCTAACACCCGTGGCACCCATGGTGGATACTTTATATTTGAAATCTGAACGTTTATGTACACGTTTGCTCTGTAAATGTGGCGATCCAGTCATGTTTCAGGGCAACACTTGTTACTGGTGGGTGGACATTTTCTAATCTAGAGCACTGTTTCTCAACGTGGGTCCGGTGACCAGTAGGTGGTCCAAATGGACCCTTATGGGGTCTGTAACATTAGGCCAATCCCTTTGATACTCTTTATCTGTGGGACCCCCACTGTAAAGTCCTCCACGTCAATTTAACTGTGAAGTGCAACTGGACGAAGGGACACTTCCCCCTTTTTGCAAATAAAATATGTTAAGGCCTTTTTTGAAGATTTAGAACACTTTCCTGGGTGTCTTTATGTGTGTAATATGTGGTTTTAGATATGTTAGATTGTAGCAGTGAGGCCATGTCTCTGATGTCATCGACACTGGGGTCACTTCCTTCCTGGACTACAATTCCCATAATGCTTTGGTGCACTGCTCCTCCTTGTGGATAGGGGGAAGGCTTACTGAGCCAACATGTAGTCCAGGAAGAAAGTGAGCCCAGTGCCGCTGACGTCAGAAACACTGGGCTCACTGCCAAAATCTAAAATATCTAAAACCACATATTTTACACACATAAAGACCCGGAAAGTCTTCTAAATCTTCTAAACATCATTAACATAATATTGTTTTGTAAAAATGTTACTAACTATTTGAATGCACATGACGACAATGGACACAAGCCCCTAAAGGGCGTTTTGTGTTTTAACAATCACTGTAAACCGTACCTCTGCACAATCTGAAAACTGTTAATCAATCAATCAATCAATCAATCAATCACAATTAAGGGTCCATTTGGAGCCATGGTTGAAAAACAATGTTCTAGGTAGGACTGCAGGAAACTAGTTTTTAGCATTGCTTGTATACGCCTAACCTGACTCCGCCAGTTGGGGGCGGTATTGATTCACACGTTCACAACACAGCAGTAGCAATAAGGAACCGAACCAGACGTGGTTTGGACCAATCAGCGGCAGCTAGGAGCGGGATCTGCCAATCACCTGCCAAGTAGCGTAAAAAAAGGGTCCGCCTTCATCATCGATTGGGCTACAGTGGTCCCAGATGGAAGTAGTTTGTGAAACGAGTGCGAAGCAAGCTTCTTCAATCTGGCGGAGTCAGGCTATACGATACACCCAGCACAGCAACATAATGGCTGCGCAGCTTGGTGCAAAAGCTAATAATGGATAACCTTGCAGCTATACCAACTGCTATTATTTGCCTTCCGTTAGGATGACGCAGCACAATGAGGAGAGTACAGTTCTCACTTTGAATGACACGCGGTTTATAGCGTTTAGCTGATGTGCGGTCATTCATTGCAGTCTGTGCAAATCATCCTCACGATTATTCAGTTGCATCTTTTAGGTGCATAGTGTCGGTGGCATGGCCTTGAGGGAGAGAGAGAGGGAGAGGGAGAGGGAGAGGGAGAGGGAGAGAGAGAGAGAGAGAGAGAGAGAGAGAGAGAGAGAGAGAGAGACATGTTATTATTTGCAATTCCAATCCAGAAATTCTTAGTTGTGCTCATCTTTGGAGTTAAAATATATTTATATAAAAAGAGAGAGGCATAGAGTGCATAATGTATGACTAATCTGCATAATACAATTAATGTGACTATAAGAGCATAATAAATAAGAGTCATGAATGTACACATTTCAGTTCAGTTCAAGTGTGTATATTTCTTCCGATGCTCCTGTATTGTTGTGGAAGTGGTTTGAAAAGACTATGGCTTGGTTGGTGAATGGATAATATGGGACGTCCTCGTGACCGGTGCCCGTGTGTTGGTTCCCACAGCACTGGTGTATTGGTGTCTTTGGCGGTAACAAGACTACTCGCCCCGTTTCTGTTTTTTGAGGGGGCAAAACCTTACATATACTAAATAATACTAAATTGTTTATAGGTTCAATATAAGTCAAATAATATAGCCTTTCCACAGGAGTATCTTTTTATATTTTTCCAAAAAGAATACAAACTGCCAATAGCATATTACAAAGTTATCCCCCTCACTGGGGAAAATTCTGGGAGGAAAAACGGGCAAACACCGGGGCGAGTAGTCCAGTATTCTCTTTGGCAGTGTGCTGCTAGTGAGCTAGTCTCATTCTCTTTGCTACTATTTTCTGGCTCACCCAATTGGCATTACATCATATAGATTCGTGTTGGTATATAAAATGTGTACTCTTGCTGCTTTTAAAGGTATATTCAGTGATTTCACTTAATTCAAATATCACTTATTTTTTTGTTTTGTTGTGATAATCCTCCCTACTATAGAGTGTGCTGGCCATATAAGGAGTTCCTCCCTGTTAACCCCTGGGGGTCAAAAAACCTTAGGTTTCGTTTTTGACTCTCTATCCTGATTGGACGAAAGGCTGGGTCCCACAGCCAAAAACGAAACCTAAGGTTTTTTGAGTGAAATCACTGAATATACCTTTAAGTACTATGTACGCAGCATTCTGGTGTAGCACCCATCTAGAGACTTTTGTAGAGTTGTCTACTTGTCTCCAGGGTCCGTATTGATTTGACGGGGAGGTTGGAGTTCCAGACACTGGCCATGCCGTTCAGGGCCCTCCATGAAAGTGTCTTCCTCCTTTATCTTGCTCCGTTGAGTTGACTCATGAGTCCTTGCTCCTTCAGAGCAATGTCTTCTTCAGAGCAATGTCAGAAGTCGATGCTCCGATGGGATGTTATAGGCGATAACTTCAGTTGTCTTGGCGTTCCCTATTTCCACTATTTTTAAAATATATTTAAAGTGTACAATTATTAAGTATTGTCAGTCCTTTATATATTTACATTATTTGTCATATTATCTGACCTGTGGATTTTTTGTAGAGTAATTTTCAATAATATGTTCCACAATGTTCAATACCAAAAAGATATTTGTTAATCACAATTATTTGTATGACAATGAATCATCACTGATCAATTAAATGTTGTAATCGTGACAGCCCTAGTCTTCATCATTGGTTCATTTTGGACCGGCGGTGGTCCACGGACCACACGTTGAAAACAAGTGGTCTTTGCAATGCCCAGATACTCAAAAAAGAAACTAACCTTAATTCACCCAATTCATGTGTAGCTTTTCTAATTGAGATTAATTTGGTGGAGGAGGTGTTGTGAGCCTCAAACGAACCCTTTGATTCAATCAATTTGTGGAACTCTAGGAATCCAGCTCTCTGCAACAAAATGGCTGGGTTACCATGTTATTTGCCAATAATTTAGCACTCTCACTCAAGGTCAGCACTGATTTTCTAAAGCTTTGAGAACACTTTTGCAAGAAGTTTCAATCAGTGTCTGTTTTCACATAATAGTGATTTTTTTCCTTCATAGTCTCTTTTGATGCATTTGGCATCAGTGAGCAAACGTGTGCCAAGAAACCTTGACGGCAAACTCTTGCCGTCAGGGGCCCCCAAGCTAGTATTTGGCTGTAGAAAATATTAAACAAGTGTGGTTGTTGCAATCGTTTCATTTCTCTTAGCAATGAGCAAGCACACGATTCCCGATGAAGCCGGTCGATTTTAAATATGGCTCAAGTGCGTACCGTCAAAACGGTGGGAGGAGTAGCACGGCAAAGTGTAGGGTTACTCCAGTGTTGGGAATAATAAAGTGTTACAATTACTATGGTTGCCCTAATAAAGACAATCTGGATGTTTTTGTCAGTATAGGCTATGCAAGCTCACAACTGAGGTTGTAGATTAAAGGCTTAAAGTAAAAAAATATATAATTCTGAGGACCCCCTGGAACCACCTCAAGGACCACTGGGGGTCTCCAGACCCCACTTGGAGAACCATTGCCTAGAGAGGGTTGTGGTGAGAAAGCCTCCAATCCTCCAATCTGCCTCAGGCTGGCAGACAGGGGGCTGTATTTTGCGTGTCTTAAGTACCAGGTCTTATTCCCTAACTTGAGTAAACTAAAGACCTGGAGGCGTGATCAATGCTCTTTGGCCACTCAGAATAGCCAAATGGCATTGATCACGCCTCCAGGTCTTTAGTTTACTCAAGTTAGGGAATAAGACCTGGTACTTAAGACACACAAAATACAGCCCAGGATGTCTCTCTACCTTGGCCAAAGAGATTCTATATAAAGAGACAACAGTCCATAAATATTTGGAATCACCATGCTACCTGCGCCATCACTCCTAGATGGCGGCAACGTCTATGTAACACCTCAAACACGCACGTAAACATGCACGGTCAAGTGCGCACGTGCATACATGAATGCGCACACATGCACCCTGACAAGTAATGAGTAAATCAATATTATGAGAGTTGAGATAAAAAAACACGTTTTTGTTGTACAGCATGCCTTTTGAATGATTTTTAAAGCAACCAGAAGTTGCGCCATCACTCCAATATGGCCGAGGCACTGGGAGCTTGTTGTTACTATGGGACTTAATGAGAGCATCGTCTCTTTATATAGAATCTCTTTGTCTTGGCTTGGTGCAAATAACGGAAATGCACTGCATGTACCTGGCATCTCAAGATGCTAAATGTAATGTAATGTAAATTACATTACATTATGTAATGTGCCCACATAATTTGTCGCTGTCCAGCAGAAACCTCTTATCTCCATATTTTAACTTTTTGTTTTAACGCCCGTTGCGCCAGCCTGATTGATCATACTATAGAGTGTCGCAGTCCTGCCCCCTACCAGGGCCCAGGAAAAGATTCCCCGTTCATTTTCCTCATAGACTTTTCAAAAAGTATTTATTTAAAGACCTTTTAAGCCTCGTACAAAGCCAACTCGAGTTGTGACAAATCACGACAACAAACACAATTTCTTGGGCCGAACAAAGAATTAGAAAGAAGAAAAAAACGACAGTTTTTTTGTTGTTTTTCTTCTTTGTAATTATTTGTTTGGTTTATTTCCTGGGCCTGGCGTCGTCATGAAAGGGGGCGGGACTGCGACGCTCTGTAGTGCCACACAAAATCATCACAAGTAGCAGAAATACAAGAGTGTAGATCTGATACTTTTGAATTAGAATCCTGAAAGATTGAGTGACGTGATTTTCCCCCCTAAATCTTGATCATCAGGTACTACGATTATACTAGGACGAAGATCTTTTTTTCAAAAAAGTGTATAAAAAGTGTTAAAATTATGATTGTTTTGTGGCCACACCCACCAGTTCAACAAGTATACACTGACACGAAAACGCGTCATCAGAGTGGAGGGAGGGGCGTCAGCTGCGACTCCGCGGCTCCGCCCACCCCCCAGGGTAAATTGAGATTTGCTCTCGTTCACTGCAATGCAATTTGCGGCATTTCCAAAACAATATTGCGCAGAGGACTGAGGCGAGATCTGTATTAGTTATACACGCTTCTACTGTACAGAGACTAGCAAGGACGCACAAGAAGAAGAACGTAAACCTGGCATTCTTATTTTGGTCATGACTTTACAGAGAAATAATTGGAATGGTTAAATTAAGCAATAAGCCACGAGAGGTCTCAGGTTACCGGGTATTTTACAATGGCTGGGGGCGTAGGTGCGCCTCAGGTCTTCTACCCCCCAGCCATTGTAAAATACCCAGTAAAATATTACGGGGCTGCCTGGAGCCACACATTCACAGTCAGATGAGTGCGGGCGGTGCTTCTAAGGCAAGCAAGTGCTGCCCTGGTCTACAAGGCTGCAGGATGATGATTGAAGGTGTGGGTTATCGGTGGAATTTACACCGGTCACGTGACGGTAACCAGCCAATCAGAATCAAATATTGGGGCTAACCGTTTTAGAAATTATATTATATTAATATTATAGCTGTATGCAGCTGTATGCAGCGAAGTACCCAGCAGTGAGACACATTCGAAGTCGGAAATGACTAATGTGGTTTTGTGGCATTATGTAATGGTGGCCATGCAGAGCAGCAGTCGAGCAGTGGTCATGCGGAGTGCGCTAACTAGATGCATAAGTCGAATATGCTGAAAGAGACACTACAAGCCTCTGATCCTTAATAGTATACATGGCACAGGATGCCAGAAAAATCAGGTAATTTTAGAAAGCTGCGCTTTTTCTTTTCTTTTAAGCTCTCTCTCTCTCTCTCTCTCTCTCTCTCTCTCTCTCTCTCTCTCTCTCTCTATATATATATATATATATATATATATATATATATATATATATATATATATAAAAAAAAGATTCTCCCCACACGACAGCGCCACGTCCCTGTCCTTCCTGTCACAACATCCCCTGGTGAATTAACATGGGGGTCAGAGAGGATGTAAAAGTGTACTTTACGCTTGCAGAAGATTATGCTGCGACATATTTAGCCCATATTTAATCCTTATTTATCCCAGTGAAGGTTCGTTTGCTGGCTCTTGCATGTTATTTTTCAAGATGAATTGCTGCCTCACCACAGGCATACACATGGGTGGCGGCTGGCCAACATACTGTATTGTCTCTGTCGGGCGGAAACCTCCTATTTCCTATAGCCCCTCCTATATTAGTGTAGATTTTCATCACGATGATGTAAGAGTGCCCATCACTTCACACGGGTGTGATTTCCTATATACAGCTTTTGTCCCCACAAAATGTCCACAACACAAACATTAAATGCCATTGACAATGAAGGGAAAAGTTAAGTCATCTTGTCCCCACAAGTCTCATATTTGACAACCATCGACAATGAAAGGAGAAATTAGGTCAGATGTCCGCCAAATATGACCTACATTTGTGGCAACAGGCCTTCTGATTGGCCAGTATTGAGGATGTACGATGATAAGAGCGCCCCTCACTTCACACAGGTGTGATTTTTGAGGGGCGCCAGCCCCTCCTATATACAGTATGGATTTAATGTTTGTTTTTCTACGATGTTTGTTTAAGAAAACACCATAGACAATAAAGAGAAATCTAATGGGTTTTTTTTTAGGACTTAAACAAATGTTGTAATTGATGTTGTAAGATGATAAGAGCGCCCCCTCACTTCACACGGGTGTGATTTTTTTTATTTACACCCAACTTGATCATAGCCTGGCATGGCTGGTTTCCAGGCTAACTTGATCATACTACAGCGTCACACAAAAAAACATCAAAAGTAGATTTTGCTACTTTTGAACATAGTTTCTCAACAGTAACAGTTTAGTTTCCACCCGACAGAGACGATATGATAGACTTGTGATTCAGACCCGTGAGCGGCTCCGGTGAGGCGGGTTGGGGGTGTCCTTCCTGTTATTTCGGTACTTGAGTCAAAGTCTACATACGCCTGCTCAAATAATACTACAAGTAATATGACCAAATGATATACCTTAACAGTCAGATGCAGTGCAGATGCACGCTCAAGTACCGCTCAAGGAAATGACGTTGACGCTTTACAAATCTGTTTACATTATCTGTGTATGAAACAAATGTTGTGATTGGTTGACAAATATCGTATCTGGGGGAAATAAATCTAAAAGATGTTCCGGACAGACATTTCCGCCTATATATGCACTCTCTGCCTTATATTGTGAGTTCACAACTCGTCGCATCTGTTTACCATAGTACTGCAGATAAACAATTTTACTGTATAGGCGCACTGTTGTGCGATAAGTACAACTCGGGTTATTTTACGAGTCTATTTTATATTCTCTACTCTTACCTGTATACCTGTCCTATGTGTTTCGTTATTCCAGCTATTATACGATATCTGAATTCCCCCACTGGGATCAATAAAAGTTGATCTTATTACCCATTGCTGCTACTTATGATGGGTTGTCTGCACAATGTGCACATTCAATCTGCTCAGTTCTCCTTCATAACTTAAGCTGTGCTGTATATTTTCATACTGCCCTGAGTATATATAATATAATATAAGTGCGGGAGAAACATTTTGTCCCACTGAATGCTTGTCTATACACTTGTCTATGGTTGTGTCGAATGTTCATGAAGCAAACCTGAAACAATGATACCTAACGTTTGAAAAGACGTCATTCCCTATCGCAAAAATAGCGCACTTAAGAACGACTTAAACAATTACCAAAATAGCATAATTATGCTATTAATATTCTAATAGCCTGGTTGATTCTGACAAGTTAGCACCGCTTCGTCTGATATCACCTTAATTCTGACCGACGAGGCCTTTGAAATAGGCTACCTTCATCCATCACACATGTTTTAATCATAGCTGGTTGAGAAACGCTGAATTAAGACATAATAATAATTGTGCAGACATTAAAGTGTCACTGGCAGCGTCAGCGTATCCACCGCACCACGGCTCTTCAGGTTCCAGCGTTATTAATGCGGCATTTGTGTCGACTGATTTGTGGTTCGCCCTTGGATTATTCAGTAAATATGACAGATGAGTGAAAAGTACCTCTGGGCTATGTAATCATCTACCAGCCAAGACCTAATAGAAACTCCATTCCTGCTACAGCCAGGGGTTTCAAATATAGGCACCTGGAACAAACACTGGCTAATTATGGCTATCAGTAGTTCCATGGCCGCATTGCATTCAAATAAACAAAAAAGGCTGTTTCACAAATGTATTTAATTTGGAAAGTCTGTTGGAGACCACAATACTTTTAGTACAATATATTGTTCCAGATAATTGCACATTCCCTCATGTTGATTACCTCCATTTGTTTGGATTTGACCATCATCACTTGATCATCATCAATGCGGACTAGCTCTACCATGGACATTTTTACCTATTCCGTCTCATGTGGAACTATGTGCCGCTACTTTTCACCTTATGTCTAACCTTGTGCATAACTGCTGCTTTGTGGACCTGTATGTGTTGCCACTTTTTTATAGCCTGGCTGTGATTTGAGTCTGGCTTATTAGCCAGGCTAACTTTTTTACACCTTATGTCTAACCTCACATACTTTCTGCTTTGTGGACCTGTACCGATTAATTGCCACATGTTTGCTTTGCACCTTATGTTGTGTCTAACCCCATATACTTGCTGCTTTTTTATGTGTATGTAGTATATCTTTAGATTTTATTGTCTTTGATGTTTCTTTTAAGTTTTTCTCCTTGCCCTGCCTCCAAATTTCCCCCCTGAAAACGAATGATGGAGCTTGCGCAAAAACAGATTTCACCCTATTCCTTCAATCCTTGTGATGCGATGTGACAATACTGTAAAAGGTATTCTCATTCTGAGAAAGATTTGAACATAAACTACAGGACTTTTCTCACACAGTGTTTTCCCGAAAGTGGCCCGGCCTTCCCCAAGCTTCCCCAAGGTGCTAGTCCTTTAATGACTAAAAACAATCAAACCAACAACACGAATGGGCTTCACTCAGCCATTCCAAAGTCAATAGGGGCTCATGACTTTAACTAACTCCATCAAGAGTGCCTGTGACTTAATTAAACCTTGAAAACAATGTCACGGACCACAGGGGCTAGCACTGCTGCCTGGCTGGAGCTCCAAGTGTGAGGGGAAATGCCATTACCTCCAGTTGCCTATAAACGAAGAAAGTATTTCTAGACAAAGGAACACATATAGCCCTGGGTTATGATCCTTCAGCATATCATAATTAGTTTTGATTAGCAATGTAATGAGGTACAGTACTCTGTATTTTTTTTGTGGCCTAAACGCATGGGAGACCAAACTCTTCAGTTTTCAGTTGTTTCAGTTTCCAGTTCCATTCCCATGCTGTGATGGAAAGTAAGAAGGCCTACAATTTCAATGCACTTTGGCGTCATGTCTCCCGGGTTCTATGTTCACCTAATCTATGATTACCAAAGTGGTTAGGGCTACAGGTTGTAAGTGGGTTGTAAAGTTAACTTTGGCGCTATTTAAAATGCACTTATTTTCTTTTCTACTTATCTGTATATTTTGGCATCCCTAGCACATCTAAAATACACATGTACTGTATATGATCTCATGTGCAAGTCCTGGGTAAAGTATCCATCTGTGACCCTTCTGAAAAATGCCTTCTATAAGAAGGTAGAGGCATTTGGGCTAAACGTTGGGAACCAGGCTATTTAACAACCAGGCTATGAAACTTCTAATTTGCATAGGCTGCCAATTTCATACTATTTCTTCCATACAAGACAAGACAATCTGATAAATAAAGTGTCTATATCTGAGGGTCAGACATTGTGTTAAGGCAAAGCATGTCATTAGTGCTAAGCCTACTCCTAAATAATATACAAGTTAGTGGCCAACATTACAGGAAACGTTTAGTACTCAAAGGGGTCCACATGCACCTCATTTGTCCGGCAACTGGGATAATATGGGATTGGATGTGCATGCACTATCTCTTCTTCAAAGTTCAGATGTGCATGGTTCCAAAGAACTGGAAGTCTCACTAAAGCCCTGGAGCTCTCTGGTGGAGACTCAAGCCACAGATCCAGATGTTTTAGTTCAAAATAACTGGAACCCTCTTTAGCCCATGGTGCTCTGGTGAGACTCTCTCTAGCCACAGATCCAGATGTTGTGCTTCTCCGGAGCAATGGCATTCTGGTGACCCCTCCCATTCATCAAGTGAGAAATGGACCTCGAAGAAATGTCAATTCAAATCCTCAGAACGTCTACGGGTAGCCAGACATCAAAGAAGTGTTGCTCTCACTCCACGGTTGGCTGTTACTTATGAACGTATGGTTGTCAGGAGCTATAATGCTTTAAAGCACAGCTCAAGACCTACTTCTACGCTTTTAATTTATCTTGACCTTGTTATTCATGTCCTCACTGTATTACATTACTGCTATTATTTTAATGTTTTATGCCTTGCTTTTCTTTTCTTTTTTTTCATCCATTGCTCTCTCACTTTGAGCTCCATTTCATGTCATGAAAGGTGCTATACAAATAAAGTTGTATTATTATTATTATTATTATTATAATTATGCTAGCCTATGGCTGTGACTTGCGCTTAGCCTGGTACTTGTGCTCTGCTTACCACTGTTTCTCCACAGGACTCCATTGCTGACATGGCTGCCATGGTTCCAGCTTGCCTCAACTGCCATACTTCGTGTGACCTCATCACATTATTTGTGATAACGGCTATGGCCCTTCCTCCCATGGAGTGTTTTTTTTTTTACAAAACTAATGCTTGGAATGGATTCAGAATCATGAAAACCCCCTAGTTTCATATGTCACATCATGCAACTTAAAGAATGATGGAATTTGGAATTTTTTGCCTTATATAGGATGGTCACATATGCTAATAACTCAAATTTCTCAACGTGCAACTTTTAGCAACCAAGCTTAATCTCATCTGTTAAGCCTGGACACGGGGAGAACATACAGACTCGAGACTCCACACAGAAAGGCCCTTTCGCCAACCCAACCTCGGGTATGGGCACTGATGACGCGGAGGAGACAACACGCCTCCAGCGCCCGCAGCGTCCGCAGCGGGGATCGGACCCAGGACCTTCCAGCTGTGAGGCGACAGCACTATACCGACTGTGACACCGTGCCAGGAGCTGACCTGTTCTGACATTCCACTATGTTGATCTGTCCTCATCAAACCCTGTACACTCAAGAAACACTCCATATTATGGCCAGTACATCATTCATTGTATATGTTGACCTGACCCCCCCATGCCAAAGCGCCAGCGCTCGCCCAGCTGTCTGCCGTCACCCAGGCGAATGCCCTCGCTTCTCGCCCTCAGGGCGTCTTACTGGTATAATGATTCTGAAATTATTATTAATTCTGCATAATTATTTTATTTATTAATTCTTTACTTTAGCTACTTCAGCATATTTTGATACTAATACCTTTGTACTTTGACTGAAGTAAGATATTCTTCATTGTAGTATTGCTACCTTTACTTAGGTCCATAATCTGAGAGCTTCTTCCACCACTGCCCATACCCACAGTTTGATGATTATATAGTTTTTTGATGGCACAATTGATCATTATCATTATGGGGTCTCAAGACAAACAATGAAGTACAGTCGGGCGTGAAACCTGTTGAATCCAATGGGCTAACCTCGCTACGCAGACTTACTCCAATGGTAATAGGTAATTATCAACCAGCCATTAGCACCAGCTCAGCAATGTGGAAAATGGAACGTTCACCTTTTCCAGTCGCAGGTTTCTGGAAGCCAGATTGCATTTGCTCTCAGTGGATAGGGGCTAAAAACTTGCTTAATCAAAAGAAGCCAGCATCTGTTTCCAGGAGGTGATTAAAATATGAAGCGGCATTAAGGTGTAACCGAGTATTTAAACTATGGGTTTAAGCACTATAGTTTCGTTAACAGATGATTTAGCAAACAGCTGTTGGCTTTTGTGAGAATGAACAAGAGTCTCCATCACTCTGCCAAGCCACTTTGTTAAAGATGCCATTTTCTCCGCTTCAGACGTCTGTAGCCCATAAGTCTTCCTTGGCAGCGACGGCTCGCCGACGGATCGCTTCTCGGGTCAGCTTTGGCTGACCCGACACATTTCTTAAAACTCTTTAAATGCTTTGTGCTTCAACACAACTTTATAATCGGGTCTCTATCTCACAGTGCTGAGAGCTGCAATTCCCGCTGTGCTGTTTTGCCAGTTTAGTGAAGTAACTAAGTACTGTATCACAATTGAGATTTATTTTCTTTACTTTACTTGAGTATTTTCATTTGTCAATATATGTGCGCACGCATGCACACACGCACACACACACACACACACACACACACACACACACACACACACACACACACACACACACACACACACACACACACACCATCAGAGAGGCCCGATTGAGGCAGCCATGGGCAATCTAGTGTGACGAACAGGCGGCTGAGCCATGGTGAGTGGAGGGCCGGGTGACGAGACAATGCATGTCGCCATAGTGTGCATCCGGAGGTGGGAGCGGATCATCCAGGCTGACAGAAGGAATTAATGGAAATCACTCAAAACCAGCAGTGTCTGAATGCCACAGGAGACTTACTGAGGCGTGTAACAGGTACAGGTGGAGGTATATGCCCATACTGTATGTATGTATACGCAGACACGCACGGAAATACACACGCTTACACAAACACTTGTGTATGCATGCACACAATTATGCTGTGTTTGATGTTCATTCATTCATTCATTCATTCATTCATTCATTCATTCATTCATTCATTCATTCATGTCTTTTCCCTATATGGAACTGTCAAATTATACTGTTGCAAAATGTGAAAGATAACGAAAGGATTTTGGTGGTTTACTTTCACTTCTGCTCTTTCCATTTCAAGTCTGCGCCGCTGTGCCTCTCTCATAATCCTTGCTCAAAATAACAACAGCGTAACACAACAGTACTAGCCCACTCGTTCAAAACATAACAATCAAGAGCAAAGTCATGCTAAGGGTCACCTTGTCTCTTTAGGACTTTATGACTTGGCGCTATGCCATCTCTGTCGGGTGGAAACCGCTATTTTGTATGCGTTTGTGTGACGTTGTAGTATGATCAAATATAGGGCGTTAATTTGCAAAAACAATTTAGAACATGGAGATAAGAGGTTTCTGCCCCACAGCAGCGATTTGAGACTTTGAAGCACATTGCTGCTGCTGCCCTCGGCCCCCTGAATCCCGTCTGTCCCCATTTGTCACAGGATACCTGTCAGTACGTTACAGCATGCAACCCACCCGCCCCATCCCAGGTTACCTCACACCCACCACCTCCTCTGAGGTTACCTCACACCCACCACCTCCTCCCAGGTTACCTCACACCCACCACCTCCTCCCAGGTCATACAGTACCTCTCATCATCCACCGAAAATACTCTGATTGTTTCACTTAACACAATGTAGGTCCCACCCGAAATCCTGGGTTTATTAAGTAAACACTATTTTGCCAACCCGGGAAATCTCAGCTTTCTTTAATGTCTCTTAATCCAGAATTATTAATAGTATTTTATTTACCGTCCGTTGGATTTCTTTTTAGCTTCAGTCGCTAGTGTACAACACGTGTAAAATGTCCTCAAAATTGTACTCATGTACTTCATCACTCTCTACCGCATCCACATCCCAGCATGCCTCTCGCCCAGCCTATCACAGCACCATTCCTTCCTCTAGTGTCATCTTTCCCACAGCGATGGAGCCGAGCCAAAACGCTCTGTTGTGACTGTCCCTCTGTGCTGTGACTGACGTCCCAGTCACCATGTCCCTCTGTGCCGTAACTGTCCCTCTGTGCTGTGACTGTCCCAGTCACCATGTCCCTCTGTGCCGTAACTGTCCCTCTGTACTGTGACTGTCCCAGTCACCATGTTCCTCTCTGCTGTCTCTCTGTACTGACTTTACCACTCCATTCATGGCCAGGCTCCCAGTCACACAATATACTAACCCACGTAGCTGAGGAACCCTCTGCAGTTTGAAATGGGGTGCATACGTTTGATAGACATATTACAGTCCGACAACAAGCATTTGTCCAACAACACCGCTATGCTCCCGACATGCGGCATTGGTTACAACTTATAACCTGTGGCCGGTTAAAACTCACCCTTGGCTCCCAGCATGCATTCCAGGTCAAAACGAACCAGTCGAAGGTTAAAACTAACCTGTGGCTTCCCTGTGAGGTTAAGTTAGGATTTGGGGTAGGCCAGGGTGTCGAACTAATGTCTGTCAGACTGTTAGTACGTCGGAACAAACACATGCACCCCAAATCACCTCCGTCTTAAGAATGGGTCGTGTTTAAGAAACTGAACAGGACTGAGTTGGAACTTTGAGGAACTTTCAATCTGGTCTGAACACAAGCTTATGGGCTGTATTTTGCGTGACTTAAGTACCAGGTCTTATTACTTAACTTAAGACCTGGAGGCGTGATCAATGCCATTTGGCTATTCTGAGTGGCCAAAGAGCAAAGTTAAGTAATAAGACTTGGTACTTAAGACACGCAAAATACAGCCCTTCTGCTATTACCACTAGTTTGGGTCCTGGGCATGAGTCTAATGGGATCCGATGGTAATTCCGACAGAGTATTAGTCCGACATGTGGGAACAACAGTCCGACTAACGCTCAAACATGCGCTGCTTCCGTGCTTGCGGTTATGGTTAGGTTAGGGTTTGAGAAGAGGTAGGTTGACGGTCTAATGATCGGACCAATAATAGTGTCCCAAGTAAAAATGTTCCTTTTGGCTCTCGAGCTAAAAGGTTTGGGAACCACTGCTTTATTTCATTTTAGGTCAGTGTACAAAGACAAGAAACTAAGGGCAAAGTGAGAGAGGAGAAATTGTGAGAACAGATGGGGGTTGGTTTTGAACCTTATAGGTCCCCGCTTTCACCCGGAGCATATGGTCTGACTCTGAACATCACATGTCTGAGAGACACCAGGCATCGCTACGACTCGATGATTGATTTGCTCCACACAGCCTGTCAATCTTGAGACTATATACAGAGCTATACGGTTGGCAACCTGGCTCGGGGCAGCAGTGGCTCAGTGTAGGTATAGCGAGGCCATCGGGGACTCACAAGGTCCTAGGTTGATCCGCTCGGCTCCTCCAGGCTTCATGTCCTCGAACACGACACTTAAGCCAAACCGTGCTTCTCCGTGTGCCAACCTGAGCAGAACACTGCTTGGTCAATAGCAGGGGGGAGGGGGGGGGGGGGGAAGAAATCACCTCAGAGATCTTTCTCTCTCATCCAGTATTCTTTATAGAAGGCACATTGCACTTTGAAAAAGTCCAAATATTGTTGATCATTGTTATCCCGTACATACGGAGCCCCTGAGTGGCCATGGTAAGAAAAAGAAAATGTATTCCTCTTACCATGGCCATAAAATAAATATAGATTCCTTTCAAGTCTTCAAAAATGCACTTTTAGCACATAAAATGATGCACTTTAACGTTTCAGGATTATTTTTTCTTTTTTTCATATCTGCTACTTTTGATGCTTTTGTGTGACGCTGTATAGTCTAATCAAGTAGTAGTGTTAATTTACAGGACAAAACACACAATAAATTAATTAAAATATGGAGATAAGAGCTTTCTGCCCAACAAAAACTATATAATTATTTACTACTTCCAGTTCCTCGAACACTGACCACTGACCACGGAAGAAAAAAGTTGATAGACAGCATTTTGACTTACAGTATGTCATGCCTATAGGTACTGAAGCCATAGGTTCAACTTTAAAGCTCTTTTCCTTGCCCTAGCCTCAGCGTCCTTACAGGCGTATGCTAATAAGGCTAAACTTAAGTAACTTAGATAGCATTTTTGCGAACGCAGTGAGCCACTTACTATGACAGCAAGGGCTGAATGTCTGTGTGTGTGTGTGTCTGTGTGTCTGTCCCGCTGTTACACCACCCGCCCGCCACCAGAGGGCGCAGCTGTAGCACACACACACACACACACAGGGCGCAGCTGTAGCACACACACACACACACACACAGGGCGCAGCTGTAGCACACACACACACACACACACACACACACAACCACACACACACGAGCTGCGTTCGCTTCCCGCGTTTGCGTGTCTTACTTGTATATAGACATACTGTAGCACTCTATAGTGTATACGCATAGCTTCATTATATAGATTCCACTGTTCTTAGCTTACGTATGATTCATTATGACTATTTTTTATGTATTTTATGCATTACCATGTTTTGTTCTTGCTTAAATCGCTCTGGATTAAGAGCATCTGCCGATTAAATGCCTATTGTAAATTGTAAATTTCCCACAAACTGAGCCCCCCCCCCCCCCCCCCCCCACAGTGGTGGACAGTAGGCCTAACAACGGATCAACTTTCACATGTTTGAGTAATATTTGGCAAGGGGTATGTACAGTATATATACCTTATAAGTACTCGGGGTTGAGTTCACCACAGCTAATTGACTTGACTCCCTTCTCTCCGCTTTGAGGCACGCTTTGTGAATGTTATATACAGTAGCCAGTATTTCTTTCAGGTGCTGCATTAATAATAACGATGCCAGTTACAGCTTCAGCTTGGAGACGCCCAGGCAGGTCCTTTGAGGTCCAAGAAGTGTGGCTATACATAATTAAAGTCTGCAGAAATAACGCTGCGGCAGCAACAGCAGTATAGCAGAGAGTGACGCGCCACTTACGTTGTCTTCACAATAAGACACTTGGCCGGCCCTCGTGTGAAAATGGGAACAGTGTTGTGTTCACTCTGCAGTCCTCTGTGTAAGGTACAAACAGATGAGACACCTTTGAAAGTGAGCCGAGTATACATGCCAGAAAGAAACAAGAAAAAGAAAACCTGCTCTGGCCTTAGCACCAGCGGTGGAATATTAAAGGACCACTTCACCACTTTTCAACCTATCTTCATATAATAGGTCCTCACTAATAATCATGAAAAAAACGGCACGATTTTTTTCTACTCTGTGGCTGTGGGTAGTTTAGAAACCGTCTTCCAGTGACATCATCATTAGGCAGATTTATTAAACAGGTTTTCTTACAAAAATATTTAGATTTTCATTATCGTGAGAACGATGGCTTCCATTTTCGCATTGCAACTTTCAGGACTAGAAAGCCTGCAGTTTTTATTAGCTCGTATTCCCCATCGATGATGTCACTGGAAGACGGTTTCTGAACTGCCTACAGCCCTCCTATGAGACACAGACCGAGTAGATTTTTTTTGCTTTTGATTATTAGTGAGGACCTATTATATGAAGATAGGTTAAGTGGTGAAGTGGTACTTTAACAGTACATTGTGTTGCCCTCAGTCAGAAACATACGGAGCCCTTGAGTGGCAATGGTGAGAAACAATATTTATCTCGCCCGGTCAAGATAATATCTCGACCGGCGCACTACCCCTCCTTATGGAGGTGTGACTTGTAGTCCAGGAAGGAAGTGTGACCACATTTTCATGACAAATTGTGGTCATGAACATGGCATCATGACTAAAATATCAAAAAACACATTACAGTACACACATAAAAATCCCAGGAAAGTGTTTATTGTGTCCTAAAACATCATCACAGTAAGATCTGGTTCATGCAAAAGGGGTGAAGTGGCCCTTTAAATGACTACTGTAGGAAAAATAAATCTTATGATTTGGGGAGGTAATCCTGGTGTATGTTTGTATGGAAATCGAAGCTTGGGTTTGTAAAGTCCCCTTCTGCCATGCAGTGGCTCATCCTTTAACTGCACTGTGCACTTTTCCCTTCAAACTGCAGAGCTATTCAAGATCTTCAAATCAATTTGAACTTTGATTTTATTATTTTCTTTTTTCTTTAAATTTTTGCTCATTTGAACGATTTTCATTTTATTTCATTCATTACTTGCGCAAGCAGAGCGCGCGAGTAATGTTTTCGCCCGGTCTCTTCCGCCGTGACAGCTGTCCCGCCATTCGATGTTTATGCAGAAAAACATCAAATCTGTGCCTGTTTTGCTGGGACCAAATGACCACAAATGACCATATTTCTTACGTCATCATTTAGGGCTAGTCATACGTATACTATATACATAATCAGTAAAAATTAAATAGCAAATTGTGCCTGATCTGCTGGGACCAGAGTACGTGGTGTGTATATGTATGACTAGCTCTTAATGATGACGTAAGAAATATGGTCATTTGTGGTCATTTGGTCCCAGCAAACCAGGCACAGATTTGCTGTTTTCTTGCATAAACATCAAATGGCGGGACAGCTGTCACGGTTTTTGGTGCAAAGTAACCACAGTATACCGCTAATCAACTTACAACTACACACTTTATACAGTATAGAGTATAGAGTATATATGTATACGTATATAGTATATGCCTATATACTATACTATATATATTTCTTACGTCATAATTTAGAGCTAGTCATACGTATACTATATACATAATCAGTAAAAATAAAATAGCAAATTGTGCCTGATCTGCTGGGACCAGAGTACGTGGTGTGTATATGTATGACTAGCTCTTAATGATGACGTAAGAAATATGGTCATTTGTGGCCATTTGGTCCCAGCAAACCAGGCACAGATTTGCTGTTTTCTTGCATAAACATTGTGGGAGGTCGGGTGGGAAACAGGACTCAGAGTGCAGTATCAGGGGTTAGACGCACGGTGGCGCCCCTGGGTTTATTTCAGTTCAGGTCAAACAAAGTCAGTTTCACATCAGAGTTTTCATACAGACAATATACTTTTCCAAGAAGTCCCGGGTCCGAGGCGGGAAGTAGCACTGCAGAGGATGAGAGGGGTGGTTAGCATGCAGTCAGAGTACAAGGTAAGTGTCTTGTTGGGGCCTGAGACTCCGGTCTGGGCAATTCTACCAACTAGTCTTTTCGGTAACTTCCTTTCTTCTTCCTTTCCAGGTTCCGGAGGGACCAGGAGGCTCCCCCGGAGGTAGGTATCACGGTAGGTAACTCAGTCAATGTGTTAACAGAAACAGTGACTTTTATTTCTAATCACAGCCTTGGTCTTCTTTCACCAGGGTAAGGGCGGCTCTCGCCAACTTAAAGTCTTTTACAGGTTTAACTGAACAGAAACGGCCTGTCTTCGTTCACAGGGCTAGGGCGACACTTTAACTAGAATGTACAGCCTTGGATAACCATCAACAAGATCCTCTTCGTTCACATTCTTCAGCGCTAGTGTGACACAGGTAACTATACGTCTTTTCTTCAGTTAACATCAACAGGGTGCTCTTCAGTTAACATCAACGAGGTGCTCTTCATTCACAGTTCTTCTTATCCTTAGCTTCTCAAGCGTCGGTAAGTGCCTCTTCTTAGTCAACGTGTGATAGTGAAAGAACGTTTGTCTTACTGTGACCTTAACGTGCGGTGGTCTGCCGGTCGATACTAGGGTCCCGTCTTCTGCTACTCGTCCCCGATCCGAGTCAGGAGGGTCTCCCGGTATGCACCGCTTTCCAAGCGACACTTGGTTATGGGGGGCACACACTCCCGTGTGTGCTTTCAGCCCCACTCCTACAAGCCTGATGAAGTGGAGACAAACAGCGTTGAGTTGCGGAACAAACAATCAAACAGAGCATTTAGATATCGTCGAGGGATCCGGTACCGAGAGGAGTGTGCACTTACCATCCAGCGCCAAGCTGCCGACATACACTGTCCGAGCGTTCTTGGGTGAACCAGCCAGTGTCAGGGCTAAGTTCCACTGGCGTTTATAAAGGGCGCGGCTGACAGGTTGCGGCTGTCGCTGATTGCCAATCGGGCGGCGGCCGCATCAGCCGCAGCTGATGTAGGATCGCACTGGGATAGTAGATGCCGTCTATGACGCGTCCGTGGGCGGAGCGCGTCGGCGTTTGTCTGGTTGTCATAGTAACGCGCCCATTATTCTGGTGGTATTGTAGCGAGACTCCACAATATATACTATATATACTGTGGTTACTTTGCACCAAAAACTGTGACAGCTGTCCCGCCATTTGATGTTTATGCAAGAAAACAGCAAATCTGTGCCTGGTTTGCTGGGACCAAACGACCACAAATGACCATATTTCTTACGGCATCATTAAGAGCTACGTGGTGTGTATTTGTATGACTAGCTCTTAATGATGACGTAAAAAATATGGTCATTTGTGGTCGTTTGGTCCCAGCAAACCAGGCGCGGCACAGATTTGCTGTTTTCTTGCATAAACATCAAATGGCGGGACAGCTGTCACGGTTTTTGGCGCAAAGTAACCACAGTATACCGCTAATCAACTTACAACTACACACTCTATATAGTATATACTGTATGTATACGTATATAGTATATGCCTATATACTATATATATACTATATATATGCCTATATACTATATGCCTGCTTTGCTGGGACCAAACGACCACAAATGACCATATCTCTTACGTCATCATTTAGAGCTAGTCATACGTATACTATATACATAATCAGTAAAAATAAAATAGCAAGTTGTGCCTGATCTGCTGGGACCAGAGTACGTGGTGTGTATATGTATGACTAGCTCTTCACCCAAACTTATATAGATAGAAACTTGAATCATACTTAATAATACTAGGTGTTTATATGCATAAAGTAGGTAGGTAGCAAATAGTTACATCTAAAAATTATACATTTCAAACGTTCCTTCACAGAGATACTGAGATTTGACAGTTTACAGCGGTCGAAAGGACTTGCGCGCTCTGCTTGCGCACTAGTTGGCCATTTATGGCCTACTAGTGTGCAACAAGCAAGTATCCACTCGACACTCTACTCTAACATTATTATTATTATTATTATTATTATTATAGTAGATCTCCTGTCCACTAGTCCCTTCCTAACATTTTAGTCTAGTTACTTGCGCAAGCAGAGCGCGCAAGTAATGGTGTGTATATGTATAACTAGCTCTCAATGATGACGTAAGAAATATGTGGATTAAAGGACTCAATGTCAGAGTGTAATTGGTCTGCGATTGTGACGTAATGACGACATGTTTTAGTGTTGGAGGTTTAAAGGTAATGCTCCTGTGTATACATGTATGTAATCTGGTCCCAGCAGATCAGGCACAATTTGCTGTTTTATTTGCATATACGCATCAAAAGTGGCGGGTTGGCTGGGACAGTTTTTGGCGCAAAGTAACCACAGTATACCGCTAATTAACTTACAAACTACACACATATATATATATATATATATATATATATATATATATATAGTATATGTATAACTAGCTCTCAATGATGACATAAGAAATATGTGGATTAAAGGACCCAATGCCAGAGTGTAATTGGTTTTCGATGGTGACGTAATGACGATATGTTTTAGTGTTCAGAGGATTAAAGGTAATGCTCCTGTGTATACACGTATGTAATCTGGCACCACTATACCGTATCAGGCACAATTTGCTGGGACGGTGCATACGCATCAAAAGTGGCGGGTTGGCTGGGACGGTTTTTGGCGCAAAGTAACCACAGTATACCGCTAATCAATTTACAAATTACATAGTATATGTATAACTAGCTCTCAATGATGACGTAAGAAATATGTGGATTAAAGGACCCAATGCCAGAGTGTAATTGGTTTTCGATGGTGACGTAATGACGATATGTTTTAGTGTTGGGAGGAT
The DNA here is from genome assembly GCF_964188405.1 of Protomyctophum parallelum. Taxonomy (NCBI): domain Eukaryota; kingdom Metazoa; phylum Chordata; class Actinopteri; order Myctophiformes; family Myctophidae; genus Protomyctophum; species Protomyctophum parallelum. The sequence goes on from NC_139699.1 coordinate 55,739,970, forward strand.
GAAAGGTAATGCTCTTGTGTATACATGTATGTAATCTGGTCCCAGCAAATCAGGCACAATTTGCTGTTTTATTTATACGCATCAAAAGTGGCGGGTTGGCTCGGACGTTTTTTTGTTATAAAAGAAGATATTTCCATTAAAATAATTCAAAATGAAATCAGGATATTAGAAAGAGTAGAACACGTATGCATACATGTAAAAGATAAAGATCTATATATCATTCTTATGTACAGATCACCTAAAACCTTTAGAAATTAAACACATTTCTCGAAAACATGGTAAAGTATCTATCATCTCCGACTTCTGCAATTATGATAATAGGAGATTTCAATGAAGACCAATATAGTGAGAAAGGTAGAAGTATAAAGACAAATCCAACTACAGAATATAGCTGCAAGCAGCGATAAGGCGGGACCAAGGAGATAGAAAGAGAGAGAAAGAGAGAGAGAGGACAGAGAGTGTGGAGAGAGAGAGGGTGGAGACAAAGAGAGAGGGTGGAGACAGAGAGAGAGTGGAGAGAGAGCGAGAGAGACAGAGAGGACAGAGTGTGGAGACAGGGACAGAGAGTGTGGAGACAGAGAGAGGACAGAGAGTGTGGAGACAGTGAGAGGAGAGTGTGGAGACAGAGAGAGGACAGAGAGTGTGGAGACAAAGAGGACAGAGAGAGGACAGAGAGTGTGGAGACAGAGAGGACAGAGAGTGTGGAGACAGAGAGGACAGAGATTGTTGAGACAGAGAGAGGACAGAGAGTGTGGAGACAGAGAGAGGACAGAGAGTGTGGAGACAGAGAGAGGACAGAGTGTGGAGACAGTGAGAGGACAGAGAGAGGACAGAGAGTGTGGGGACAGAGAGAGGACAGAGAGTGTGGAGACAGAGAGAGGACAGAGAGTGTGGAGACAGAGAGAGGACAGAGAGTGTGGAGGCAGAGAGAGGACAGAGAGAGGACAGAGAGTGTGGAGAGAGAGAGAGAGAGAGAGGACAGAGAGTGAGGAGAGAGAGACAGGACAGAGTGTGGGGAGAGAGAGAGAGAGAGAGAGGACAGAGAGTGTGGAGAGAGAGAGAGAGAGAGGGTGGAGACAAAGAGAGAGGGTGGAGACAGAGAGAGAGTGGAGAGAGAGCGAGAGAGACAGAGAGGACAGAGTGTGGAGACAGGGACCGAGAGACACAGGGACAGAGAGTGTGGAGACAGAGAGAGGACAGAGTGTGGAGACAGAGAGAGGACAGAGAGTGTGGAGACAGTGAGAGGACAGAGAGAGGACAGAGAGTGTGGAGACAGAGAGAGGACAGAGAGTGTGGAGACAGAGAGAGGACAGAGAGTGTGGAGACAGAGAGAGGACAGAGAGAGGACAGAAAGTGTGGAGACAGAGAGAGGACAGAGAGTGTGGAGACAGAGAGAGGACAGAGAGTGTGGAGACAGAGAGAGGACAGAGAGAGGACAGAGAGTGTGGAGACAGAGAGAGGACAGAGAGTGTGGAGACAGAGAGAGGACAGAGAGTGTGGAGACAGAGATAGGACAGAGAGTGTGGAGACAGAGAGAGGACAGAGAGTGTGGAGACAGAGAGAGGACAGAGAGTGTGGAAAGAGAGAGACAGAGAGAGCGAGAGAGGGGGGGGGGGTGGAGAGAGAGACAGAGAGAGAAGAGAGAGGGGGGGTGGAGAGAGAGAGAGAGCGAGAGAGAGAGAGAGAGAAGAGAGATGGGGTGGAGAGAGAGACAGAGAGAGGGCGGGGTGGAGAGAGAGAGAGAGAAGACAGAATACACTTATTACACTATTACACCACTATTACACTATTGCACTGTTACACTTATTACACTATTACACTATTACATTACTATTACACTATTACACTTATTACACTATTACACTACTATTACACTATTACACTTATTACACTATTACACTATTACACTATTACACTACTATTACACTATTACACTACTATTACACTTATTACACTACTATTACACTATTACACTATTACACTTATTACACTATTACACTACTATTACACTATTACACTACTATTACACTATTACACTATTACACTTATTACACTATTACACTACTATTACACTATTACACTACTATTACACTTATTACACTACTATTACACTATTACACTTATTACACTATTACACTACTATTACACTATTACACTTATTACACTATTACACTATTACACTTATTACACTATTACACTACTATTACACTATTACACTATTACACTTATATTACACTATTACACTACTATTACACTATTACACTACTATTACACTACTATTACACTATTACACTATTACACTACTATTACACTATTACACTACTATTACACTATTACACTTATATTACACTATTACACTACTATTACACTATTACACTACTATTACACTACTATTACACTATTACACTATTACACTACTATTACACTTATTACACTATTACACTACTATTACACTTATTACACTTATTACACTATTACACTTATTACACTATTACACTTATTACACTATTACACTTATTACACTATTACACTTATTACACTATTACACCACTATTACACTATTGCACTTATTACACTATTACACTTATTACACTATTACACTACTATTACACTATTACACTTATTACACTATTGCACTTATTACACTATTACACTTATTACACTATTACACTAATTTCACTATTTCACTATTACACTAAATACACTTATTACACTATTACAAATTTAGACTTAATACACAATTTCACTATTACACTATTGCACTACTATTACACTTATTACACTATTACACTAAATACACTATTAGACTTATTACTCTATTACAGTTACTAGTATCTCTATTAGAGAGAGAGAGATAGAGATATATAGAGACAGAGAGAGAGAGAGAGAGAGAGAGAGAGAGAGAACAATATGCACAAATAAGAATCACAGGCTGAGTTGTCACTACCCGGATTTGAACCAGTGACCCTGTGGTCCAAAGGTGAGAGCTCTACCGACTGAGCTAAGCAGACTCTGTCAGTTGACTCATTCTATACAGAAACATGCAGTATAGGTATTAGCTCTGCCAACCGTATTTGGAAGACATATTGGTTGTATGAGAGGTTTCACAAGACAGAATTTTTTTATTGGCTCATAAAAACTTCATTTTTTCACTTAAAAGAAATCTGTTACGATTTTTTGTTCGTATAAGTTCAAAGTTTAAGTGTAGACGTTTTTGTGCATTTTGATCAAAGATCCTGGGAGAAGATAGATTTTTAATGGTTTTCATATATTTCAAATTGGTGGGTAATCTAAAGGTCAGAGGTCAGAAGTCAGAATATGGAAGTTGTTCGGCATGAGGAGACACATATGTGTATCAAAGTGTCATTGCCAACGGTCAAACGGTTCATGAGATATGTACATTCAAAGTTTGCATTTTCAACTTAATTTTCAATTTCAGTGCTATAGCGCCACCATTTGGCCAATGGTCATGGGCTTCACATAGTCACCGTTTGGCATGGCCCTCTACCAGATTACCGAGTTTCACGAAAAGCGACTGCACGGTTCAGTCAGAACAGCTATTTTTGGCGGAAGGAGAAGAAGGAGAAGAAAAAAAACTACAAAAACAAGAAGTGACCAAAGTCACTGCGTGTCTTCTTGGTCCCTTAATTACGGAAGTATTTTAGATCATGTATATTTTAACAAATGTGAAAGTATTATTACAGAAAGTTAGAGACACATATTACGTTGATCATGATTTAGTATTATCACTATAGTCCTAGATTAAATACATTTTAAACAATTGACAATTACAATAAATAATACAATAATTATACTGTATACGTGATAACATATTTTAATTCAGTTTATATACCTTTTTTTCATCACATATCAATGATTTATTTTTCTTTGAATAACTAAAAAGGGATCCAGAATATTTCTAAATTGATAAAACTGTATTTCTTATATATAGAAAGTTAGAAACTTGAACCATACTTAATAATACTAGGTGTTTAAGTGCATAAAGTAGGTAGGTAGCAAATAGTTACACCTAATAATTAGACATTTCAAACGTTCCTTCACAGAGACACTGAGATTTGACAGTTTATAGCGGTCGAAAGTACTTGCGCGCTCATGCGCACTAGTTGGCCATTTATGGCCTACTAGTGTGGACAGAGTGCAGTTCTATTTTTATTTATGGAGCACCAATAAACCATTTGAAAATAGAATATTTAAATTTCAAATACTGTCTCAGCAGAAATTTGTAAATGGCAATGACAATGGCACAACCCTTGGTTTTATGCAGGCCTGCTTTTTTATTGAAGTGATGAACAATGAAACTAATACTTCAAAAACATATTTATTTTTAAAATCTTAATTGTTATTACTTTTTTTTAAATAGCCAAAGGGGGGAAAAATAAATGAAAACCATGACATTTCACCTCTGTCTTGTTTTCACTTGCTGCTTCCTGAATATCAGGGACCAGTTTCTGAGAAGTTATTTTCACAACATCATTAAATAATATGTATAATCTGCAGTGGTGGGATATGATCATTTCTTTGTCAGAGCTCTGTTATCTGAATGGTCCCTCGGTTATAGACCCTTGTACTGGAGAAGTATAGTAGGCTACTCTTCGATAGCCTGGTTAATAAACCAGACTAGGCATTTTTTTTTGCCAACGGCTGATTCGGTCTGGTTTATTAACCAGGCTAACTCTTCGATGCGCAGCAGCAGAGAGAGGAGCACAGCTGACAGCAATCAGATTAGTTAGGGAGGGAAGCTCATAACTGGGATTGAGCATTTGGTTTATATTTCTTTAAAAATAATCATAACTTTTGACAGGAATGTGCTGGAGAATAACTTTGTTTTGGACAGACTCGTACATTTATGCTCTACAAGTGGGGGGCCGGATTAAATCATCTCGTGGGCCGTATGTTTGACATGGCTGAAGTAGACGCTCCAGTGAATTGGTAGACACTCCCTAACCAGGCTTCAAGCGCGCTCTTTAAAACCCTCCGGTAGCCACGCCCCCTCCCCCTCCACACACACACACACACACACACACACACACACATACACACGGGCTGCAAACTTATGTTTGTTATAGTAAACAGAGTGAAAAATATAAACAACTTATAATGTAACTTTGCACTCCATGAAGTGGAGTAGTCTGGCGTGTTAGGAAGTGAAAACTGCTCAGTCACAAGTGTGTGACAGCTTGAAAGAGAAGTTATCTTCATAACAACAAACTGGTGGATTTGTTTTCATTCTGCAGGTGAGTTAGCTACCTATGCTAAGTGAGCATTAACGTGCATGGGTGCGTGCGTTCGTGTGTGTGTGTGTGTGTGTGTGTGTGTGTGTGTGTGTGTGTGTGTGTGTGTGTGTGTGTGTGTGTGTGTGTGAGAGAGAGAGAGAGAAAGAGATAGATAGATAAGGGGGGGGGGGGTGAAATAAACAAACAAAGGTGCTTGAAGTGCTGTGTGCACAAAGTGTTACCTGAATTGCACACAAACCTGAGTTAGCTACCTATGCTAAGCGTGTGTGTGTGTGTGTGTGCTGTGCGAGAGGGGGGGACTGGAGGTTGAAATGAAAAAAACAAAACAAAAAAACAAACGGGTGCATTAAGTGCTGTATGTGTGCATATACATAAATAGAATAAATCTATACAGACACAATGTTTTGTTTGGGGTGTCACAGCACCAAATCATTCTTCTTAATTGTTTACCAATGATGGTTTAAAGGAGAATTCCATGCTAGAAGGCTTTCTTACTTTTCTTTGTTGTTGTTTTTACGTCCCCACCAAATAGGTCCAAGTGTTATTTTCTGCAAAAGTGCATTATTGGCTATTTCCCCTACTATAAACCCTCAATGAATTGAATTGAATTGAACAGGGCATTGGGGTGTTGTGCTAATTTGCTTATTTCCATTGCTCAAAAAAATCATAATGTAAATAGTATCCCAAGCGGCACACTTTACTACTTATTTCGATGGAAATAAGCGAATTAGCACAAAAATCCAACCCCCATTGTGGGCTTATATATGGGGAAATAGCCAATACTTATACTCAAAGCTTATATGGTCTCTCTCTCAACCTGCTCCACAGGTACACGGGCCAGGGTGACGACCCCAGATCCCCAAGATCAGCTTCTTCTCAGCCCTGACATGCTGTGAATGCTGGACCCTATAGAGCCCTGACATGCTGTGAATGAATGCTGGACCCCATAGAGCCCTGACATGCTGTGAATGAATGCTGGACCCTATAGAGCCCTGACATGCTGTGAATGCTGGACCCTATATAGCCCTCCAAGCAGAACCCAATGGTACTGAAGTTTCTGACATTTTTTAGACCCAGACCATGGGGTCCTGTTCCAGCAGTATCCTGCCACCTGGTACGCGGACATGCATAAAACATAAACAACGTGGATAACGCCTGTCTGCGCTCTTTGACGACTTTTTTTCCGTGTGAGGGCTTCTGTATCTGTGAAGTATAAGTACCCATACATGCCGCTGTGAATATATCTTGTGGTGCGGAAGCCGTTTTAAATCTTTGTTTGACCGATTTGGTCGCTTTGATTCTTCTCTTCCTTCCTTGTTTATTGACACCTCATTGTACTGCCTATCTGGCTAGCTAGTGGCGCTATAGCTATGACAGAGCAGATCAGAGGCAGGGACGTAGCCGGCACAAGCCAACCGCACACCGGGAGGCGGTACAATAAACGGTAAACAAACAAGAAGAAATAAAGCGACCAAATCGGTCAAACAAAGATTTAAAAAACGGCTTCCGCGCCACAGGAGATATTCGCAGCGGTTTGTATAGGTACTTATAGTTCACGAATTCAGAATAACTCAAACAAAAAAAGGCCATCAAACGCCGCAGATACGATGTTACGGAGCATATTTATGTCCGCGTTCCAAAATTCCCATACGAAAATATAGTTATGAACAGGGACCCTACAATAAAGTGACATCCACATTTCAGAAAAGCTTTACGGAGGGTTCCGAGAGGGGCTAGACCCTATAGAGCCCTGACATGCTGTGAATGCTGGACCCCATAGAGCCCTGACATGCTGTGAATGCTGGACCCCATAGAGCCCTGAAATGCTGTGAATGCTGGACCTATAGCCTATGCCCTAAACCCCTGACCACGACATGCTGTGAATGCTGGACCCTATAGAGCCTATGCCCTAAATCCCTGACCACGACATGCTGTGAATGCTGGACCCTATGGAGCCTATGCCCTAAACCCCTGAATGCTGGACCCTATAGACTAGAGCCTATGCTGTATGCTCTAAATCCCTGACCACGACACTACAGCAGAATGCTTGTACAGTACAAAACATCCAGACCAAGGCTGAGTGAGAAGATCAGGCAGCCAGGATAATGAGGCTGGTTGGGGGCCATTGATCCTGGGAGGAGAGTACTGCATGGTCAGCTAGCCAGCCAGATGTATGGAGGATGGAGATGACTGGAGTCTGGAGAAGCTGCTGGAGGTCTCATCATGAACTGGAGAGAGAGCCACAGTTTTCCCCTGGCATCACTACAACTAACTTATGAAGTCAAGTGGAAGAGTCGACGGCTCCAGGTATGAACTTAGTTTTTTGCTTCTTGGCTGCTGCTTGTGTTTTTAATGCGCGTGTGATTCAAGATGGTGTGCTTTTGCTGTCATTGTGGGACCCGTTGACCGGGTGGTGTAGTACTATTGCTGTCATTTTGGGACCCGTTGACCGGGTGGCAATGACACTGTTTCTGGCTCTGGAGTTGAATGCTAGTCATCACGTGAATCTAGAGCGTGTCTGTTGTGTTGTATCTGCCGTATGTGAGTCCAGTTGTTGTAACAGGGCTACAGTATAAATGTGTATGTGGCTCTTGATCACTTCAATAATCCCATGAGTGAATTTGCTATTTCCATTTGGTTGGCGATAGAGCTTTTGGGCTTTGACATAATAACAGCCATCAATTCCAATGGTTCATTTTCAATAGAAGACTGATTGACAGTAGTTTATGTACGTTGTTTCGTGGTAGCTGAGGTTTGTTGTGAGTCGTTGTGACAGGGTGGCTGTATTGGCATGGTGGCAAAGAATGTCCCTATGTAGGTCCTTTCTTTCTTTCTTTCTTTCTTTCTTTCTTTCTTTCTTTCTTTCTTTCTTTCTTTCTTTCTAGTCCATGGACTTTATTGTTTGTTTAGGGCACTACATGGCAACGTAAGACATCATGTAAATAGTTGTATTTGCTACTCTTGTTTCTCTGCCTGTTGGTCGAAAGTACTTGCGCGCTCTGCTTGCGCACTAGTTGGCCATTTATGGCCTACTAGTGTGCAACAAGCAAGTATGCACTCGACAGAGTGCAGTTCTAGTTATTATTATTATTTCACTTCCAACTGTGCCCACTCGTCAAGGTGCCCTGCACTCTAGTATTGTGGTGGTCTCCCTACTCTTCCATTGAGACATTTCAAGACTGTAGACGGGATAGTTTAAACTTGACTTTAACTCTAAAATGCAGCCGAGCTAAAGAGAAGAGCAATAGTCCCTGCTATGGTATATTTCTGTGATGACAAAACCTTGATTTATGTGAATTGATTTAAATCAAGTGTCTCCGAACAATTAATCAGTCTCGTGGTAGACGGAAGGCTACTATAGATCATAATGGCCTATACAGTAATTTGTCATAATTAGTAAAATGATACATGACATTGAATTATTTATAAATGAGACCAAAACGTCTACGTATGTAAGAATGAATGTAGGAGCATGTGGGACTCTGTGTAGTCTGTATAGTAGCCATGCATCTGTTGTTTACCAGGAGGGTTTATCTTTCTATATATTCAAACTTGCTGTTTTCTCATAAATTAATTCTCCACTTGATCCACACTATCAATGCACTGATATTAAAAAGAAAATGTACTTTGTAATTTGTACCTTTGAAGTATTTTAAGAAGCACGCAATCCAGTACTTTAACTCAGTATATATTTTGGACAACAACTTGTCAAGTATAATTTCAAGTAGGCCTACTGGCGGTTGAGCGAGTACTATACATCTTCAGAGGTCACTTTAATACTGAGAAGAACCCCACGGGCAGAGTGTGGTCATTTCATTATTTATGCCCGGATTTGTTCTGCCCCGACGCTAATCGTTTTGTCATCATCACCTACCGCTCTGCGACCATGTCCGCTGAAAGGGGAAATAACCGGACATTCAGATGGACTGAACCTTCCATCAATTATACCCAGCAAAGCCAATAAGCCATCAGCCCCCCCCCCCCCCCCCCCCACGTGGCCTGGATAACAGCCATTATGACAAATAGGGGATGCAGATTAAAGGAGCACAATTTCTCCCTTTCTAATATGACTTGGGGGGGGGGGGGGTGCTTGTTAAGAGCTATGGCTAATCTTTACACTGCTCTCCATCACTGTCAGGGAACCCTTCTTCTTAAAGCCCAGTGAAGATTGTCCCCTCCTGCTCCAATGACATCCCCATTAGGGCAATACTGTTGATAAATGCCACGCTGATTACAAAAAGGGGGCACTTCTCATTCCAGTGTACTTTCCAACGGCCGCTCTCCAAAGACAGGCCTCTCCACTCTCGTCTCCTCTCCTCCTCCCATTAAATTACAACCCTTTCCACCACACAGCCAACCAGGAAGTGCTGGCTATAAATAAAACATGAGGATAATCGGGGGGGGCTCTCACAGAACACAAAGAGCGCGGCGATGGACCGATAGCTATGACACAGATTTGGCCTGAGAATTATGTGTTTGTGTGTGTGTGTGTGTGTGCGTGTGTGTGTGTGTGTGTGTGCGTGTGTGCGTGTGTGTACGTGCGTGTGTGTGTGTGTGTGTGTGTGTAACCAAACACTCTGACAGAAAACAGACAATTAGAAGAATAACACAGAACCCGTAAACCATGAGGTGTACGTGCTTTACACTCAAATGTCAAACATGGTTAATAGGATGCAGCGCGCGGGTCTGGAGGTATTGATGAGGACACTTATAGACTTGCCCCGAATCGATATAGCGTACAGTTTTCAAGGCATTGAATTATCTGCTGTGCTGAGGAGGGTACTGGTTGTCATGAAAATGGGTTAGCGTTTAATGTACTACATTAAATCTATGTACCCGCTCCCCACACACACACACGCACACGCGCACGCACACACACACGCACACGCACACGCACACACACCATCCAACGCACTCCTCTTCGAAGTTCCGGCAGCGAAGAGAAGGCATTGTTATCGCAGAGGAGCGATCCATCAGGGGCCTTCGAGGGGGTGCCAATGTTGCGTCTCGCGGCCGGCGCACAGTGAGGCGACTCGGCCCCGATCGATCAGAGACAAAGGCTCGTCCTCCCCGCGGTGGCAGTGGGACAGTCCGCTATCACTACAGACCGGCACTTCAATTATCCCATTCTGACCTGAGATCAGATTCTAAAAATGTCTGTTTGAAAATGACAGTTTTCTGAAAAAGCTATGTTTCTGTGTCAGTCGTTTTTCAAAAAATAGCAGACCTACAAGCTCGTAGCGCGCCACTGAGTGGCGCGCTATGAGCTTGTAGATCTGCTATTTTTCAATAGCTAAAGCATAACATAATAATAACACCAAAATGGGTTCCCTGCCCAAAATGGGTTAAAACAGCAACAGCGTGCAGATCCCAGATAATACCACGGAGCCAGAACGGGCCCCCTATAACACGGAGCTACTGTATACAGCCCTCCTTTCAGGAACAGTTAATAAAGGCACTGGTGCCCAGTGGTGGAAAGTAACTAAGTACTCAAAGGCAGGACTCAAGGCAGGCCTAACTGTAAATATACAGTATAACGGGCGGGGCATGTATTCCCCACTTGCATCGTTTTCTGAATAGCGTGGCACCGGAGTAGGCCGGCAACCAAAAGTCTAGTGTGATTAAAATAATAATTTCATGTATATTAAATCGATTAGTTTGATTTGCAGACGGAACAACATTCGTCCTTCAGTCCTGCCTGGCCCTATATATAGCGGAGCTGATTTTCTTTTCATTGATTTAAAGGTATATTCAGTGATTTCACTCAAAAAACCTTAGGTTTTGTTTTTGGCTGTGGGACCCAGCCTTTCGTCCAATCAGGATAGAGAGTCAAAAACGAAACCTAAGGTTTTTTGACCCCCAGGGGTTAACTGGGGACAGGGAGGAACTCCTTATATGGCCAGCACACTCTATAGTAGGGAGGATTATCACAACAAAACAAAAAAATAAGTGATATTTGAATTAAGTGAAATCACTGAATATACCTTTAATAAGTACAGATGTTTGAGAAGGTTTAAAGACAAAATCGATGTTTGACTATACATTTTGAGCGGTCTGCCATAATTAGGGCGATTATACTAATTGGGTGTAGGGAAGACTTTAATGGGATAAAGTGTGCATGCTTGTGTGTGCGTGCGTGCGTGCGTGAGTGCGTGCGTGCGTGCGTGCGTGCGTGTGTGTGTGTGTGTGCGTGCGTGCGTGCACAGTAGTACTGTAGCTACACAACCAGCAATGGAAGTAAGAAGCTCACGTAATTAAGTATTCATGGATTCCACCTGACCTTATCAAGATATGCCATCTCATAACTGTTGTGTTTGCTAACATTCCCTACAACCCTATCTTGAGTAAATGTCACTCAAAACACAACTAACACAAAGGTCAAATAAAGTAGAATAAATTCAAAAAGCCATGCCGGCTGAGATATTCTGGCAATTAAGGACCGAGGCCAGAACATGCATACTGTATATAACTTGTGTGCAAAACGTGCAAGAACAACCCTAAACCTGAACAAATACTGCAAACTGGTCGTACAACACTATTTGCACTACACATTACCAGGCATGTGTACACTACAATACAGCAGTCTTTCTCAATCATGCATTGCATGCCAAGGAACCCACACGTTGATGTATGTGTGTGTGGCCGTGGTTGATGTACACGTACACCAGCACGGGAATTAACGCACTCACACTTGACTTGGGCTGTCGTATTCCTGTGGCAGGAGTTGTGATTATTTTACGTTGTTGTGTGTCAAAGTCCCAAATCAAAGGAAAAGCAAACAAAATACGTTTCTCCACTATAGAGTTGGAAACTATGGTGCCATTCTCTAAGGTGACCAGTAGGGGCGACATCACAACATATTACATTAAATGAAATGGCTCCAACAGAGACCGACGACGTTCACAAAGACCTGCAGTCTTTTTATTTAGTCAAATGTTCCGGCTGTGCCTTCCTCACTAGCTGCAGGAAGGCATTGCTGATTCGTTTGGCTGCACCAACAATGGGCAACATGTTGAATAAATCAAGAGGAAAAACACTTCCTTCCTTCCTTTTTTAACCTTTTTGCCATGGTGTTACGATGTCTGAAGTCTAGGGGTATGAAAGAACAACACCGTTCATAAAAGAGTATGAATGATGAATGAAGTGAAGAAAATAAAAGGCTAACCCTACGAATAAAACCCCACTCAAAACCCTAACAGACAGACAGGGACAAAACTACAGCTGAACCCTAACACGCCAGAACTAAACGCTCCTTCCCGAAGGGAGTGAAATGAAGGGGAGGGCAAAACAACACATAAACTAACATAACTAAACAGACATGTCGGAAATAACATAAGTATAGGCGGCTGGAGGAAAGGCCAACGCTAAGCAGTGTTTCCTCGTCAGAGTCTAGGCAGAGAGTGAGCTTTATGGGTCCAGGTAGCCAAGACTCCGAGGCGCCACGGGACTGATTAGCCAATAGGATCCAAGCTAGCCAGGCCTCCTCAGGCTGGCAGCTCAATAGGGACACATCACTTATCATCTGCAGGGATGACAGAGAGCAGCAAACAGTACCAGGCAACAATAGGTGCTCCTCCTATAACCTGTACAGTTAAGCAAGCCTACTAATAATTATATATCAGATATAATAGCATTAGCTTTATATATATTTATACTATACTACAAACATAATAACAAAAACAGTTGTAGCATTCAGTGATTTGGAAAAAACCCCGGTCCGCCCCGGGAACAAGATGTGCAAATGCACACACTACAGTGACACACGACAGGCCAACAGCACGCCCTCCCCCACTCGACCGTGATTGGCGGAAGGCCCCTCTCTATCCTGATTGGATGAAGGCTGGGCCACCTAGCCAAAAGCTAAACCTATGGGTTTTTTTCTTTTACCCCAGGGGTTAACTGGGGACAGGGAGGAACTCCTTAGGTCAGCACTAGTAGGGAGGATTATCACAACAAAGCAAAAACAATAAGTGATATTTGAATTAAATGAAATCACTGAATATACATTTAAGAATGAATTCATGTCCGCACAAAGGGAAATGCACAAGGTCACAAACATTACGGGTGCAGTCATGTTACAATCACAAAGTTATGAAACTTGTCTTGGATCATGATACAGCGTCTCTGATCATATCCGTTCACACGACGGTGGTCAGGACTATAGTTTAGTCTCTGTATATAGTGGCACAGACAGTACAACAGGGGCAGTAAACACCTCGCAAGTCCTTCTGCCTCATCCTCTGGACACTCCCAAGTTGTCGAGAGTTCGAAACCCTCCAACAACTGTGTGTGGACATGTCCCATGAGGCTGCACCCTCAGAGAAAACAGAGCCAGCAGTCTCACACCGCCGCCTGGTGACAACACGTGGCGTCCTCCACGTCTGCCCCCGACAGACAGCGGACGTATATGCCGTAGGCGTGGGGAAGTCGCCGACTCACCGGGGTCTCTCCCGGTGACACTGCGCCCTCCACACTCCACAGCCACTTTCATGGGCCGGGAAGTCCACCACATCGCTGAGTACATCTTGACGTGATATCCTGACACAAAGCCACTGCCACAGGAATTGCAAAAGTTCCAAATCTGCACCCACTGCATTAACGGTCGTAGTTAGAACGGGTGTGGTTGTCAGATGTTAAAGAACAAAACGAAGTTGGCGTCCACCGGCGTTCCACACACAGTCACACACACACACACACACACACACACACACACACACACACACACACACACGAATAATGAATAACACACAGACACGAATAATGAATAAAATCTAATTGTAACCAACCTGTATGCTTGAGTACCGGTATGTTAATACAATATAACTAGCACATACACAGTGGTTGTAGTTGTAGTTGAAGTTTGTGTCTTGTCTTTTCAACCCTGGTGTTGGGTAGGACACCATACTGCTTGACAATGTTAAAGATTGAGTGCCACGATTGTTTTCCACCCTAAAAAATGATCATCAGGTATTATTATAATATAAGGAGGAAGAACTTGTGTACGGTATTTGTTAAAATCATGCTTTTATGTGGACACGCCCACCATGACTACATTAAGTATGCCTGCATGGTTTGCCTGGTGGGTGGTGATCCACCTGA